>NW_026251752.1:0-316952 GCF_025024155.1 Gamsiella multidivaricata
GACAACGTCTGCGCAATTGAACGAATTTCATCCAAAGAGTCTCTCCAGTCTTGTTCATGCAACACGCCCCGCAGCCATCGCCCATGGATATGGTCAACCCAACTACTTGATCTCCAGCAGCAACACGTTGGTGCTCTCCCGTCGATCCTTCTCGAGCACTGCTCGCGTCCTTAAGGACAAGAACGATAACGGCAGTGGCAAGGGAGACGATGGTAAAAGTGGATCAGACGGCAAGGACTCTGGATCAGGATCAGGATCAGGATCGGGATCTTCGTCGTCTGGATCAGAAGGAGGCAGCGCTGGATCAGGATCTAGCGGTAGTGGCAGCGGGCGCGGCCGCGTGGCAAAATTCACGTTTGATGTGGGCTCAGGAGGTCCCTCAACCAACATTCTCGAGAACGGACTGTCAAAACCAGCGATCCCAGAGGTCTATCCACAGGTTTTGACGCTGCCGATCGGTCGTCGACCGCTCTTTCCGGGATTCTATAAGGCGGTCGTGATCAAGAACCCAGCGGTGGCGAATGCGATCAAGGAGCTGATGAAGCGCGGTCAGCCATATGTAGGCGCATTCTTGTTGAAGGATGAGGAGCTTGATATCGATACAGTCACCAACATGAATCAGATTCATCCCGTCGGTGTCTTTGCCCAGATCACGACTGTCTTCCCTGCGAGCGCTGGTAGCGATGAGGGCTCTATCACAGCTGTGCTGTACCCTCACAGGAGAATCAAGATCAAAGAATTGCTCCCACCTCTGATTTTATCTGATGGATCGGAAGCCCCTCGTGAGGGTCTGCTGGTCAAGGAGGCCGGAGAGGAAGGTGGGGAGAAAGTACAGGCGGTCACAATCAAGGTCGGTGAGGAAGGATCGACAGCCTCGACAGAGGCGACTTCAACTGCGATCGACAACACAACCACGGGAGCAGAGACAAGCACAGCAATCGAGGGTAGTACCGTTGATGAAGCTTCATCTTCGACCACGATTACCAAGGACGCGCACCACTTGCCGACCGCATTCTTGGCAAAGGAGTATGCGGTGACGTTGGCGAATGTCGAGAACATGGTTGACGAGCCCTACAACCGCAAGAACCAGGTCATCCGTGCTATCACATCCGAGATCGTGGCGGTTTTCAAGGATATTGCATCGCTGAACCCACTTTTCCGCGACCAGATCGCCAATTTTTCGATGTCGCAATCTGCAGGCAACGTCTTTGAGGAACCCGCCAAGCTTGCTGATTTTGCCACCGCAGTCTCGCAAGGTGATCCTGAGGAGCTGCAGTCCGTTCTGGAGTCGCTTTCGATCGAGGACAGAATGCAAAAAGCGTTGTTGGTGTTGAAGAAGGAGTTGATGAATGCCCAGCTTCAGAGCAAAATCAGCAAGGATGTCGAGAACAAGATCGCTAAGCGTCAGCGGGAGTATTATCTGATGGAGCAGCTCAAGGGTATCAAGAAGGAGCTGGGCATCGAGTCGGATGGCAAAGACAAGCTAATTGAGAAGTTCAGGGAAAAGGGCATCAAGTTGGCGATGCCTGAGCAGGTCAAGAAGGTGTTTGACGAGGTAAGCACAGCTTTTCTTGGACGATGTTTGCGATGAGCATGGCCCTTCATGCTCATTTGCTGATAGCGACATTTGGAATCTATACCGATGATAGGAGATTACAAAACTGGAGCATTTGGAGCCAGCGGCATCAGAGTTCAACGTGACAAGAAATTATCTGGATTGGCTGACGAACGTGCCTTGGGGCGTGCGCTCCCCCGAGAACTATGACATTCGCCATGCCACGCGTGTGCTTGATGAGGACCATTATGGACTGAAGGACGTCAAGGACCGTATCCTCGAGTTCATTGCAGTTGGACGTCTTCGCGGTACTGTCGAAGGCAAGATCATCTGTCTTGCTGGACCACCAGGTACGAACTGATCCTGCACGCAAATTAACGCTTACCAATACCATGGCTACTTCAGTATTATTCAGATCTTAATTCGTGGTTGACTCTTATTTCGGCTGCTAGGTGTGGGAAAGACCTCTATCGGCAAATCGATTGCCCGCGCATTGGATCGCGAGTTCTACAGATTCAGTGTTGGAGGCTTGACCGATGTGGCCGAGATCAAGGGTCATCGTCGAACCTATGTCGGAGCCATGCCTGGAAAGGTCGTTCAAGCCCTGAAGCGTGTTCAGACCGAGAACCCACTCATATTGATTGACGAAGGTAACGAATGATGCATTCGGGAGGGAGATTTTGCATATATGCTTTGCACCCAAAAGCACGGTCGCTGATGATTACGTTATGTCTTCAATACGGTTTCCAGTGGATAAGGTCGGTCGTGGACATCAAGGAGACCCAGCATCAGCGCTTTTGGAGTTGCTGGATCCTGAACAGAACGGCTCATTCCTGGATCACTACATGGATGTGCCGATCGATCTTTCCAAGGTCCTCTTTGTCTGCACAGCCAACGTTCTCGATACGATTCCCGGCCCTCTCCTGGATCGTATGGAAGTCATTCAGCTCTCGGGATACATCTCTGACGAAAAGGTGGCGATTGCTTCCCGCTACCTGGCTCCAACTGCCAAAGCTGCTGCTGGATTGGAGGGCGCCAACGTAACGCTGCATGACAACGCAATTGAGACCCTAATCAAGAACTACTGCAGAGAGTCTGGAGTCCGAAACTTAAAGAAGCAGATCGACAAGGTATTCCGAAAGGCTGCGCTCAAGATTGTTCAGGAGTTACCGGACGTTGAACGTGTTGAGCCAAAGAAGGATAGTGCGCACGATAAGAAGGCCAAGGAGGAGAAAGACGGTAATACGGTGCTTACAGATTTTATCAAGAAGGTCCCTGATGAGACCTTGCTTGACGACGAAGAGGCTGCTAAGATCAATGAGCAATCTGAGAAGGATGGCAAGGACACGAAGGCCAAGAGTAAAAGCACCGACAAGGAGGAGGAGAAGCAGCCCAAACTCAAGATCCCATCCAGCGTCAATGTCGACATTACAGCAGAGAACCTCAAGGACTACGTTGGACCTGCAGTCTTCCAGGCCGACCGACTTTACGACAACACTCCTGCTGGTGTCGTTATGGGACTCGCCTGGACGTCCATGGGTGGATCTGCTCTTTATATCGAGTCTTGTCTGGATGGAGGACTTTCTGAAAAGTCTCGGCCTAATTTCTTAAGAACAGGCCAGATGGGCGACGTGATGAAGGAATCGACATCAATCGCCTACACGTTCGCCAAGAACTTGATCGGCCGTCGGTTCCCTGAAAACCGGTTCTTTAACAAGGCGGCGATCCACCTACATGTGCCCGAGGGAGCAACGCCCAAGGATGGACCTTCTGCAGGTATTACGATGACGACGTCGTTGTTGTCGCTGGCGCTCAACAAGCCCTTGGATCCGACGATTGCCATGACAGGAGAGCTGACGCTGACGGGCAAGGTGCTCAAGATTGGAGGATTGAAGGAGAAGACGATTGCGGCGAAGCGGTCGGGCGTGAAGACATTGATCTTCCCTCAGGCGAACTTGCCGGATTGGGAGGAGCTGCCCGAGAATGTGAAGGAGGGTGTGAACGGTGTTCCGGCAGCATGGTACGAGGATGTGTACAAGGTTGTGTTTGGGGACTCGGTTTCGGAGGAAGAGGGTAACGCAGTGTGGCAGAAGGAATTGCCCGGCGGCGAGGAGGCCGAGGATGAGCCTGATAACCGGGAACCGAGGAGGGATGAGACCCACAAGAAGAAATCGAAGAAGGAACCTGTTGAGGCGGAGTCAGGTATCAGCTGGAAGTCGATGTTGAAGTGGTAGAAGCGGGAGAGGTAGCATCCATTTATGTATAGAGTCGACGATGATTTATGTTAATGAACCCCTGCAGTGCTTTAAACAACATCACAACAACAAAAAACACACACACCTCATTGCGCGTAAAATAAAACATAGAATGCAAAAGGAGGCGAATGGTTTTTATTCTATGCCATGGCTATGATACAATGGTGCAATGGTGGCGGTGATGATGATGATGATGATGATGATGGTGGTGGTGGTGTTTGTGTGTTTGTGAAGTCTTAAGACGGCATATCCGATTTGTTAGTCAGCAACTTCTTGGATAGTCGCAAGGCAAGACTTCGGTTGCTGACAGCCCAGATGGGCTCCTTGGGCATCAGGGGCTCGACAAGCTGGCTCCAGCGTAACCTGCACTGCCATCCAGTCTTGTGTGTCCTTAATGGGGTGCTATCGACCGATCCATCGGGCGTGATCCGAGACATGGCCTCCGCATAAAGCGGCGCCCTTGCTGTCTGTACGCCGTCAAAGTGCTTCGCGATCGCATCCCAATCTCGTCCTCTTCGCTCCAGTGTCTTTTCGATCAGCAGCTGGTCCTCCTCTGGTAGCCAGATTGTCGTCGATATGAGGTGCTTGTACGAGGTCTCAAAGATTCGTCGACAGGGCGACCGGTTCCATCCGGGCATCGACTGTGCTAAGGCATCATAGTCGATCTCTGTCGATTTTTCGCCCGCCGCAAGAATGGTGTAATACTCTTGCTCCGTGACCTTGATCGGTCTATCAGATGTCAGTAACCATCGCTGTCGGATCGCGCGGGCCGTCCGCCATGGCAGGAACCGTTTCTGGATGTCGCTCCAAACCAATCCTTGAGTCCGGATCCCCTGGTCCAGCAATTTCAATTCCTCGTGGCTCCAAGAATTTATGGGGACGGGTTCGACAGCTGTTTTTTTTTGCTCGACTGGGCCACTGACCACATCCATGTTCTTGCGTAGATAATTCCAATGATCCTTGCAAACCAACGCAGCTAACCCGCTCTGAACCTTACTCGCGATCCATTCCCAACCTGCGGCCACTGGTACGGACTGACCCGTCTGTTTCGTATAGTACTTCAACGCGCGCTGAAGTCGGAGGGATCGTTCCTTGGTGAAATAATACTTTAGGTCTGATGGTGGGAAAGTCGCCTGCAGCTCCTCGATCTGTCTGTCAAATGCTTCTGGGTCGATTTCCGGGTCTGGAAAGCCCTGGGTCGTCTCCTGAAAGTACTGCTGACAATCTTCAGGGGAACGATGGCCGCCACCTAATCTCGAGAGCCGTTCGAAATCCGATCCAAAGTGTTTCCAGAGAATCCAGAAGGCGCTCTGCTCGGTTTTGGTCCATTTGGTAGGGTGGACGTGGATGGGCATATCGAGTTGTTTCCAATGCGACCGACACTCTGCAGGAGTGCGGAGTCCAACAAGTCGGGCGGTTTCCTCCCAGTGGCCCTCAATGCCGTGCCGGAGAACCTGCTGGATCAGCATGGTTTCTTGATCGAACGTCCAATGCAGTTTGCTGTTCGCCACGCAGCTGTACTGGTGACGAAGATGTGCGACAGTGATATTGAGGATGCGCTGGGTCAGTAGCTCATTTCGCTTGACGGACGATGGGTTGGATGAGGATGCTGTCGTATCAAGAAAGCGTTCATGAAAATCCTTGAGTATCTGATCCCAGTTCTCCTGGCCGTGCTTTTCGACGAGCTCTAGGATCGCCAACGATTCCTCCTTTGAGAATGCGATCCACTTGACTTTACTCTTGGTCGCGGTCCCTGACGATGCCGTTTCGTCGTCTGTTCCAGGTTCCATTTCCCATGATGCGATGGCCGAGTCGAACCTCCGCATGGATCTCCACTTTGCTTTACATGCAGTTGGCAGCATATCGAGCTCCTTCGCGATCGTCTTCCATGACACACCCTGCCCGACCAACTCGTTCACGCGTGCGACAGTTTCGGGCGACCATGGCTCATGCAATGTTGGTTCCAGAGCACTATAGTACCGCGAATAGCAAGACGCATACGGGCGGTTGAGTGCGAGTCCGATTTCGGGCCATGGTGTTCCTGCAAGAACCATCTCCTTAATCTTTCGATCCGTCTCTAGGTCCCATACCGCCCGCTTCCTTGTCATTACCGTTGATTCTGTAGCGAGAGCTTCCTTGACCTGTCCCTTTGTAGTCGCAGCCGCAGCTTTTGCGGCGATGGAGGCCTCCTGTTTGGACTGGGTGATCAATCTGGCTTGATCGACGAGGTACTGCAGTCGGATTTGGTCTTCGATCGGTGGAGGTTTCCATCCTCGACTGAGCGCGGGGTTGAGGATGCGGAGGTAGCGACTGTAGCAGGTGGTATAGGGTCGGCCGATGAGTTCACCAATGGTTCGCCAGTGGACGCCGTGGTGGAGGTGTAGGGAGAGAATGAGCGCGTCCAATTGTTCGTCCCAGTTGTGAAGGGCCTTCGTGGAGGGTTTTGATACTAACGAAGATGATGATGTTGATCGAGCTATAGATGAAGTTGGATGAGAAGGAGCAGGTAATACCGGCGTCGTTGACGTTGATGACGATGTCGAGGACGCGGTATTACGAAGGGTATGTTCCGTGGATAGGCTCTTTAGTGTGCGGGATTGGGTTCGTGCGGCGACAGGGTTGGACTCTATGACGGCTGCATTAGCTTTGATGCGCCGAGCAGCGACAAAGGTCGAGTATCCATTCCTGCATTCGCGTCCATGGTGACCTGTGATCAACGATCGATCCACCAAGCTATATCGACAAGCTATCCGGTTAAGGCGAAGGTCTGAAGTGCGAAAGAGAAAGAGCGGTATCGTAGCAATTCCTAGGGCTCTTGTTTTCGGAAAATAAGGCAAAAAAGACAATACTGGTGGGGAGTTGAGCCTGGAGAGGAGAGTCCGGTGCATGGTTGCATTCCCTTGACTCGTCGCAGTGCGAAGTAGAGGAGAAGGAGCTCCGGGGAAGGGGGAGGGCAGGTAAAGAACCAAAACAATGTGACCGTTCTAATGATTGGTGGCAAGGAAAAAAAATGTGCTGAAGACCAACCCCCTCGCTTGCGACTTTGTTCATCCTTCCACTTCCTTCTCTAATCCTCCCTCCCTCCCTCCCTCACCTACCATCCTCATAAGACATCATGGGACGAAGGTTCTCCAAGAGAAAGAATGCGCCCCCTCGCAAGGAGCGTGATCCTAATGCCACCTACACCGAGGTCAAGAAGGAGAATGCTCAGCTGGAGGAGTACTACAAGGCCCAGAATATCATGTCTGAGGAGGAATGGCCCATCTTTTGGGAGCATCTCAAGGTCACCCTGCCTACCACCTTCCGCATCACTGGTACCCGCAGGTAGGACGGTTGCATGGACCCAAGTCGACTTTAATCTTCGTATCAGGAAGTATACTAACACGCACTTGGGATCATTGTCTGTAGCCACGCGGTCGAGATCCGCGACACGGTCAAGAATGCGTTTGTGCCGCACCTGAGCAACATCTCGGTCGATGGTGTTGTCGCCAACCCGCCCCGCCCCTTGGCCTGGTATCCCGATGAATTGGGATGGCACTTTGATGTTCCCCGCACCTTGTTGAAGAAAAGCCCAGAGTACGCCAAGTTTCACCAGTTCTTGGTCGCGGAGACCGAAGTCGGCAATATCTCTCGTCAGGAGGCCGTCAGTATGATCCCTCCCCTGCTCCTTGATATTCAGCCTCAGCACTGGGTAAGCGAGAAATCTGGATCGAGCTTCTATATGAATTATGCTACACCAGGACAGGAAGTACCATAGTTACGGAGTCTGCTCCCGGATCAAATCATGAATCAAAGCCTGACTTGACAATGCATCAACTTTTTATTAGGTGATGGATATGTGCGCTGCCCCTGGATCAAAGACTGCTCAGATCATTGAGATGGTCCATGCTAACGACCAGTACAAGGCCGTTCCAGGTGCGCCCAACTGTAGTGGATGGAACAAGCATTGTGCTCCAATAACAGCATCACCCTTATTTGCGATCTAACACTATTACCTACTCTCAATCGTTCTTCATCCGGGACCTTTTCATCGCTTGGTTCGACACATCAACAAACAGCTGGATTGATTCTCGCCAATGACTCGGATTACAGGCGCAGCCACATGTTGATCCACCAGACCAAGCGTCTTCAGAGCCCTTGTCTGATGGTCACCAACCACGACGCATCCATGATGCCCTCATTGAAGCTGGCGCCCAACAAGGCTGGCGAGTCTGTTCCCTTTGAATTCGATCGTGTCCTGGCCGATGTGCCCTGCAGCGGTGACGCTACTCTGCGCAAGAACCCTATGGTTTGGAACAACTGGACCCACGGCGGCGCCATGGGACTCCACCAGTAAGTGTTTGAGCGGCAAATTTTATGTTTAGCAGGAGCTGATCTGCCAGGTTCAGTCCCCTAACTGGTCTCTATCACGGTTTTATTCAAATAGGACCCAGATCAACATTTTGCAGCGTGGTGTTCAGATGCTCAAGGTCGGCGGGCGCATTGTGTACTCGACTTGCTCTTTCAACCCTATGGAGAATGAGGCTGTTGTTGCCGAGATGCTGAACCGCGCCAATGGAACGCTGGAGTTGGTCGATGTTAGCAATGAGCTGCCACAGTTGAAACGTCGGCCTGGTCTGTCGGCCTGGAAGATGTTCACCAAGGAGGGACAGATAGTTGACAAGCTAGAGGACGTTCCTACGGATGCCAAGGGAAGATACTATCCCAGCATGTGGGCACCCAAGAATGCTGGCGAGTTACATTTGGAGAGATGGTAAGCGGCAGCAGGCCTTCTGATGATCTCAGCCGTTTGTCTGTACAAAAGGGTGTGTCGATCTAATGGTATGATTGTTTCTATTGCTACTAGCCTTCGTGTCTACCCTCACTTGCAGGACACCGGTGGATTCTTTGTCGCTGTGTTCAAGAAGACCGCACCCTTCGTTGTCCCCAACCCTAACCGACCCATCACAGAAAAGCCAGCATCATCATCAGAGGCGAGTTCGAGCACTGCGGAGGTCGAGGAGGAAGTCAAGGAGGAAGTCAAGGAGGAAGTCAAGGAGGAGACTAAGGAAGAGTCTGAGGATACCACTACTGCTGGAGACAAACATAAATTGGATTCACCTGCAGTCAGCGAGGGATCAGAAGTGAAGAAGCCCCGCATGTCCCGCGCAGAACGCTTTGGCGCACCTGGGCCCAAGGAGGAACCCTTCTTGTTCTTGGACGCCAGCAATCCTGATGTCGAGTTGTTTTCAAGATTCTACGGACTGGATGAGGATTTCCCCAAGGATCAGTTCTTGGTGCGTTCGGAGGGCGAGAAGAACAAGACGATCTACTTTGTTAGCGAGGCCGTCAAGAGCATTCTCAAGTCGGAAGACATTCATCGACTGAAAGTCGTCAACACAGGTGTGCGGACGTTTATTCGCCAGGATTCAAACTCGCCTGCGGAATGCACGTTCAGGGTCCACAACGAGGGCATCGCGATGATGCGGCAGTTTGTGTCGAATGCACGTGTGATGGCCGTGCAGCTCAAGGAGGTGATCACGCTGCTGCAGTCGCCGTACCCAAAGATTTCAGAATTCCCGGAGGCGATCCAGGAGCGTCTGACGGCCTTGCCGACTGGATGCTGTATCTTTGAATTCGACCCAGCACTGGAGGAGAACAAGGACCAGCCCAACCCTCGATGGGAGGGTCAGGGATTGACGGGCTTTGTGAAGGGCAAGCTGGTCTTCCCGGTATGGAAGGCGCAAGTCAGTTTCAACATGTTGCTGAACAAGCAAGAGCGTAGGAGTTTGGCGATGCGGTTGGGAGTTGATTGTGTGGACTCTCCCCATGTGGTCGAGGGTGGTGCCAAGGGCACTGCGGCCAAGAAGGCGGCAGAGGAGACTGCGGGATCTGCAGATGTGTCTGAGGATGTCTCTGCAGAGGATTCGCCTATGGTCGAGGCGGATGAGGAGGGCGATGCTGCCGAAGAGACGGCGTAAACATGGCTGGGTGTACTTTTTACTATTTTACCTATTACACTGAATACATACATGGCATTATGACTATCAACTATCATAAACTATACTCTATCTACTATCTAGCCCTGGCTGCAGGACTCGTGCATGATCCTGACACATGGACACCAAAAAAAAATGAAGTATAAAAAAGCGTGTGCGCGTATTTCCCACCCACTTTCTTTTACTTTTTCTTTCTTTTGTTCATCATACCCCTCTTCTTTCCCCCCTTTCTACCTTTCTACCTTTCTACCCAAAGAATAACCCAGAGCATACATACATATACACAAAGCAACAATGTCTCCTTCGACCCTCTCTGTTGTCACCCCCGTGGACTCGACTGTCTTCGCAAAGGTTCAAATCTCCTCGACCGAGCAAGTGCAGGCGGCAGTGGAGCGTGCGGCTAAGGCGCAGAAGGGATGGAAACAAGTTCCACTGAAGGACCGTGTCGAGACCGGACGTCGATTCCTTGAGGTGTTTGGGACGCGCAAGGATGAGCTCGCCAAGGAGCTGACGATGCAGATGGGTCGCCCGCTGAGGTTTACGCCCGGGGAGATCAAGGGCACACAGGATCGGGGCAAATACATGGTCGACATTGCGGAGGAGGCCCTCAAGGACGTTGAGATCCATGAGGCTGGACTTGAGGGCAAGTTCAAGAGGTTCATTCGTAAGGTGCCCGTGGGAGTTGTGTTGATCGTCGCTCGTAAGTTGGCTTTTGAAAAATATCATTGTGTGTTGCAATGTGTAATGACGGCGGATGACGATGGATGACTTGTTTCAAGACTTGACAGAAAGAGAGACTGAGAGAAAAAAAAAAAAAACTGACATGGAAAACGTATGGTCGCGATACGGGTATATTTTTTTTTTTTTAGCATGGAACTATCCTTACCTGTCCTCGTTGAACGGTGTGCTGCCGTCGATCATTGCCGGCAACGCTGTGATCCTGAAGCATTCGTCACAGACCCCACTCTGTGGCGAGCGGTTCGCGCAGGCGTGGAAGGAGGCTGGCTTGCCCGAAGATGTCTTCCAGGTACGAAATGGACGCCTTCCTTCCTCTCGCACACATCTCTTTTTCTTTTCTCGCGTCGCTGTTCGGCAAGATGATTAGAAATCCTCCGCTCGAGGAAAAAGGAAGAGTCAGGACCGGACGGCGCAAGGCGCTTTTTGGACGAGTAGACACATGAATCAAAGGGGGAAAAAAAAAGAGCGCGAAAGGGATGATCGCCAACTGCTGTTGGGACCTTTGGCCTAATGCCTGTGGGAAGAAGGACCCAAAGGACGCATATTTGGGCTGGGCGTATTTCTAAAATTTCAGCCGGAGAAAAGGGAGAGGGAGTGGACGAATTTACGGTCGACGTGTACTCATCCCCCCTATTCATGCTGACCTTTTACGGGCGCGATGATACGCGACGATCCCACTAATGCTGATGACAAACACCCCGCTTCTTTTATATCCGGTTTCTACGACGTCCCGATTTAGTGCATCCACATGTCCCACGCCGACACCGAGAGCCTGGTTGGACACCCTCTCATCAATTATGTCAATTTTACGGGATCCGTCGAGGGTGGTCATCAGATCCAGAAGGCTGCCAGCAAGAAGTTCATCGGTAACGTAGCAAGACACCATGTCCGCCCCCTTCCTTGCCTTTTTTTTTTTTTTTTTTTTACATTCTTTATTTCAAAAGACATTGTATATGTATACATCTATCTAACCTTGACGATGATCCGTGTACGTCATTTTTATATATTTTTCATGATGATGCATCAGCAACGGGATTGGAACTCGGCGGCAAGGATCCTGCGTACGTCCGTCCGGATTGCGATCTCAAGTACACGGTCGAGACCCTTGTTGACGGCTCGTTCTTCAACAGCGGACAGTGCTGCTGTGCTGTCGAGCGTATCTACGTCCACGCAGATGTCTATGATGAATTCCTCGATCTCTTTGTCAAGGAGACCAAGGTAAAAAATGAAGAAAAAGAAGACGACGACGACGACAACGACAACGTCAAGCAACGCGAACACAATGTGACCAATGTTAAGAAACGATATCAGTATTTTACTACATGCTGACGCGAAAACAAAAAAACAAAAAAAAAAATATCTGCTGTTTATTTGGAACACCGTGATTAGAACTACCGTCTCGGCAACCCACTTGATCCCGAGACGACCCTTGGACCCATGGTGAAGGCCAAGGCCGCAGACTTTGTCCGCGGACAGATCGCTGAAGCAGGTAAGCAAAACGGAGTGGATTCTTTTTGGGCACCCTCTTCAAAATCCCACCCTCCTCTCTCTCCCTTGAATCGAAACTAACCAACAAAGTACACACTATACCTCTGTCCATCCATCCGTCCGTCTTTTAGTCTCCCAGGGCGCCAAGACACACATCGACGTGTCTACGTTCCCGGCCGACAAGCCCGGCACCCCCTATATGGCACCCCAAGTCCTGACAGAGGTCACACACGAGATGCGCGTCATGACCGAAGAATCCTTCGGTCCCGTCATCGGTATCATGAAGGTCACCTCGGATGAGGAGGCCATCCGTCTGATGAACGACTCTGCGTTCGGTCTCTCGGCCTCGATCTGGACCAAGGATACGGATGCGGCCCTGAAAATCGGTGACCAGATCGAGACGGGTACCTGGTTTATGAACCGATGTGATTATCTGGATCCGGCCCTTGCCTGGGTCGGCGTCAAGGACTCTGGACGCGGTTGCACCCTTTCCAAGTTTGGATACGACCAGGTGACGAGACTCAAGTCTTTTCATCTCAAGTTGGTCACTGCTTGAAAAAGTGTATCATCGCATCGCATCGCCCATCCAGGAATATACATACAATTGTGAGGGGGAATTGGGATTGATATTGTTGGGTGGTATTCGATATTCACATCCATTAAACGCTTAGAATACATTATTCTTTCTTTTTTTGTTTCTTTTTTCGTTTCTTTTTTTATTGTTTATTTGCTTTTTTCTTTTCTTTTTGTTCTTCTTCTTCTTCTTCGGAAATAATGGCGACCAACCGCAACGAGGATTGTCCATAACGCTTCTTGTTGTCTAGTGGTGTGGAGGCATCGCATGCATCTGTTGCTGTTGAGAATAGGCCTGTTGCTGCTGCTGTTGCTGCTGTTGTTGCTGCTGCATCTGTTGTTGCTGCATAATCTGCTGCTGCTGCATCTGTACAGCCTGGTACGGCAACGGCGGTTGCTGCGGAATCTGTGGCTGTTGTTGGTACACATGTTGCTGCTGAGAACTTGACGAGATCGGTGCGCCCTGCTGCGGTGGCTGTTGCTGCGGCATCATCTGTCCATTCATCTGTGCCTGCTGCTGCTGTTGTTGTTGTTGTTGCTGTTGCTGCTGAAGATTCGCGTACCCCCGGATATCGTTAAAGTACACATGGTTCAACGCATCCTTGGCCGTGATCCGCCTCTGGGGTTGGTAGATCAGCATCTGCATCAAGAGGTCCATACCAAACGTGTCGATCATCGGGACGACGGATGATAGAGGCTTGGGTGGGTAGTATGGGAAATCCTTCCTGTACTCCGATAACTTCGAGACCCCGGGCCATGTCTCCTCTGTGGGTGTGCCCATCACCTTGAAGATCTTCATGAGCTCATCCTGGTTGTTTGATCCTGCGAATAAAGGGCGTCCAAGGTACATTTCTGCCATGATACACCCTGCAGACCAAATGTCGATCGATGTCGAGTACGTCTTTGATCCAAGCAACACATCAGGCGCACTAAGCAAGCATTCGAATATTAATAATTACAGAGAGCAGAACGTGCATTAGTTACGAATTGCATCCCGATCAATATTTCTGCACACTAAAAAAAAATGAAAGGAAGGCCTTTGAATGTAGACCGAAACTCTTTTTTTTTCCTCCTTGTCATCTGCCATCTGCGTGATGAAAAATTCACGATTCAAAAGGTCCTGACAAGTTCAACTGATAACGCTGTTTCCCATGCCATCTTTTTCGCTGTGTACTGTCAATGGTGCTGCTGCAACAACATGGATGGCTGTCCACTACTTGTCATGTTGTTTCCCGTAGTTGTTCGTTCGGTCGTTCGGTCGTTCGGTCGATCGATCGAAAGAAGGAAATGCAAGACTCCACAAATGTAGACGCCGATAGCAAAAAAGAGATTCCAGTCTCGATTCTCCCGTATGTGTGCGTATGTGTGTGCTCGAGAGGTGGTGGAGTGGACAAATGGAGGTAATAATAGCAAATGTCCCCATCCACCCCAAGACAATCCTCCTGACGAAGCCAGAAAAAAAAGAAAATCGCACATAGATAGGGTCTGCAAACAAAGGAGCACACACATACACACACATACACACATACACACATGCACATAACTAAAATCGTACGCGCATGCACTCAACAACAAAAAAACATTTTCACTCACCGATACCAAAGGGTGACGACCTCGTTCGAGAAGGTGTTGACAGGAATACCAAAGGCTCTTGCGAGTCCGAAATCGCCCAGCTTGAGTTCTCCCTTGCGGTTAATCAACAGGTTCTGGGGCTTGAGATCCCGATGCAGGACCCTGTTCTCGTGGCAGAAGGCGACGCCCTTGAGAAGCTGGTACATAAAGGCCTTGATGACGATATGGCCGAGTGCGCCCCGGTTACCGTGCTGGTCCATGTATTTTTTAAGGTCCTGGTCCATATACTCAAAGACGAGCGTCAGCTTGTTCTCAGTGTGGATGACATCGTGCAGTCGGACAATGTTGGGATGGCGTAATTCCTTCATCAGTGAGATCTCGCGGATGGCCGTCGAGGGTGCGCCTTCTTCAGAATCGAGTCGGATCTCCTTGAGGGCGACTGCATCGCCATTCGACCGGTTCTTGCCCTTGTACACGGTCGCGTAGGTGCCCTCACCAATCTTTTCGAGTGCTTGGTAGCGCTCCATTGCGAATTATGCGGTCTTTTTGGTTTAACAAGAAGGAAGGAGAGAAGCAAGAGTAGGAAAGAAAAGGAGGAGCGGAGGAATGAAGGAGTGGAGGAATGGAGCGAGGGCAGGAAGGAAGAGAGGAGGGTGTATATGTTGGGTATGTGGAGCAGCAAAAAATGACTAGAAGCTGTCAAGGGTTGGGTGAGACCCTTTTTGGTTCGAGCGAAAATCGGCACTGCTGCATCTTTAATGGTCCAGCCACCCCGGATGGTGCCCCTATTCGTCTGCCTCTTCTTGCATAAGCAGGGCACCATCGGCCTATCCTTGGCTCCTCGTGCGTGTCCATGGGCCCCCATGGATCTTTTTCAGGGATTCAATGGCGCCATCAGACGCACAAACCCCGTTTTAGATCGCCATCTCCTCTCATCGCTCTCTCTCTCTCTCTCTCTTTCTCTGGTGCCAACATGCCGGGCATGTCCTCCGCCTTGCTTTCATCTTGACCCTTTGCATTAAGAGCAAAAAGAAGCAACGAAAGAAATGAAAAAAGATAGATGCGAATGTGGCAGAAAGAATGAAAGAAAAAAAAATATAAATATGAACGCGAGATGAGCACGCAGTATCATGTTACGCGAAGCACAGACCGACTCTTCATTATGAATGAAATAATAAAGTTGTGGATCACAGCTTGGTGCCCATGATGATATGGCTACGGACCGCCATCAGCCGGTTCAGTGCCTTGCCATCCGTCTCGCCCGTCTTGACCTCCGTCTTGGCGTCGTCCACGATCTGCTTCAGAATCCTCTCCATCTCCTCCGTTGTTGCTCCTTCGCCACTGCCACCGTCACTGCCACTTTGCTGCTGCTGCTGTGCCTGTGCCAGGAACCGATCTTGTTCTGCTCTCGTAGCTGCCAAAGACGCCCCTTCCTCCCGTGCAGTATCATGTCCGAACGGTCGACTCCAGACATCCTCCACATAAGTCCCCTGCTGTAACAGGTACTGCACAATATCCTGTCGCTCACTCGGCAAATGCTGGATCAGCTGCAGGGTCGAGAACAGAGATTGTGTCCGCGGGCCCAAGGTTGCTTCACTGTATACGAACTCCCGACGCTCCTGCTGGTGCTTCTCAATCCCTTCTGTCTCGATCTGATCCACGTAATCCGAGTAGGAGGTTGATTCAAGGAAGGCAAGGACTTCGCCTCCGTCCATGTGTTGTTGTCTGTAAATATCATTCGAGAGGGGTCCCCGTTCTGTGGAAGACAACGTGTTCCACTGTTGTTGAGGATGTTGTGCCTGTTGGCGGTGACCTGGTACTGGCAGTTGAGAGGCGCTTGGAAAAGAGGCAGTGTCGGCAGTCGACTTTAAATACTCGAGGAACGCAGCGTGGTTCGCAGGCGTGAGATTCATTGGCTGCAACGAATGAGCCTGGAATGTAGATTCAGACAGCGTGCGCTCCTCCTGTTGCCACCCTTGATACCCCTGCTGTTGCTGCTCATGTTGGAGATGTTGAAGATGTTGAAGATGCTGATGTTGTTGTGAGAGCGCAGATGGTGCTTCCGGAACCGAAGGAATCGAGAACCCAAACGAGGACATGGACGGCGGCTTGTATGGCTGATCCTCCTGCAGAGTCGACTCGGATGATGCTAGAAAGTTATCCCAGTTCATCTCCCCTGTAGCAGCACTCGGTCCTGTCTGCTGCGAGGACGATGGCCCCCTGAATCCTGTGGGCTGTGTTGATTCCACAGTGGTACCCCCACTAGTGCTGCCAAGGGTCTCCATGGCACTGGTTGCATGCTGGAAGGTCCTCGAAGCCGACGACGTGCTTGCTTTCGAACTCGAGCCCATCAGCGGGTTATTCGGGGACCCTGAAGAGGGGCCTAGGCTGTGGTGTTGCCTCAGCAGATCGGCCTGTCGAGGATCGAAAGCCGAGGCCATATTCCTGGCTGATGTTACAATTGATTCCATCAAGCCTGTCGAAGGTCCTGATGGTTGTGGCTGTGACCCTGATGATGATGATCCGTGAATAGAGGGCTCTTTGCCTTTCCCGCTTGAGGGTGATGCATGTTGTTGGCCGTGGCTGTTGTGTGCTTGGTTGGGCTGCTTGGGATCCATGTCGGCTACCTATTTGTTTATTTTTGAAGTGGGCTGTGGAGACGAAAATAGTCAGACAAAAGCGGCCCGGCTGCGAAACAAGGGGCGGGCACGATCGCCATGAGAGCAAAGGACAGGTTCTGCATCGCGGCACAGAAGGGTCAATCACCTTTGTTGCTGAATGACTTTTGCGGAGGGAGGAGGGATGCTCAGCGGAAGGTGATGCAAGGCGAGGAAAGGGAGCCAACCATGTGTGTGCCTGGAGGATATATTTCACGTGGCCGAGATCGTTCAATTTTGGCCTTTGCGGCCCACTCCGGGAACCATGCACCAGGCGCCCTGTAGTCTACCATGCGCAAGCTCAAGGCGCGTCCATCGGTCCCTCGTATGTTCCTATCTGGATCGAGCTTGAGCATATGCCTCAGCAACATACAGCGCAGATGCTCTGCTCTACAGAGAAAAGAAAAAAGCGATCAGCCACTTCCGTCGGCCTAGGCCTGTCCCCTATCGGGCTTGTGAGTTGATCGAAGCTGCCGCTCTTCGTGCTCAGGCACGCGCTGAACAGGTAATACCGTCGATCAGATCTCGAAATATCGGTCCATCCTACTTTGGTGGCGAATTTTCACAGCTTACTCAACAGGCTCTGCTGGCTAAAAAAAAAAAAATGAAAAATCATCGGGTTTAGTCAGCTAGACTGCAAAGGCGCAGCGATGGTCAGGAACAGAGTGCTCCGCAGAGCGTTTGCTCCTGTCTTTCTGAACGACGACCTGGACCGATCCATCCCGCGGACAGATCGCTCTCCTATTTTTTTATTTTTATTTTCTTATTCATGCATACGCACGCTGCAGGCTGCAGGCTGCACGCGTACACCGGGTTGGGGCGGGAGAGTAGCGAGTCCAAGTCCAAGTGGCGAGCGAGATCAGAGACAAAAAAAAAGGAAGATCTCTGGCCGTGGAATAACCGGGTCCGACCCCAGATTTCAAACAACCTACATTTAGATATCGAACCGCAAAATGTATCGTGCCGAGTGATCCCAGGGGAGGGTCTTTCTCCTTTCTTGAGAAAAAGCCCTTTCGTGCTTTTTTAGAACCGTAATAAAGATCAGCCGCGGTTATGTTTTTCTTTTTCTTTTTTTTTCTTACGTCGATGGAGACATGGATTACTGGTGCTATGGAGGGCTGGAGGACTTTTCTTTTTTTTTTTTTTTTTGTTCCCTTCGCCCCTTGGCATTGATCCATTCCCGTCTTGGCTTTGTGGTAATACGTATCCACTTGGGATGTTCCTGGGATTCTGTGTCACTGAGAGAGAATCGGGAATGGATAGTACATGTCGCCTTGGCTGCTGCCAAGATATCAAACCTGGGGATGATCCAGATGTATGGCAGGATAGTTAGTCTCTCTATGCATGAACATATGTAGATCTACCCAAAGGTGATTAGCAAAAAAAGCCTAGACGACTTTTTGCAAACATGCGCCAAGGAATTATATTTGTAAGTTCATACTAAAAAACCCTGGAGCGCAAACGCGCGTCGGTTCCTCCTTTCCTTTCTCACAAGCCAAAAGGGCTGAGTTGATCAAAGGGCGAGGGCGAGGGCGAGGGATCTAACGGTTGTCGGCCATCGTTTGTTTTGATGGTCCGCCCCAATTTGCAAAAAAAAAACCTGCTTCCCTTTTTTTTCGTTGGATCCGCGCAGTGTAGCAACTGTAGTTGTCTCGTGGTGCTGGGCTGGGATAACTCTTTAGTCCCGAATTTGCTGAACCCAAAAGTGCGTCATGCTACGTCAAGAAACAAAGCGAGGCTGATTGGGGTGCCTGGAGGGTGCCCAGAGATGACGGCGCAGCAGGGCATCTTTTCCGGTGCAGTGGCACAGCATCTAGAAAGATTCTCCATTTCCAGGTGGTGTCGAGTCGTTGGGGGGCGGATGATGATTGGTGCTCACGGAGAGGAGGGGCTGCGGTAGCGGTGGCAAACACAAGACGCAACCCAACCAAAAGTGATTAGAAAGAGAATAGCGCAGTTCCTGGTTTTGGAGGGAAAATAAACCAACAGGCTCGACCAACAATGGAAAAAAAGGGAAAAAGTGCGCCTCCATGGAGGCAGGCACCCGCCGTGAGGTGGATGTCCTGAATGCCCTGGATGCCCTGGATGCCCTGGATGCCCTGGATGCCCTGGATGACGAGCACGATGGGGCTGTCTGGACGTTGTCTTCTCAGACCCCGAAAGAGCCAGAGCCAGAGCCAAGGGCCAAGAAAACAGAGATGTGGTCATTTTTTCTTGTCGCTTTTGCCACCGTTGCGGAGACCGCAGCGGTCGTCAGTCAGTGTGGGTACGTGTCGTCCGATGCGGGAGTCATGGCTCCCCTCTGCAGACTGCGGGCTGTCACGTCTCCGGTCTGTTTTGGGCATTTTTCATTGCATTGGTTTTCTGCGTCTTTTTTTTTTTTTTTTTGCCGGTGCCTGAATGTGTGCCTTTCTAGTTCTGACTGTCGACTCCTTCTCTTTTCGACTCTTTCTTTTTCTTCTTCTTTCCTTTCCTCACCATTAAAGCATTTAAATCCTTTGCACTGCCCCATTCGTTCCCATCACACGGTCGACATTCGGTTTAAATCTTTAATCTTCACACTATCCCCCCAACCTCATCACCATCTTTTCCTTCTCATCGTTCCTTCCCCACTTGAACTTTTTTCACCGGCCCCTCCAAAGTTGTTTTCCTAGTAAAACTTCTTTTTTTTTTTCATCCCTTCAGTTTCTTTAATCTTCTTTTTTCTTGTTCAATATGTCCATTCGCGTCCTCATTGTCAAGAGTGCAGAGAGAATCTAAAAAAAAAAAAAAAAAGTGACACTTTTTTGTTTAAAAAAAAACCTTTCCCCAAACCCCAGATTCTTTTTTGAATTCATCACTCTCTTGACACTTGATCCTCGATCGACATATTCCTCTTTTTTCTTACTTTATCTTTTATTACTATTCTTATTATTCCGCTTATCCAATTGTGTCCTCTTAATTGCCGTACACATTTAAAAAAAAAAAAAACGATAAAGGTAAGAAGCAGGAATTCAGGTTGTGGTTCTGGGCAGGAAATAGTCAGAAGCAGTATGACGCAGCATCAGCAGCAAAAAAAATCAATCAAGACAAGCGGAGCAGCAGTAGCAGGGCAATAGCACACAATATAGGAGCATATGATGCATAACAATCAAGACATAAGGGAAAGAGAGGGGGGGGGGAAGGGGGGTGAGCAGCGGGAGGAAATTCTTTTTTATTTTGATCGGATATGAGCACTTTCCGAGACAACTTGAGTAACAAAAGGGCAATCGCCGAACAGTAGCAAAAAAAACCCAGACAGCCAAGAAAAAAAAAAATAATCTAGGATGGGATGCGCTTCCAAAAAGGACACACCGGATATGTTATTCATGCAATGCACACAAGGAAGGAAAAGCGCGTTATTGTGGTGAATTCCTTGTTGTCTCGGCAATGGTTGCCTGTCTCGGTATGCACAGTCGGTATCATGAGTAAAAAAAAAGAAAGATCCTGGGATGGTCAGATGAGCAAGGCGATATGAATTTTATCTGTGATGGGCAGTAGTATCTGGAAATGATTCCCTACAGGGGGTTTATTCACGGTGGTTCCGGATAGCGAGCCATTGAACTCTGCCTGTGACTCTACGGTATGACTATTGCTATGAGCTATATGGTTCAGGAGAGGGAAGCAGGAATGTGGGTGGATGGGGTGGGAAGGAAGGATCTAAGGGATGAGTCATGGTGGGATGTGTGCGATGCGATGGGATGTATTATTCATGAGAATGCGATGTGAAAAATGGGCTTGGGTCGAGTATTTCGAGGGATTAGGAATTGAGGGGCGAATCTGCTTATTCATTCGCGTGCCTTTTATGTCCCTGTTTATGCGTGTATGCGTGAGTGTGTGTGTATATGCGTTGTGCGTGTGTATGCGTATGGATTGTTCTTTGGCTTTGCAGGAAGCGCACAGGTGCAATAGACAGTATGCCGTAGCTTAGCCAAAAGAAGAAGGGCGACCGCGATAGGAAAGAGGGATCAGAAGCGGAGACTGGGAGGGGGTCTCTCTTTTTCCTCCTCTTGGCCCTTTTGCTACTGGCCACTGGCGGGGTTTCATTCGCCGGATTTAGTCAGAGCATTCCTTTTGTTCCACACACCTGCCGGGCGGGCAATCCCATGATGAGCAACCGCACTAAAAGAACTGGATGGGCCTTTTGATTATCCATCCCTTATAACCCTGCGCTGCCTCGCTGTTCATAACCCACTCGCTCACTCGCTCACCACCACATATACCTCCCGCTGCCGTAGCATAAACACACCTCTAACTGACCACTCATCTTCCTCTCTTTTCTCTTCGCCTTTTCTACCTTTTCTAGCTATTTTCCTATTTCATCTTCCCTTTTCCGCTCTTTTCTCCCTCCTCTCCTTCTTCCCTTCCTTGGCTGTCTGACTCAGCCAATCCCCCCCCATACAGCCCCCCCCTCCGCCCAACATGCTGTGCCTCCCCATCCTCACGCAGACCACATTCTGCGAAGCAGCTGCCGGGTGCCCTGTGGCCCCGGCTCCTATTTCTTCGTCCTCCTCCTCCCTTTCTTCGCATCTCCACAACACCCCCCTGTACAGTATCCCTCTCCCCCCACAGCCCCATATGCAACCCTCCCTCGACTCCTTCTCCACCCCCTCCTCCTCCACCCCTTGCTCCCTTCCCGCCCTCCGCTCCTCTTGGCACCACACCTCTTCCTCCGCCACCGCCACCGCCACCAACACCAACACTAACACCAACACCACCACCCCAAAGCACTCCCTGATCCTCGATTCTCTCACAGCCAACAAGGTCACTATGGTCGAGAACCTCGTAGGTAAGTCTCTCTCTCTCTCTCTCTCCCTCTCTCTCTCTTTCTCTCTTTCCCTTGATCGCTCTACTGATCCCTTGCTGACCATATCCTCCATATCCTAACAACGCAATCGTCTCCAACAGACACCGCAGCACTGATTATCGAATCGATCTGGCCCAGCCCTGCTGGTGCCCAGTACTCCACAAAGGCCCCCGTCATCCCCCTCCACATCTTCGTCAAGGAAACCCTCAGGCGGTCCCGCACCACCCTCTCCACCCTCCAGCTCGCCCTCTACTACATCTACAAGGTCCGCAACCAGGTCCTCGCCGCCCGGGAAAAGATTCGCCAGGATCAAATCTACCACCTCCAGCAGCAGCAGCGCGCTGCCCTCCACCAACCCCAGCCCCTGTCCCCCAACGGCTCCAGCGACGCCTTCTCCGCAGAGGAAGAGTTCAAGCAGCGCGACTACTTCAACTCTCTCTCCCTTCATGCCCACACTCAGACCAGCACCAAACATACCCTTCCCATGACCCCACCCGGAACCAACAATACCCCGTCCGCACTCTCTCCCATCTCCCTCTCTTCCTCCGCCTCGACCTCGCCCATCCTCGCAAAGTCCGAGCCAGTCGGCTGCGGCCGTCGCATGTTCTTGGCTGCACTGATTCTCGCCTCAAAGTTCCAGCAGGACCGCACCTACTCCAACAAGGCTTGGTCAAAGATCTCGGGCCTGCCGGTCGCAGAGATCAACCTGAACGAGATCACCTTCTTGACCTTGATCGACTACCGCCTCTTCGTTTCGCAGGCAGTCTTCCAGAAATGGGTTACCATCCTCACGGAGAAGGGCAGGATCCGGGACAGGGCCGCTCTTAACCGCAGCTGCAGTGCGCTTAGCGCGGATGTCCAGCCAAAGAGACGCAGCTCGATCCAGTATTGCAGCAACACCCTCCCCTCGCGTATGACCTGCGTTACCGCCTCGTCTTTGGAATACCAGCACCAGCCTCAGGTTCAGCCTCAGCAGCATCAGCAGCAGCAGCAGCCATCATACAAGGACATGGTGCCTCACCTTCCCTCCTTCTCCTTATTCCTTGAGCAGCAGAAGGCAGTGCAGTCTGCCGCTCCTCTTGAGCGTCAGTTCGATTTCTCGCCTGTTGGTGCGCCTGTGTTGCCAAAGCTGAGCATGGACAGCAACAACAGCTCGTTGAACAACCACACCGCGAGCGGTCTCCTTCAGCCTGAGGCCTTGCCAAGACAGCAGCAGGGCATGGGTCTGTCAATGACCCATCGGTGGGTGTTGGCTCAACGACGCGAACTTTTGCGTTCGCGAATGCAGGCGATGGGGTATACTTTCACAGAATCGCCTCGGTCTTCTCCCCTGGCTGCACCTCAGACCCAGCCTCCCCAGCCCTTTGGATCGTCTGTGCATCTGCTTCAGCCCGTCTTTGAGCCCCAGGAGCAGCAGCAGAACCAGTACAATAACATGATTCTGAACAATTTCCAGAACAACGTGATCACGTACTCTCAGACGAGGACCCTTAGTCTGGACAAGATGCAGCAGCGTCTGGAGACCAAGGGGTTCCAGTTGGAGGAGAAGCATAGCAGCTTCATGCCGTCGCCTGCTTCATCAGTGTCTCCTCAGGGCCTTGCTGGCTCGAAGCGTCGCATGAACGAGACGGAGACGGCGGAGGAGCTTTCTGCAGAGATGCGAAGCAGAACTCGCAGACGCCTGAGCGTTTCCTTTTTGGTAGACTGTTAGTCGTGTACTACTACTATTATTACTACCACTTACCACCACTACTACCGCGACTAGTGTTCTTTTTTTTTTCTTTTTCTTTCTTTTTCCTTTTTTTCTTTTTTTTTTTTTCTTTTTCTGAACGTCCTGTCCTTTTTGCGTATGCCTAATCATTGTGTCCTGTCATCCTGTAATGTGCCCTTATACTTGTTGTTTGCTGTGTTTTACTTTCTCTTGTACTATTCCATTTGCTCTTTTTTTTTTGTAGATTATCCTACTTGCTCTCCCTCACTAATGTGTCCTTTTAAGTCCCCCTTCCCCCTCCCCCCCCCACAAAAAAATGAAAAAAATTGTACCATTATTCAGCTCTCTCTCTCTCTCTTTATTTTTATTATTTTTTTCTTGCTGTTTTAAAAGTGTAGGGCCCATTTGTTATTATTATTACTATCCATTTTTATTTGCACATCGTTATCAAGCTCAAGATATGTAGGACACAAAGAAACACATTGTAGCAAAAATGGACAGAATGAAGCGTTCTCGTTAAAAAAAAAAAAAAAATCTCTTCAAGTTCTGGGCCACAATGTCATGCATGCATTTGATGCTCTATGATCACGCATGAAAATGAGTTGTACACATATGACAATTGGAGCAAAAAGAAGTAGAAGAAGGAGGAGGAAGATGAAGAAGGAGGACGAGGAGCACTTTGAGCCGAGGAGAGAGCCATGAAAGGGGAGGGGACAAAGACTATCCCTGGGTTCGCGTGTGTGTGTTCCGTCCGCCTCTCATGTTCGTCCATCCATGCAAGGACTCTTTTTTTTTAAGACTATTTTTTTTTTTTAAATTAATTATGTAGTGCTTTGGACGGAGGGTGAAATAAAATCGATTGTCCATTTTATTTTATTTTTCTCTCATCATGTCATATCTTTTTTTTTTGTTCAGGACGCGTGTCCTACGAGTTATTTTTTTATAGATAGAAAAATCGGAGGGGAAGATCTGTGCATAGCGACTTTTTTTTTTTGAGAGGGAGAGAGAGAGAGGGAGAAAACGGATAAACGGAATAGGATGTTTTTGGAAAATCAAAGAGCCGGATGCGGCATGCAATGTACAGTCACCGCACAATTTTTTTTCTGCCATAGAAACATAGAAACAAGCAACTTGTTTGTATACAAATATACGTGTATGGAATGAATATGTTGTGTGCATAGTTCAAAACAGTTGGGTATCGTTTCGTTTCGTTTTGGGGTGTCGTGTCGTGTCGTGTCGATACACAGGAGCCATCGCATGAATTCATGCAGCAGCCAGCACACACACACACACACCCAAAAGAAATAAAAAAGATCTTTGTTTCTTCTTGGTTCTCCTTGGGGGGGGGAGGTCTCTTTGGCTTTCTGTGTGTAGATTGCACAGAACCAATAAATGTAGTGTGCTATAGGAGAGAGAGGGAGGAAGGAAGGAAGGGAGGGATGACGATCAAGCTGATCGAGAGACAGCACAGCATTCCGATTCCTTTGGGGTCTCCGTGCTGGCGACCATTGATGGAACTATTGTGGGGGTCTGAATACGAGTGCTGGACTGAGACTGAGACTGGGAATGGGACCAGCCCTGGTGCCTGGATTATATTAAAAAAAGTAGCAAAAAAAGTAGCAGTCCCGGAGTCTCGGAGTCTCGTGGTCTATGTAATAGAACCAATCCTGGGTGGGCTTAGCTGGAGAGATGCACGGATTGGTGGCAAGGTGAGAGAGAGAGAAGGAGGCACGTGAATGCGATGGGATGGGATACGCGAGAGGGGTCTTCATGCTCCTTTGCCAACCGCTGGCTGGGAGCGGAGGAGGGCCGAGAACAGGGCGCGTGCAGGAAGAGGGAAGAGGAGGGAGAGAGCGAGAGAGAGTGAGAGAGAGTGAGAGAGAGGATGTATGGAGTGTGTGGTGTAGGAAGAGGGAGGAGGAGAACGAGAAGGAGAAGGAGGAGGAGGAGGGAACACACGGACACGAGCTTCGTCCCTTCCTTCTCCACATCCCACTCCCACTCCCACTCCCTCCCTCGATCCCTCCTATTGCCCTCGTCTGCGCTGTCCCCCATCCCACAAAGACTCCTTTTGACTCTCTTATCTCCATCCTCCTCGCTCACTCACTCACCCACTCGCGCCTCTTCTGCCTCCTCCTCATTCCCCTCATTCCCCCCATTCCTTCCCCCATTTCCAAATGATCCGCTCCCCTCCCTCCATCCCCATCCCGCGCACCCTGCCCCTGCTCCCTTTGCTCGACAAGGTCCTCCTCCCCGGCGTCGTCACCCGTCTCCACGTCTCCCGTCGCGACTCGGTCCCGCTCTTTGAAAAAGTCCTGCGCACCTTCGACTCTAAAGAACTCTCCAAATGCATCATCGGCGTCTTCCCCGTCCAGTCCTCTGCGCGTCCCACAAAGTCTTTTCCTCCTCCTCCTCCTCCTCCTCCTCCTTCTCCTTCCTCTGCCTCTGCATTCGGCCACAAGTCAATAAAACCAAACTCGGCCTCAGAGAAGGACAACGACAGCGACAATAGACGCGAAAATGGGTTCGAGGAGGCCCCGATGGTGGTCGGCAGTAGTGTCGGACAGGTGGTCTCGATGCGTCCGGGGGGACATGGCAGCGGACAGGGTGTGAGCTCGGTGCTGAGTCCGGCGGATATTCATACGACAGGGTGTGCGGCTCGGTTGGTCCGGCTGGAACGAGTTGTTGGTGGATTCACCGTGGTGCTTGAAGGTAAAGAGGGGTTGAAAATGTTGAAAATTCAAAAATGAGGAGCCAGGGGGGAAGAGAGGAACATGCGCATGCGCGTGAAGATGCATGAAGAAACTCTCTTCCTTTTGGATTTTTTTGGTCCTGCAAAAAGTCCAGCACCTTTACTAACCTCCATCTTCCAATAATTAACGACATGGGGGGTTTCTCTTTTCTCTACCTTCTAGGCATTGTACGTCTACGACTGAACAAGATCATCAGTCAAGCGCCCTTCTTTGAGGCGGACGTGACACCACTCCCGGACAAGGCCGTTAACAAACACGACCAAGAACTCCAAGATCAGATCGTGATTTTGAAATCGACCTCAAAGGAATTTGTATCCCTGCTGCAGACCCTGAAACTGCCAGCACCGGTCCTGACGCAATTACAAAGGTTTCTGGAGAACGTGGCGGCGATCCCGGGCCAGGTCGTGGATCTGTTGATGAGTACGATCGAGTGCACGTTCGAGGAGAAGCGGGTGATCCTCGATGCTGTGGAACTGAAGGAACGCATCCCCAAGGCCGTCGAATTGTTGACCAGGCAGATTCATGTAAATATACGTCTCAAACTTTGTGAAGAGAGGAGGACGTTTGTGGTAGATACGATGTTATTCTACAGAACTAACCACCCATCTTTTTTCAACGTTTATATATATATATATTTTTTTTGGCGCGCTAGGTCTTGAAGATTTCACAAAAGGTGCATGACAACGTTGAGGGGAAACTGAACAAGAAGCAACGCGAGTTCTATCTCCGTCAACAGATGGCTGCGATCAAGGAAGAACTCGGCGAGAAGGACGTGGGCGAGGAGGACGAGATGACCCTGATCGAGAACCGACTCAATGCCGCGAATTTGCCGGCGGACGTCCAAAAGGCCGCAGACAGGGAGCTGAAGAGACTGAAGAAGATGCAGCCGGCCTCGTCGGAATACTCGGTCATTAGGAATTACCTGGACTGGTTGGGCGACCTGCCCTGGTCAAGGTCAAGCGAGGACATTTTGGAGGTCGAGAGGGCGAGGACTCAGCTGGACGATGACCACTATGGGCTGGAGAAGGTCAAGCGGAGGATCCTTGAGTACTTGGCCGTGACAAAATTGCAGCGGATTAAGGGAGATGTCAAGGGTCCGATCCTGTGTCTCGTTGGACCGCCTGGTGTACGTTACATGAGCGCGATTGTGCTGCTGTCTACACGCATTCATGTTGTGGGAGGGAACACTGACTAACTAGAAACGAATCGTTTTTTTCTTTTTTCTTTTTTTTTTCATGTTGGCGCAATAATAGGTGGGCAAGACGTCCTTGGGAAGATCGATCGCCACGGCCATGGGAAGGAAATTCCACCGGATTTCGTTAGGCGGTGTATGGGACGAGTCCGAGATTCGTGGGCATCGTCGGACATATGTGGGAGCCTTGCCGGGTCTTATTATCCATGGGCTGAAGAAATGTGAGGTCAACAACCCAGTGTTCCTACTTGGTAAGTGAATGATGCCAAGGCACCTTTTTTTTTTTTTTTTTTTCCGTTTAATGTCTAACGAGACCATTACATCTGTTTTTGGAATGGAATAAAAAGACGAAATCGACAAGGTCGGCTCAAGAGGACACCATGGCGATCCCTCCGCAGCCTTCCTCGAAGTCCTCGACCCCGAACAGAACAATACCTTTGTACGTACCGGTCGTATTTCAAACTGGCAGCGCATTTTTTTTTATTTTCACCATACTAAAAAAAAAAGATTGGGCGACTTGCTTGTTTTATTTTTTGCTTTCATTCGTAGACGGACCACTACTTGAATGTACCGTTTGATCTCTCAAAGGTCCTGTTCATCGCGACTGCGAACTCTGTGGAGACCATCCCTGGGCCACTGCTCGACCGGATGGAGCTCATCACCCTCCCTGGATACACCTACGCCGAGAAACTGGCCATCGCCACCAATCACCTGCTGCCGAAACAGATCCGGTTGCATGGCTTGACCGAGGACGACGTGAAGGTCACGGAATCGGCTTTGCTCAAGGTCGCGACCGGGTACACGCGCGAGAGCGGGGTTCGACAGCTGGAACGGGAGGTCGGATCCCTGGTCAGGGCCAAGGCTGTGGAGTATGCAGAAGCTCAGGAACGGAAACTGTCGAACGTTGTTTCTTTTCCTTCTTCTTCTTCTTCATCGTCATCGTCACCGTCATCAACAACAGCAATAGCAACAAGGACGGGCGCAGAGTACCAGCCGCTGGTCACGGTCGCAGACGTGGAAGAGATTCTCGGACAGGAGAAATATGTCAATGAGGTCACGGAGCGTATGCCGACTCCGGGCGTGGTGACCGGGATGGCCTATAATGGTGTCGGAGGCGGGATCTTGTTCATCGAAGTGTCTCAGATGCCTGGAAAGGGACGATTGCAGCTGACGGGAAGTTTGGGCGATGTGATCAAAGAAAGTGCTCAGATTGCGTTGAGCTGGGTCAAGACCCATGGGTACGACATTGGCCTGACATTGAGTCGAGGTCAGAACATTATGGAGAAAGTTGATGTCCATATCCATATGCCCGATGGAGGCACTCCCAAGGTACGAAGAAGGAGCATTTTATACACAATCGCAAGGAGAGCGATATCGATTGGATGTGTCCTTTTTTTTATTTGTGAAAATGACATTTGATACTCACATTATTCTTTTTTTTTTTTGTTTCTTGCTGATAGGACGGGCCTTCCGCAGGTATCGCCATGGTGTGTGGGCTAGTATCGATGTTCTCGAACCAGACCGTCCCAGCGACGACGGCGATGACGGGCGAGTTCACGCTGCGGGGGCTCGTGATGCCTGTAGGCGGGATCAAAGAAAAGGTGATTGCGGCCCACCGTGCGGGCGTACGCAAGATCATTATGCCGCTCAGGAACCAGAAGGACGTGACCTCGGATGTGCCCGTCAATGTACGGGAGGAAATCGAATTTGTCTACGCCTCCACGATCTGGGAGGTTTTGAGGGAGGCCTTTGAGGGGCGGATCGTTGCTAGAGCCGGTACTCCGGTCGCGAACGGTGCTTTGGATAGCAGAATGTAAAATACGATCCATTTTTTTTTCATTTTTTCATTTTTTCATTTTATTGTATAGTCTATTAGTATTTATTAGTACACATTTTCATTGTTCCTGTGGATATTTTACATTTGCGTGCGTAGTAAAAATGACTTGATTCAAAAAAGATATTTGTAAAAGGTTTGTGTAAAGCGGATCAAACGTTGCCGCTCTGGCTGGCCAGGCTGAAAAAGATCCCGTCCTTCTTCTGCAACAACGTCTGTGGAGAATCAAATTCGGCCACACGGCCCTTCTCGAGCACCAAGATCCGATCGCTGTCCATGATCGTGTTGATCCTGTGCGCGATCGTCAGAACGGTACAGCCGACAAACTCCCGTCGCAAGGCTCGTTGGATCGCATTGTCGGTCTCGATATCGATCGCGGCCGTGGCTTCGTCCAGACAAAGCACCCGCGTGTTCTTGGCGAGCATGGCCCTCGCCAGAGACATCAGCTGCCTTTGACCCAACGACATGTTCTCGCCTCCGTTCTCGATCTTCGCAGAGAGTCCCTCGGCCAGGGTCAGGATGTAGGGCTTGAGCGAGGCGGATTCGAGTGCTGCCCAGAGCTCGGCGTCGGTATGGTTCTGGAACGGGTCCAAATTCTCGCGAATCGAGGCTCCGAACAGGAAGGGCTCCTGTGGGATGATCGTCAGATGCGACCGTAACTCGTGGAGGCCCAGGGTCGAGATATCGATCCCGTCAATGTTGATCGACCCCTCCGCTGCCTCGATAAGACGGAACAGCGCCAGGGTCACACTGGACTTTCCGGCACCCGTGCGACCGACAATCCCGACGCGCTCACCGCCCTTGATAGTAAGGTCGATCTCCCGGAGGACGAGATCCAGACCTTCACGGTACCGGGTGCTGTAGTTCTTGAAGCTGATCTCGCCGCGCTGGGGCCAGGCCTCGTCCGTTTTGGAATCGGGGATGAAATCGCGAGCCTCTGAGGGGAGCCGGGCGTACTCGCGCACACGTTCGACCGAGACGATCGAGGCCTCGAGCTGGCACGCCGTGCTGAGGATACGGCTCATGATCACCGTCAGCACTCCGATCTGCGAGAGAACGATCGAGAAGAACCCCGAATTGACCGAATTGCGCTGGACGATCGCCAAGAGCGCCACGAGCGTCAGCACCAAGACGCTCATAAAGTCCAACATGATCTGGAGCCACCTGGCCGTCGCGTTCGTCAGATAGCTGGTCTGCTGTGATCGGTCCAACAAGGTCGTCGCATGGATCGCAAACCGGTCCGCGTCGTGGAAGGCCCGGATGGTGACGAGGCCCGCCAGGGTCTCTCCGAAATGGGCGTACATTGGCGAGTGCGCTGCAGAATCCAGACGCTTGAGTTCCCGGGACGAGACCAAGAAGAAGCCGCCGAGCCAGTAATATCCAACGCCAAGGGGGATCATGATGATCGCAAAGTACGGGGTCGCGATGATACAGTACACAAAGATATTGATCGCCATGAAGGCAATAAACAACAAATTCAGGAATTGCAGAGGCAGATCAATGTCCACAGCCTGGATGTCCTTTGCAAATCGGTTGATGATCTTGCCCGAGGACGTGATGTCGAAGAAACTCATCGGCGACCGCATCAGAGGACCTAACATCGCCATGTGCAGCTTCTTGGAGGCCTTTCGCGCCATAAAGACCATCGAGATCGTGATCGTGAACGCCAAAGCCAGAGCCGAGGAGAGGATCCACGCAAAGTAAGTGAGGATCCACCACTGATCGGAGTGTGGGGGCGGTGTGCCCGTCACCTGAGCGTACTTATTCTCGTTTCCCCAGTTCTGCAGCCAGATCTGGGTGTACATGTTGATCACCAGGAAGGCGACTGCCACAACGAGGAAGACCACCAAACCAGAGATGCCCAGGGTCGAGAGATAGAACTTGTAAACAGTCCAACCGACCTTGCCCTCGCCCAGGATCTCCTCGTCCACCTCGTCCTTGACGTCGACATCAAAATCTTCCTCATTGACTTTGGATGATTTGGCGCGTCTAAAGGTCGGTCGCTTGACGGGACCTTCAGGTCTCTCCACAGGATCCTCGGAATTTCCGGTAACGGCATCGATGAAGGCCTCGTCGCCCGAGTCGCTCGCGGTGGATCCCTCACTACCCTCTGCGTTATTCTCAAGAGTCTCCTCAGTCTCCTCGGCCCTCTTGGACGCAACGATCTTGCTCTCCTGGATCAGACGGAACAAATCGCCTTCCTTGTCCTTGATAAGGTCGCCATAATGACCATCCTGAGAGATTCTGCCTTGCTTGATGACAACGATCTGATCGACCTCCTTCAGATGGTTGACGCCGTTGGTGACGAGGATCCGGGTCTTGGTCGCGAGGATCGAGGTCATGGCGTGCTCAAAGATGTGCTGGTCGACGTGGGCATCGACGGCCGAGAGTGGGTCGTCGAAGATGTAGACATCAGCGTCCGCATACACGGCGCGAGCGATCGAGATACGCTGCTTCTGACCCCCAGACAGGTTAATACCCTATACCGATGACAATGGCCATGACAATGACGATGATGATAAAAGAAATATACATACATGAGTGAATAACAATAACGAGTAGGGAAAAAAAAATGAAGTCAATGTACAACATAGGATGAGAATACTGTACCTTTTCTCCAATGATGGTCTTATCACCATTCACAAGCATCTTGAAGTCGGGCACCAGAGCACAGGCCCGGACCGTGTTCAGGTACCGTTCCTTGTCATAGGGACGTCCAAACAGGATGTTGTTACGGACCGTGTCGTTCAAGATCCACGCAGACTGGGACACATACGCCAGAGATCCATAGGACCGAACCGTGCCCGAGTACCTGTGCATCTCTCCCAGGAGCGCGCCCACGAGCGAGGATTTGCCCTCGCCCACGCGACCCACGACTGCGATCAGGGAGCCACGCTTGATCTTGAGGTTGACATCGTACAGGACTGGTCCCATACTATCGCGCATGTTCTCCGATGTCGGGGTCGGCGTCCGGTCCTTCTCGTTCTCCTCGTCCTTCCCGCCCAAAGTCCCAAGGGATTCTGCAGTGAGCCTCTCGTCCTTGAAAGTTTCATCCTCCTCCTTCTCCTTCTTTTCCTCCTTCTGGGCCTTTTTACCCTTCTTGGCCGCGTCGGCATCCGTTTTAGCCTTTTGCGCGGCCTCCTTCTCGCTCTTCTCGATCGAAGACTGGATTGCCTCAGGCGTGTACCATCCAAAGGTACCGTTCGAGATCTCATAGGCTAATTCTGAGTCGGCTGGACTCAACTCGCGCAAGACGTTGTCCTCATCGACCTCCTCCGAATTGAAAAAGTCCCGGAGTCGGTTGTATGCGACCTTGCCGCTGACAATGGTCGAGATGGACGAACTGATCGACCCGACGGGATCCTCCAACATGTTGATCAAGGTGATGGTCGTGAAGATCCGACGGATGTCCAGGGGCGCCTCGGGCGTGGCCATACCCGAATAAACAGCCAAGGTCGCGAAGATCGAAAAGGCCGCGATCGAGTTCAGGAAGACGGACGCGATACAGATCCAACTATAGAACTCGCGTAATTTGTTCAGCTGCTCCAGACGGACCTTGGAAATGTTCTTTTCGAAATAGGTCTCCCACGCATACAGTTTGATGGACTTGATATAGTTGACCAGCTCCGAGAGCAACTTCATGCGGTGATCCGACCGCTCCATCATCGCCTTCTGACTCTTTCCGATCAGGGGCGAGAGAACACCGACGATGAAAAGGATAGCGAGGACGACGCCCACGCTAGCAAAGATCGCGTACCGGACCTGGGCCCATAACTGGGCGATGGTAATGATGATCTCGAGAATCGCGCTCCAGCTGAGATGGATGACCTGGAAGAACGCAACAACCTTGTCGACATCCGTGCTCATGTGGTTGACGATCGAGCCCATGCCCTCCTGTTTATTGGTCGAGCTCAGACGCAGCGATTTGCGGTAGATCAAATTGACGAGCACACCTCGGGCTCGGAGACTGGAGTTGTAACAGATGTTCTGGAACTGGTTGTCAAAGATGGTCGAGAGGGTAGCGCTCGTAAAGACGGCGATCAACAGCCCGAATCCGACCCAGGGCACCTCGGGGACGATCCCTCCCAACTTGGCATTCGCTGAGTAACTATCGACGAACGAGATCAATTGCGAGAACAGGACAGGACGGACATACAACGCGGCGATGTACAGGATTCGAGGGACCGCGGCTGTCACGAAGCTATATCCGACAGTGTGGAGCACGACACCAAGGAGATTCATATGGCCCTTCTTGAGCTTGGGGTCCTTTACTGTGCTACCAACAGCCTCTTCGTCCTTGACCTTCTGCAGCCTAATCGCCTCATCCGCATCCATCTTGGCCTTTGTGGTCAGGTAGAGTGGGTAGCTCAGCAGCTTGGGGTGGACGCTCCAGAGATCATCCATGCGCAGGGCCTTCTTCTTGCCTAGGTTGAGCAATGGCAGTAACCAAAAGAAGGTGATCCTCGTAAAGAAGTTGGCTCGGGGTTCAGGCGAGGGTTTGCTCTGAGGTACGACGACGACATTGGATCGAATGAGCGAGCTGCGGTTGGACTTAGGGATGTTCTCGAGGATGAAGATTAAAAAGGAGACGATCGTGAAGAGAAGCCTGAGGAGCGGGATCGGGGCCGACAGACCGTCGGGTGACTCCTGAGTCCAGGAGCGTGTTGGGAAGATGGAGATCAGGGCAGTAAAGAGCCAGAAATTGAGGAGGCCAGAAGAGGGATTGGCCATGTTGAAGTACTCATACCAGTGCAAAACCACTGCACCGATCTGTGTAACGTTTTTTTTTTTTTTTTTTTTTTTTTTATAAGGGAGACAAACGCAGCCAGTTAGCTTCCTTTCGAGCTGACAATCATCGTCTTGAGATCGCTCTCCTCTTTGAAGGGTATGCAACAGCGGGGTAGAACCAGCCTTGGATCCCACAGGGTCTTGAGGGATAGAAGAGCAAGGAATGACAGATACGAAAAAAGACAGTGCAAACATACCAAGGCGATCAGATATACGATGACGCTCAGTAGACTGGATGAGACATAATTATCTTCGGAGACGATCTTGATCAAGAGCCCCAGCTGGATGGCGAACGCTGCCACCACGAGAAGCATCTTGATGTAAAAGATAGCGTTTGGCTTGACACCATCTAGTCGTCCCTTCCCGAGGACCTTGTGTAACCGTGGCGAGAGAAAGATAAGAAGACATGCGCTAGGAACAAGTGTGAGCGCACTTTTTTTTTTTTTTTTAATGTCGAGGAAGGGGGGGAAGGGGGGAAGGAGGGGGAAGAGAAGGAAGTACAGACGATTAGATGGCGACGCGCTTATAAAAAATAATTGCGACTCCAGGGGAGCGCATCACAAGCGGCCATGTTTCATATTATTCTTGGTAGTGGCTGCGACGGTACCTGTCCTGGAAGCACTGCGTAAAGTCCATGGCGCGTCTTTGGCTGAAGACGGCCCATCCCTCGGTGTCGCAAAAAGTCATCCTTGGATGAAGCGGATGGTTTGAGTTAGGAGCTAATGCAGGGGGGACAGATGTTGTCCAGAACTAGTGGTGACAACTACAATGGTCGCAAGCAGCAGCAGCAGCAGATGCGACAACAGTAGTTACTAAAGGTATTAAAGGTATTAAAAGTATTAAAGGTATTAAAGGACAAGGTATGGAGCTGTGTTATTTTGAGGCAAAAACATAACCCAAAAAATAGCCAGCAAGGGCCCTCTTCTCTTTATACTCAACAGTGGATTGACCGCAGCCTGCCTGGGGGGATGCAATCCTATCCAAATAAGGCATGCAGCCAGTAGACTATGTCGTTTCTTTGCCAAGGATGAGCTGAGAGCGCCGTCCGCCCTCGCCCATCGCCCATCGCCCGTCGGCTTTATTATCCGGATGGGAAAAAAAGCCAAACTTTATTGGGCACAATCCAATTCATACGTTCCCTTATATGATGTTGTGTTCGCAGTGATGCTTAAATTGTATCGTTCGCCCATTCTTGGCATGTGGACAGCACCGTCCCCGGACGTTGGAGCTCTGGAGCTCTAACCTTTCTCATGAAGGAATCAGACTCTCATATTTAGGGACACTCTTCTTCTTGGGAAAAGTATGAGTCTGTTCAGGCGAGCTTTCTTTCCTTTCTCGGGCTCCTCGACAATATAACAAACAATATACCGATCTGCGCCCACATCCAAGAAGTAGAAAAAAAAAAATTCCAAATTCGGATGCGTCTTCTCTTCTTCTTTGTACCTTGTTTGCCAGGCAGTAAATGGGAAAAGAAATTCAAGATCTTCATGAAGGGTCCATGACCACGAAAACACGCCCGTGTCTTCTCTACTATGTCTATAGACCAGCTGCTCTGCAGATGGACATGCCGAGGAACATGTGCCTCTTTTGTATTTGCCCTGTTCTAATTTCTATGTACTCAACATGCGCGGTTAAGGTTCCGTCTGTGCAGGAGACTCGGAACGAAAAAATGATCCCAAGAGAACTTTTTTTTGAGCCCTGCCAAGACGGCCCACGGGCCTCATTTGCAAGGGAAAAGATATGTGAATGTTACTGGTTGCTAGCAAATAGAGCCGTGTCGTTCCAGAACGCGACAGAATGGTCTAAGTCCTTGCATTCCCTCCCAAAAAAAAAAAAAAAAAAAAAAAAAAACGTCATAGACAACGACGCGTACATGAGAACCCTTTAAATCGGCGCACTGAGAGTCGATTTTTTGGCAAGGGCAAGATGCCCCAATATGGATGGAAGACATGGCACATAATCCACTGCTCCGCATATTTTGTGGACCATGGATGACAGGGACTTCGCGGCAAAGCGTATCGCGTCTCGCAGAGCTGTTCTTCGTCATTTACGCGACAAGATATTCGCACGGAGGAGTAGCAAAGGTCCCAGACGCTCTACCATGGATGCGGCGTCCAAGGTAGAACAGAGGGAGTTTCTCTGCAGCATGGGGATACATGTGCACTTTGCGTGCGTTACACTGTGAGAGTGCCGCAACGTCCACGGAACCGATGTACGCTGGGGAAAGTGAGACAGCACCGTCATAGTATTCGTAGCCGACCGAATGAACTGCCTCGAAATCGCTGCACAAAACAGGCCTGGCGCCCTTATTCAAAAACCTGGCCCCTCATCACGAACATACCTGCCAGTTCTTTTCTCGCTTTCTCTCTTTCTCTCTCTTCGGGGGGTCATCATTTCTTCATTGACCTCCACCGTTCCTTTTCTTTACAACCACTCTCCCCCCCGTTCATTTCCCTCTATCGACATGTACATATCTCGTTCTTTTTTCTAGCGTCCGCATATCTGATCAACACTACCTCCCCTACTTTTTGTGCCTCACACATCCCTACTACCCAAGTGAGTCTTCACAACCGAGAAGAACACAACAGAAAGCAAACGTTCATACTTTTTCACAACTGCAAAAAAGATAAAAAAAAACAACCCCGAAATGAAGTTCTTTGCACCGTCACTTGGTAAGCGCACCGCATCGAATTTGTTTGTCCACTCGATCCTACTTGCATCTGTGTCGTTTTGTGGTTCCCTCACATGTTGATAACCCTTTCTTTTTTTTCTTTTTTCGTTCCGGGTCTACAGCCGGAGCATTGGTCTTGGTCACTATCGTTATCACCCCCCGCACCCAATTCATCAATGCCGAGGGTCTGTGGTTCATCCGGAGCAACAAACCCGTCCATGCCCAAGAGAACCAGTACGAGGTCAAAGACGCCCAAAACGACATCATACCTCAGGCCCACGATATCCTGCACGCCTCAATCGCCGGCTCCTCGGATCTACCAACCACAACACTCGACGTCTCGAACACTCCAGCGACACCACCTCCCGGATACGAACCTACGTTGGCGACCATGATCAATACCCCTAAAGCCCCGGACGAACCATATTTCCGGTATGCGGTCATGGATGCGGTCCGTGAGAAAGTTGGTCGTTTCACCGATGCTGCCAAAGCTGCGATCGCCCCCAACACAGAGGATGAGATCTTTCTGAACGAGGGCCTCGATGAAGGGGCGACCGTGCCACTGGGCAATAAGGAGACAGTTATCGAGGATGAGGACAAGAAGAAGGGCCATATCCTGACCAGACGCGGAGATGCAGTCCCCAATCATGACAACGACAATGCAGAGAAGGACGCGCATAGCCATCACCGCTTCATGAACTGGTTCGCCTCTATGCTCTCTGCATCCGGAACCTCCTTGGAAGAAGTAGATGTAGAGGCCACCACTCAGGATAGTAAAGTTTCAACCAAACCTGGAAACGACGGGCCTGATCATGTCCAGGTCTCTGATATTAAACCCAACGAAAATCCAAGCCATGGCGACGGTCACATCGTTAGAATCCTGCGGATCTTTTTTGACAAGGTCAAGCGAGTCATACCGATAGACTTGGGCGGGGAAGAAGAAGCAGAGGCCGAAGATGATACCGACAACAGCCTCACCCACCCAGCTCACATCCTGAAGGATCAGGAGGAATAGACTTGCAGAGGCCAAGAAGGCCACTGCGGAGAAGGCCACGACCGAGAAACTGAGGAAGGATTACGAGAAAGAAATAAAAAGAAGGCTGCGGAGGCTGCCGCCAAGGAAGACGCTGCCGAGACTGAGAAGAAGCACCAGGAGGTTTGAGAAACCCCGAGACTGAGTTCGCGAAGGCGGCGCGTTTGGCTGAAGAGGCCCCCGAGTGAGGGCTAAACGCGCTGAGCAAGCTGCCACTCGGACCTAGACTAGGACTCTAAAAAAAAAAAAAAAAAACCTGCTTTGACTCGGGGCGTTTTCTCCAAAGCAAAAAAAAATAAATAAAAGTTCAAAATAGGGATTTTATTTTTTTATTTTGAGCTCGATGAACGGAGAATGGTATGATATGATATGATATATAAATATATGGTATGTGCTGCCAACGTCTTTACTTGGTCCAGCCTCGCGTCTAAAGCACAACTCGACTCGAGCGTCTTTTTTTTTCCTGTTTTTTTTTTTTTTTTTCTTAATTTTTTTTATGCATAGTTGAACGCAGGCTGGAACTCCCTGCGATATTTCTTTGGTTGTGGTGGCCATTCCTGCTCAAACTCGAGCGATGGTCGTTTGTGTGTGTGTCTGTCATCGGTCGCAGCCCAGGGTCCTGCCTGGTCAGGCCTCCACGGAGCCATCGGATGGTCCCATGTGTGTGATCTCGCCCTAACGGACGCTGGGGGAGGTCCACTGGTCAGACGGTACGTGTTGAGGTTTCCATGTCCCGCAAAGAACTCGTACGCGACCACCAGCAGGGGCTCCAGCCTTGGCTCTGCATCCGGGCCATTTGGTCCCATCGCAACATTCGAAAACTCCTAAGTTGATCAAAAAAAAAGAAAAGAGGTTAGAATCCACTATGATAAAATAATAGAATTGCCGTTACGAAAAAAAACATCGCGCTATTATGTTACCTGGACAATTGTCATGTTCTGTAATGACGACTCCATTTCCTCGTTGGCCCCACCTCGAAGCGTGCGCAGGAACTCTTCCAGCCATGCATCCACAATCCGGAAATCGTACACAAAGCGATCACGATGGCACGTCGCCTGCTTAGTTTCCACGCTCCCAACTACCTCCTTGCCGAAAGAGTAAACGGTCGTAGTGCATCTTATTGTCATTGCATGACTGGATTGGAAAAGGTTCTTGGACAACAGCCGGGCTTGCCTTGAGAAAGTTTCTAGGTTCAATCCCATCTGCAGCACATGATAAAAAAGTCCATCAGAACACTGTAATGCTTGACAGTGAGATGGATGCCCAAAGCCGGTGACAAAGATGTTGTTGTTACCTTGCAGCGTATGAAGAGACATCGCTTATGAATAAAAGACTCTTTCAGGTACGGAAACCGTGTCTCATCCAGGATGCGGATGTCCTCTGACTGAAGCGAGTCGTGGAACGGCGTCGAATGCTCGACCAGGACCGATTCGCGATTTAGGAGCTATTCATTCAATGGCACAGCAACTCGATTAGTAAATCTCGTGCCGTTATCGCATATCCAATTTTGGCCAAATGCGTCAACTATACTTACTTGAGGTAAGCCAGGGGTGTTGTACAGACAGCTCTCTTCCAGGATCAATTTGAAATGACTCGGCCAGAACGCATGCCTCTCGCTACGGTAGGACAGCGCAAGATCGCTACCCTTTTGACTGGATGGATGGCCTTGGGAGTGTTCGATCGCTCCTGCACTATAAGCGCCAGAGGCCGAGGAATCGTGTGAACTGGCCTCCGAATATCGCGCTTCACAACGCTCGCGCCATGAAGTATCCAGTCCCGAATGATTCCTGTCGAACCCTTGCGGATACGTCTCCTCCTTCAAGTAGCCAGCACTTGAACTCGAATATCCTTGTTTTTCGGGGACAAACCCTGAGAAACCACCGCTGGGGCGCTCCGCTGCTTGGTCTCGCTCAGGCTCGGGGTTCAAAATAGACGCAATCGATAGCTGCCGCTTGTGTTGTGGTTTCCTCTCCTCATCATCGATCTCGAACGAACGCCGCTTCTCTAGCTCGAATGGCTCGATAAGGTTGTCGTCCGGTGAGAGCGGCGATGTTGGTGACGTGGGCGAATCCTGCAGCCTCTCTTCACCGAATATCTTGCGGATTTTGACCATGGCGGCCTCTAGCCAGGTTGGGTCATTGCTCTCATCGGGGGAACCGTCGGACAGCAGCTCCATGACTAGTAGTTGACATCACAAGAGGCGATTAGATGTCAGTATATCTACTACGCACGAGTGCATACATACCAGCAAATTGTGAATGACACATTTTTACTGCGCAAGCAACACAGTACACACTTACGGATCAAGTCCTCCTTCCGTGTGTTCTTCAATACTTGAATATGCGATGAAACTTGCTTTCTGGTCCTTGATTGCTTGGTCTCCTTGTAGATGTATGCTGCAATTAACTCGTTGCGTCCTAATACAGCGGGAATGATATATTACATTTCGATGTGGAGCATCGTCAGGTACAACAGTTAGTGGGCCATCGCTCTTTTTTTTTGTGTATTAATTACGAGTGTGACACAAAGCATTTCTCAATCAAGGTTGTCGGGCGATCCCACTCAGGGGCATGAGCACATACCGTAGTGCTTCTCATGCAGCGGGACCTTGCGGCGGCCCAACTTCGGAATCTCCGCGATGGCTAAAGACACAGGTGAATTGATACGATAATAGATGGCGTTGATTAATGAGCTGCCAGACACGTAACATGCATTCGTAGGTTGCTGTAACGATGGCCCTCAATCCGGGAAAAGATGGGAAGGAAAGAGTGAGCAGGCGGAATGTTAACGATGTAAACGGGATAAAGGGCGTCGTGCAATGCGCGTAGCGTACGTGTTTTATGCATAGTACGCGGCCACGTATGAAGAAAGATATTAAAGGTAATTGAGAGATCGATAGATGGTATCCTGAAGAAGATACCCCTCTCCTGTCGTGCTTCTCACCGATATTGTCGGCAGTGCAGTGGAAGATACCGTAAAGTGTTCTTTGTAGAGGACTCCCCCCCCCCAACCTTCTTTCGTTCCTTCCACGGACTCTTATTAATTTCCTAGTGGAAATTGCAATAATCCAAAACTCAAATCTTATCGTATATCATAATCAATCGGCCGCAGAGACGCGCACGCGAGAGGAAGGATAAGCAAATAAACAACAAATGTAGACGCGCTCATGCTTTTTTTTTTTTTTTTTTTTCCTTGCCTCGTCCCTCTTGTCCTCACCTATACAAGCTTCGCCGACTTTTTTTTCAATATGAGCAGTAAACACAGTATACAGCGCGCGCTCTATATTACTTGTATAGGGGAAGCAAAAAAAAAAAGTACGTCGGACCATGTCCAGAAACAAACATCCCGGCACAAGAGCCATCAGTTTGATCATATCATGGTAATGTCGACTGTAAGGAAATGCAAAGAAGCGGGCATGCGAATGAATCCATGAAATGCATGAGCCATTTGATCAGGGACAACGGTAAAAGAGGTGGGGGTCCCCTGATTGTAACGCGTGCAAGAATATGCTCACGTTAATTCTTCTGTATCACCCAATTGTGATTATCCCATATTATACTTTGCCACAGTATTTCAAGAATGATACATGCGACTTTTAGGCAACGGGGCAATGGGTAATGGGCAAAGGAATGCAAAGTTGTGCAAAGTCGTGGACGAGGAATGTTGAGCACCGACGCTTGGCTCACTTTTGATTTCCAGCAAATTATTTCCTCTGAAGCTTACCTTCCATGAATGCTTTCTCGACGGCATGAGGCCAAACCTTTTTAAATGAACATTACGAAAGCAAAAAAAACAAAAGGCAGAGGAGAAGAAGGAGTCGAATAATTGACGTTAGTAATGTGCAAATAGACAAAGTGGTTTAGCGGATAGAGGAGCCGCGCGTTTGTGCACACCAATGTTTAAATGTGTGTATGAGTGTGTATGTGAGTGTATGTGTGTATGTGTGTATGTGTGTGTGTGTGCTTGTGTCTGTGTGCGACGGTGCCCGTCTGCACAGTATATTGCTACGCGGTATGCAAGACCGTGTATTGGCATTTACAAAGCACGCTTTACAGGGACGCAGGGTGTCTCGGCTCCTGCCCAACAAAAGCAGGGCCGACATGGAAGGTCGCACCGAATGATGATGATATTGAAGATGTTTGTTGACATGTTTGGGTTTAAGTAGGCTGAAGGATGAAAACGCGAGCATCAGGTCACCATATTAGGGAGCATGTACCACGGTAATAAATGAATATGAACACGCGTGTACAGGTAGTGTCGCACACTGCATGGCATGAGATGTATCGGATAGATAGATGGATTGGCTTGATGGATGAATAGGAGATAAAAAAAGGAGGGTGCGGCACAGAGTACTAACGCTAGTACTAGCAATTTTCCAATAGCGGTGTTGCGATGCGTGGTAGTAATGACAATGGCGATGACAATAAACAAACAAGGGACCACGCACATGAGCAAAGGGTGCACTTCTCCGTCCTTATTATCTGCCATATTACTCCCTGTTGTTTTGAAAGGAATGCTGCAGAACACGGTATGAAGCCAAGCAAGAGAAAGGAAGCACTAGCATTGCAATACTGTTTGATAGTTATTACTATTCTTTCTCCTTGGTAAGCAATATCGTAAAAAAGAAATATGCCACCATTCCCATCTCTGGGCCTATGGATGCGAGGGGCAGGGGGATAACCCAATGCAAAGAGGTCTGAAGGTCTTTCGCATCAAGAAATGGGCCATCATGGCCTTCAATCGCGTATATCCCCACCCCCGCACGGATGTTCAACAACGGTTGGATGGAGCACGCGCATGAACGGACATATCAACCGCAAGTAAGACCCGACTCAAAAAAAGGGACGGAGATGAATGAAGATATTGTGTGGCAAAGAGTCATTCTTGGCTTTAGCAGCAAACCAACCAAGCAAACAACCAACCAACCAAGCGAGACAACAAAAAAAAACACTACTCCTCCTTCATCCCCCAGATCATCCATGTCTCCCTCAACCATGGTAGATTCAGATACAGGTATCTGCGATTCACTCCTCCTCTCTCTTCTCACGCAGCAGAACATCGGCGTAGTCTCATGTCGATGACCAAACCACAGTATGACTGTGTGTGTATGCGAGAATGATGTTTTAGAGCACGGAAGAACCACATCCTAGCCCAACTTTTCTTTTCTTCCTTCCGCTGTCTCTCTTTCTCTTGTCGTAATAAACAGATCGAGCATGCGGCGCATGAGCACATGAGACATGCAGCCATTGATTCTTTTGGGATAGGGGAATACAAATGTATCCTAACATACCTCCTCTTTGACCTTCTTGGATCCCATGGGCATGCTGGTGGCTGAGGCTGTCCGGGGAGCGACCGAGGAAAAGGACGAGGATGGATTGGAGGTTGGCGGTGCAGAGTAGTAGGGCGGGTTCAGTGTTGGGCGTGCTGAGGATGGAGAGGAGGCCGAGTATGGTTGGGAGCGATACAGATGTCCGGAGTTGGCAAGCTGTGTAGTTGTGATTCTCGGCAGGCTGTGAAAGAGAGTCATGTTTGCAAAAGTGGGATGGATGTGTGATGATGTGAATGTGTGGGTGTGGGTGCGAGTGCGAGTGAGTGGGAGTGTGTGAGAGGGTGAGAGGGTGAGAGGGTGAGAGTGCGAGAGGGTGCTGAGGGTGCAAAGGAGGGGAGGCTGTTTGGTGATGGATTTCGATCTCAAACGGGAGAGAGGGGGGATGGGATGTGCCTGATAGAGCAAACAGGCGCAGATATGCAGAGGAAAGAAGAAAAGAAGAGAGGGAAGTAAAAATGGTGGCAATTGGATCGCAGGAGAGGGGTCTTGCTTGGCTTTTTTATACTCGGCCAGATAGCATGGACGGACGGACGGACGGTATGAGGGGGGAAGCAAGTCTATGAACAATACGGCAGAAATGAATTGGAGATGAGTCGGACTGGAGGAGAGATATGCTCAAATTGCAGGAGGGACTTGGAATGGGTACTGTTTGGCAGGCACAGGTACCGGGCACCAGGCATTTACTGTAGCAGGCACCAAATACCTTCGAACCAGCAGTGATTTAATTGAGTTGAATGTGGGTCCCTGCAACGCAGCAGCGACGAGAGCATTTCCGATGGAGAGAGAGGAGTGAGATATGCGATGCGATGCGATGCGAAATCGAATTCGAACGGAGAAAAAAAAAGAGGTATAGAGATGGCATACATGTTAATATGTTAATACGTTAATATGTTAATATGTTAATATACCCGCTACCCATAGTCAATACCAACACCAATATCAACATCAATATAAAACACCCAAATTGCGAATATTTTAATCGACAAGAGAACAGTAAGCAATTCAGTCGAAGGAAGGGTCCAATAGACAATGTTCGATCAGAACGAACGGACATTTCGTACGCGTTTAGCAATGCGACAATATGAAGTCGTCCATCGGAAGGGACCTCCGACACGCATGATCCCGCACCAAGACCCGCGTTGCTGTCCATTGGCCCCAGGTAACAGGGAAGGACGAGGAAGAGATCCTCCTCCCCCCTTTTTTTTGTCTCTCTTGCTGGACATAAAAAAAGCATTGACCATATGGCCATATAGTATATTTCGGATGAAACATGTGCAAATGCAAATGCAACCGCTTTAATGCAAACAAAAGGAGGAGAGGAAGCCAGACTGGGACCAGATCAGAACCCATGCAGCTATGCGAGACCTGAGATCGTATTGGCATAGTGTCTTTTGATTGTCCCGTGCCAATGCCAATGCCAATGCCAATACCAATACCAATACCAATACCAATGTCAATGTCACTGCCAATGCCAATGCCAATTGTGACGCTCATGCCCAGTGCTTATGCGCCCCCATACCAATGGTTCAATGTCAAAATACCAATGCAAATGCCAATACTGAGACAAAAAAAAAAGAGCCCACAAAGACACTGCTGATCATATCCAGCATGATGCTCGTCCGATTCTCCTTTTTCCGTTTTCCCCTTTTGTGTTCTTCCCCATTGCCCTTCCATCCGTGAATAGAAGCATAACACATGCACGTCCGCCCCTTTTCATCCTTCCACAGACATCAAAGGATCGAAGGAGATGATGTGGAGATGGCGGTGGTGGTGGAGGAGGAAGAGGAGGAGGAAAGACTCTCGAGGCGATTGGTAAACGTCCTACTACGGTGCAATGCACTGCCATGCATACACGCACACAGTCTAGTCCAGATGATCCATACGCTGCTGATTGGAACAGGGGTATACAATACCCCCTGTAGTGTCTGATGCAAGGACGGGACAGGGCACCGGAGATTACCTGGCCGCCAATTGGCCAAGAAATGGCCGCCAGGCACGAGGACTGGAATTCAAGAAGGGGGAAGGAGGAGGAGCCAGAAAAAGCTTTCCAGGAACTAGTCACAGCTGGACAGCCCCGCCGAGCTGTGAAATCGTGAACAGGGCACAGCTGCTGCTCCAGAAAAGTCGACATATTGTCGACTTTTCCCTTTCTTTTTATTTGTTGTTGTTGTTGTTATCACTCCCCTTGGAGAATGGATGATCAGATGCCCACAGCCTTTCCATTGTCTGCGCCCTATTTTTGTGTTCGCCGTAACAAAAAGACCGGTATGAGGGAGAAGATGGCGGAGGGAGCTAGTTGCTCCCGCAACTATCGCTTAGGTCATGGACATTCCAATCAACATCAACAACAACTGCGACCATGCCAAAAAGTGTCAACGCTTAGAGAAAAAAAAAAAGCGAACGATGAATGGTGCATAGTTGTTGAGAGCCCTCACCTTTTTTTTTTTCCTTTTTGTGTTCGTGTGTAGAGGATTCGCGCGGGGTATGTGCCCATTGCTTCTGTTGTGTAATGCTCACTCGATCCCTGCCTTTGCTATGCTTATCCAAAGAGCATGTCTGTTCCATATTCCCATTGTCCTCCCAATGCACAATACGATATATAGCACCTCGGTAATATGCAGACCTGCCTCTTCCCATTCCCCCTCCCCTTCTCTGATAGTAATCTGCATCCGTGCTCTTTTCCCCCCCTCTCTGTCCTTGTACTCGCTGTGTATACGTGTGTGTGTGTGCATTGTGTTGTGTTCTGTTATTGTGTTCTCCCCGCCTTAAAATTCCCGCCCTCAATGAGTTGCACAACAGATGCGAAATGAATCCTATGCGTTTGAATGCATCGGCGACTCATTGCATGAAGAGTGGCAATGGCGATGACCGAGAGAAAGGTGTATATGTATGTATATGTGTATATGTGTATACGTGTATGTGTGAATGTTTGTGTGGAATGCTTTAGCCGAGGGAGTGTTCCTCGGGCGATTTTTTTTTCTTTCAAGAGCGGTATGTGTGTGTATATGATGTACCTTTGTTTTGGGCAGAACACAATGCCTCGAGGGAATGGAATGGTGCTCGGTCGCGAGAAGAGCAGGTCTGGCAAGCAAGAGATGTCAGTGCTCGGTAATGTGCGCGAGATAGAGAATTGCAGTCGATATAAAGCGTGTGTGTGTGCGTGCGTGTGTGTATGTGTGCATGTGTGTATGTGTATGTTGTAGGTGTGTGCTGTGTTGAATGGTGCACAAGAGTTGCGAAGGAAAGTGGAAACGGGGGAGAAAGAGAAGAAAAGAAAAACGCCCTGCGCCAAGTGTGCGTCTGGAGAAGAATCGATGGCGAGCCAGACAGCAGACCGGCAGGCACAAAGAGGGGCCTTGACATGCCTTTCCCAATGACGACGGTGAAAAAGCGGAGGGCGAGGGTCGTTTTCTTGCCTTACATAAACAAACCAGTCAACAAAAAAAAACAGGATACATTCACTTTTGCAGCTGAAACGAGTCAAAAGTCTGCATAGCATCCATCCATCTCAAAAGGGCGTATGTTTGTTGATATGTCCCGCGTGCCATGCTGACAAGAGATCTTCTTTCCTTCGTCTCGCACACGCTTTAGGTCCGATCGTCCTAAGGACAGTTGTTCTTTCCAGCCAAAACTATGTCATCGCTGCGTTTTCATGCGCAACCCATTGGTTGCCTTTGGCAAGGTTCTGCCACCACCCGCATTGCTCGGAGGGAAAGATAGCGGCGGGATGCGTATCTTTTATTCTATTTTATGTGAAACGATTCTTGTGTAAATAATCTGCAACCACGGGCCCTGAGTTGGCGCGCATAATCTACTAAGGGGTATCTGAATACATGCATCGACGCGCTGTTCAGAAGCGAAGCTGCAGGAAGCCCAGATCTGTCTCCGCATCGACCTGTGCTGCCTGCAATCCACATGACTTGGCCGCCTCAACATTTTCTAGCATGTCGTCGAGGAAGAGGGTCTCGGACGCGATAAGACCCTGAGCCTGGAGGATGTGTTCAAAGGCCGCCTTGGATGGCTTTCGATGACCGATTTCATGTGAGTAAAAGATCTTGTCAAAGAATGGGTGCAACGAATCCTCCTCATAGTCCGCCAGGCACACTTTGTCGACATATTCGATGTGGATCGCGTTGGTGTTACTCAGCAGGTAGACGTTGTAACCGAAATCTTTCTTGAGCGTCCGCATCAGCTCGAGACGGCCCTTGGGAAAGTCGAGCAGCATAGCATTCCAGACTTGATCGAATTGTTCGTCCGCCACAGTCTCTGGAAGACCAACGGATGACCGAACAAGGGCACGAAAGTCTCCTGAGGAGATCTTGCCGGTCTCATAGTCGACAATGGTCTGTGAGGAGGAGTGGTGTGACAACGTGGGGAAATTGGTGGCGCCCAGGGCTTTGAAACCGCTTGCTGTTGCGGACTGGTCGAGTCGGAGGATGACATTGCCAAGGTCAAAGATGATGTTCTTGATCATCATTGTAAAGGGACGATGAGAGATCACAGATCACACAGCAGGGGATGAGGAATGAGCGAAAGATCGATCGATTCAGCCGTTCCTCAGACACCCATAAAATATCGCTCAGAGAACCTTACTCAGCGAACCGAGTGCAAACTTGGTCAGATCAGCCCAGAGCCGTCCCATTCATTCGTATCCGCATGTCAGGTAGATGCACTCATAAATATATAAAAAGGTGTTTTATTGCACGCTCCTTTCGACAGCCCTCCATGTTGCCCTCTGAGTGTTGTTGCTGTACAACTGTCATTAACACGTTAAGCACGGCTGGCATGCTTCTCCACAAAGTCCTTGACAGCTCCCTTGGGAAGTGCGCCGACAAACCGGTCGACTGCCTCGCCATCCTTGAAAGCCATAACGCAGGGGATACTGGCAATCTATCATCGCGGTAGCCATCGTGTCAGTCGATCTGCTCCCAGATACTTTGATCCGTGAAAAACAATTGAAAGCGTTAAACGTTCATACCTGGTATTTAGAAGAGACAGTGGGGCATTCATCAACATTGACGCGGATCAAGGTGACGGCTCCCGAGTTTTGCACTGCCTCGCGAATGATGGGGTCGAGCATGTGGCAGGGTCTACACCAACTGGGACGCAATAGTTGCAAGGAGACAATGGGGCCTTAGTAGTCATACTGCTATTGTGCAAGAGTGCTCTCCACCGCACAAAGACGTTATCCAGATGCGAGACAGGTCTTTCGCTTACTCTGCGTGGAAATCGACAAGAACGGGTTCCTTTGCGCTAAGCAGTTTGCTGAATGTCTCGTCCGTGGCATCATGGGCCTTGCCTGTCAAGAGCAGTGATGAGCTCCGGAAATAGCGGGCTATTATGAAAAAAAGGGAAAAAAAAAAAAAAAAAAAAAAAAACGGCCAGAAGCCCGATCGGGGAGTGGTTGATTAACAAGGTCTGCGCATAGTAGATTGATGACTTTGTGGCCATGGTGCTCTGTTGGTCTATGTCGGTTGAAATTCTGATCTTGCCTTGTGTACCCGAGCGAGCAACCCGCTGCACATTCCTGGAGAGAAGACGAAGAGAGTTCATTGTCGAGTCGAGGTTGTAGGATTAGGAGGGAATCATTCGTTCGCCTCTTCTCTTCATGAAGAGATCTGAAGTTGCGGGGCAGAACGAACCTTATTTGGCGGTGTCGTGACCGGACCCGCGCCGCGCGATATTGCAGATGCTATTACTGGCCGGGAGTCCAGGACGACATCTAGATGTCAGTAGGAATTTGCAGGATCAAATAAGGCGCTCTATATATTCTACCCACCTCTCTCTACTCCTATATGTCGCGTTTGATGTGCCGACTGTAATATTCCTGGATACGAATACAACCACACAAAAACCTCATTCCTGGATCCATAGCCGCATTAAAGAGGTGCCGGTCCATCCGCATAATCAGCCCAATAAGACGGCACCGCAGTCTGCGCCCTTGAGTGCCTGATCCATTCATTCAAACCCCTTGATAGTAAAAGTAAAAGGAGAGAACGAATGATGGATTGCGCCTCCATCACTATACATGTATATCTTATTCCCTCTATCTTTCTTGCATAGAGGGCGTGGAAGGATGAGGAGCCTGCGCGTTTACTTCCTTGCATTCCTGACTCGTTTTTGTTTGCCCACAATGTACACGTGCACTATATAAAATTGCAATATTACCATACTCCCCTTGTTTCTTCCGAGCTACTTGAGGCCAACTGCTAAAACAGAGATGGATAGACAGACAGATAGATACGCATGCAGACGAAACTTGAGAAGGAGCGAGAGAAACGGAGGGCGAGGGTATGTGAAAATATGTAGATCAATTAACTTCAGTCATGCAATTGACTATCCTATAGACTAGCGCCGACTTGTTGTCACTCATGCTGTCAAAATCGAAAACCATGGACACGCCGTGGATGGTCCTGCGATTCGTCCGAACGCACAGTTGCCGATGTCAACATTGAATTAAAAAAAAATCAAGGCCATCTTCGTAACGAGCTTCAACGTGTGGATCGCTCTGTTGTTCGTTCCCACTCCTGGATGTTGCTTTTAAACACTCTAAATGTTTAGTTAAGGGATGCATCTCGGCTTGCCGAGAAGGACAGCTGAACATAGTTGAACATAGCATGGGGCCCGGTAGACAACAATGCTGCTGTCTAACTTTTCTCTCCGTATTCCTAGGTTTTCTGACCTGAAAACGATGCATTGACAGCAAAGCAAGGAGATAGACTGCACTGCCGTCCTTCTCTCGCAAAAGTCACTTCTCGCTTCACTGCCTTTGCGGACAAAGATGGCAGGGGTTCATGCGCTTGTTGATCGGAATGGATGAGTTGCTCTTATGCGCTATAGGCAACGACAGGAACAGCTGGGCTAGTGGATTGTCCCAGCAGAGACTTACTTCTGTTCTCGTCCAATCTCATCCCCAGAACGTCCATTGCGTATGGTCTCCTGTTCCAAGGCCTTTAATTCTTTAAGTCCTGCTTGCCACCGGTGCTTCTGGTGCTTTCCTCCTTGGAGCTCAGCGAACGTTGCATACACAGCATTCGGAAAATTTGGCCATACTTCTTTCATTTTACTTTTGCGGCTCCCCCGGCTGGATGGCATATCTTTCGCCTGGATTGCAGACTCCAGAGTCCTCTCCCCACACTTCTACCCCCTGTTGCCTAATGTTTAGTTGGCGATTATTCCTTGGATTATAGTTCACCCCTTTCTTCGCTTCTAATATGAGATCTGCCGTCTTCCCTTCCAATGCAGTGTCCCGATGCCTTTGACACAGCAGCATCCCGACACACATGGGTATGGTATATTACTGCCCCCTGTTCTGCACCCCCTCTCCACATATGATGTACCGCTGCTGCCTTGACAGCGGCGCAAGGTGGTGCTACATTGCATTACTTGAGGAGGTGTTCTTTGCACCCTCCACGGCTCCATTATTTCCCACATCGTACCCCTCACCCTTCATCTTTCCAGCCAACTTTCTTGTCCCCCCCCTCCCCTCAAATAAGGATTGAGTGGTACCTGGAAAGGAGGACCTCCTAGAATGTGCTTCTTGTTCTTGCACCCTTCGGTGTCTCATATAAATATTATGGCCAACAACAGGATTTCCGTTGCACATCCATTTCCCTTTCCTCTTTTCACGATAAATCGCGTACTTCACTACTCACACCCACAACTCGTATGGATCGTCACCCTCTCCTCTTTTAAACGCTCCAATCCCGATTATCCTTATATACCTTTTTACACTAAGACACCTGTCTACATACAAAGAACAACCCCACCATGCAGAAGTCTTCGAAGTCACTCAACCCTCTGCCATATGCAGATTTCAGAAGCGATACAGGTAAGGCGCGGTTTAGATTATCGCCCTCTTTATCCAGCCTTTATCGAGACATGTTCTCATCGCATATCTTTTATGAACTTGTCACCAGCGACGGCCCCTACGCCAGACATGTTTGCGGCCATGATGAAGTCCTCCTTAGGAGACGATGTCTACAATGAAGACGACTCCGTCAAAGCCTTGGAGCGCTATGTGGCTACGTTATGCGGTCACGAGGCTGCACTCTACTGCTCGTCAGGAACAATGGTATAAAACAAAGATGTTGACCTCTCTTTTCGAAGCGACCAAGATGTTGAGAACATGTTTCTAACCTTCATCGGATCATGTAGACCAACCAACTGGCCCACCGAGTTCATCTCTCGAACCCACCTCAGTCTGCCATAGTTGATATCCGGTCTCATGTCTTCAACTATGAGGCAGGGGGTATCTCCTTCCACTCCCAAGCAGCCGTCTATCCTATCATGCCCGCCAATGGACAATACCTCACTGTAGAAGACATTGCACCCCGCCTCGTATTTGATGTAGACGTCCACTATGCCCCCACGAGGGTGATCTCGCTCGAGAACACGCTCAATGGAACCATCATGCCTATCGAGGAGATTGTTCGGATCCGGGAGCTAACATTGGAGCATGGAATCAAACTACATCTGGACGGGGCACGGCTATGGCATGCCTCGATCGCGACGGGCATCTCGATGCGGGAATACTGCAGCCATTTTGATACGATCTCCTTGTGTCTCTCCAAGGGCGTCGGTGCCCCGATCGGATCTATCCTCGTAGGTAAAGAGGATACCATCAAGAAGGCAAGGCACTTCCGACTCTTGTTCGGCGGTGGGTGGAGACAGGCCGGGTTTCTGGCCGAGGCAGCTCTGTTTTGCATCAAGACCAATTGGCCGACGATGGAGAACACGCATCGCCAGGCACGGTGGCTCGAGCGTGCTTTTAGGCAGGTGGGCTGCCGTATTACCAACCCGGTCGATACAAACATGGTCTGGGTCGATACCACAGATGCAGGATTCGGAGTCGATGTGTTGATGGCCGAGCTGGCTAAGGAAGATATCAAGATCAGTGGCAGTGGGTTTAATGCAAGAGTCGTTCTGCACTACCAGATCTCGGACGAGGTTATCGGCAAATTTATCGATGTTCTCCACAAGTTGGCCAGCTTACCGCGCATGAAGGTCGCAGTCGATTTGACAAGGAAATCAATGCGAGAGCAACCGTCAGGGATTTACAAAAGCGATGATGAGAGCCCGCCTTCATCTCCAGCACCTTGCGCCCTGCCCAGTCCCAAGAAGCTGCCGCTGGAGGATCCAGAAAACCCGCGTTCAAAAGACAGCACCGATCCTGAAGTGGCCACATCGCCGCTACCAGACAAGGCTGTATTCGAAGAAAAAGATCTCTCAAGCAAAAAACCGCACTGCTTCTTTGAAGGGGAGGAGCAGGAGAAGGATTCGGACGGACTCGTGACGCCACCAACACTTCCGCTTGGGGCTATCCGTCGCAAAGACCAATGGCCGCTTCCAAACTCGTTCTCGTCACCTTCGGCATTCTTGAAAGGAGCAGATCGACCGGTAAGCGCATACGGCGCCCTGAGCTCCGGCGGCAGCCTAGAGGAAGTCGGTAACGCCCAGAAAGAGCAAGATGAGTCCACGGTGCGCAGAACACAGTCATTGGACATTGTAGAGACGATGAGGCAGCAGACGGCGTTCGACAAGGGCGCTGACAAGTCGCTTGGAGCGGAGGCGAAGAAGATGAACAAGTTGCAGTATCGTCTGTCCCACAACCCCGCGAGCAAGGCTCTCAAGCGTGCCAGTGGCCGGATTGTCCGGTGGGGCTCTCTTTTATCCCGCGAGTCATGAAGCTCCTTCGCTTCATCGGGCCCCCTATCTTGCAACACACGATTAGCCCCTTCCCCAGGGCTTTCTTCTTTCCCCTCTTGATAGTCACACAGCCATGTTCCTGGAGGCACAAAGTTAAAAATAAAAAAAATCTGTTCTGTCCATGAGGTGCTGGTAAAGAAAAAAAAAAAGACGCGGTCAATGAATACGCGTTCCCTGACAGCGCGGCTGTGGCTTTGCACAACTCTCGAGATCGTGATCCTTGGCTGTAGATCGTGCGCGTGAGCGGGGGGGAAACGATCGCAAACCAGCTCCATTCACTCCTCCACGCTCAAAGAAAGGTACCTTCACTTTCCTGAACAATAAAGCCGCTTTCCTTCTACTGAAGTCCTGTGGTCGAATCTCGCTTTTAGAAGTGCTTGTACCCTGTGCCTGAACAAAATAGCGTTTTTCATCCTGATCTATAATCGGCTAGTTTTTTCTTTTTCTTTTTTTTGCGATCATGAGGGAGCTGCCGCAGAAGGAAGCCAACCTGTTCAGGGAGATCTTGGTAAGGGACCGAGAGACTGAGAGACTACTGACGGACCCTTGAGATCTCGAAAGGCGAGCAAGAGCGAGATCACCCGGCTGATCAGCTCTCCCTTTCTTTGTATTCGTGAAAACCGAAATAGAAATGCTATGAGCTCAAGCAATACAAGCGCGGCTTCAAGGGAGCAGATCAGATTCTCAAAAAGTTTCCTGAACATGGAGGTGAGCAAATACATGGATTTTCTCTTCACAATGGGCCGCTATCATGCACCATGCACCATGCACCATGCACCATATCATTATATTTCGGATGCATTGACTGACCCCAATTTTGTTTTTTGTTTTCTGCCTCTAATCTTAGAAACACTGGCAATGAAAGGATTGTTCTATAACCACATGGACAAGAAAGATGAGGCGTACGAGTTTGTGAAGAAGGGTCTCCGTCATGATCTGAGGAGCCATATCTGTAAGTCGATTAATTCTACAGGACGACCACAGCGTGGGAGGACGATATGGCACCTCCGGTGTTTAAAAATTGAAGTAGTGAATGATGAACTTAATGGTGCTTTTCGCCCCCTTGTCTCTGCTTTAACTCTTAGGTTGGCATGTTTTTGGATTGCTGTACAGATCAGACAAGAACTACGAGGAGGCGTCCAAGTGCTACATTAATGCGCTCAAGTTCGACAAGGTAGACAAAGGGATCTCAGTCTCAGTACCTAGATGGGCCATTTTATGATCTTACGGGTGCACTCACTAATGTTCACATTTGTTACCCACATCCTCAAATCACAGGAAAACATCCAGATTCTTCGCGATCTTTCGCTTCTGCAGATGCAGATGCGCACACTGGAGGCCTACGTCGAAACTCGCCACACACTACTCGAATTACGTCCTCAGAACAGGCAGTATTGGGTCGCTGTCGCCATTGCCTACCAGCTGATGGGCAAACCCGAGTTGGGCGTCAAAGTTTTGACCGCATACGAGGAAACGCTCAAGGACATTCCTTCGACCCCGGATTATGAGCACAGCGAGATGTTGCTCTACCATAACGTCCTATTGGAAGAGGCAGGCGATATTCAGGCAGCGTTGGATCATCTGGACGCGATTGAGAAGCATGTCTGCGATCGCAGGGCTATCAAGGAGAACCGCGCCAAGTATCTTCTCGCACTTGGGCGAATGGAGGAGGCGGGGGCTGGATACAGAGCGCTGTTAGCGATCAACCCGGACAACATGGCGTATTTTGAGGGTCTTCGGAAGAGCGTTGGACTGGGAAGCGATCATTTGACGGCGAAAGAACAGGTCGAGGTCTTGGAGCTGTTCAAGGGGCTTCAGAATGAGTACCCTCGTTCAAATGCCGCCAAGCGGTTGCCTTTGCGTTATTCGACTGGAGAGGCGTTTGTCACAATCGCGGACGAATATATTCGGAGCATGCTGAGAAAGGGCGTTCCATCGTTGTTTGTCAACATCAAGACCCTGTATACTGATAACGAGAAGCAGCAAGCAGTGGAAAAGTTGGCACTCGGCTATTTGGGGGCGCTGGACAAGTCCAAGGGTTTTGACAACTCTGGTAAATGGATACAAAAATCATTTTAGCAAACTTGACCAGCCTTTCCGATCGAGTTTGTGACATAGTTCTAATGCCATATCACCTGTGAAATGACGTATATATAGGAACCATCGTGGAACCACCAACAGCCCTTCTCTGGACGTTGTATTTTTTGGCACAGCACTATGATTATAAGCGCAACACGGATCAGGCGCTGGAATACATTAATCGTGCGATCGAGCACACGCCCACATTGGTCGAGCTGTATATGACCAAAGGACGCATCCTGAAGCACGCTGGAGATCACCTTGGTGCGATGGCAGCACTGAACGAGGGTAGGGAGTTGGACCTGCAGGATCGTTTCATCAACTCGAAATGCACAAAGTATATGCTTCGTGCGGACAAGATGGCCGAGGCTGAAAAGACGGTCGTACTTTTCACGCGCGCGGATATTGCCAACCCCTTGAACGATCTTGTGGACATGCAATCTCAATGGTTCCCGCTCGAGGCTGGTGAGAGTCATCTTCGACAAGGACAGATTGGGAAAGCTCTGAAGCGATTCCATCAGATTGACAAGGTATGTTCAGTCAACTAACATTGATGTTATACACTGACCAATGTCAATTGGACATTTTTCTGACCCTTACCGTCTTTTATTCTTTTTGCGTAGCACTTTAATGACTACACGGAAGACCAGTTTGATTTCCATACGTACTGTCTTCGCAAGATGACCTTGAGGGCCTACGTCTCGTAAGTGACAGTAGCAGTGTCGAGTATCGGACAGACGCACCTATTCATCTCTGGGCCGCAGAATAACCTTTGGTCTATCTACTGCTGATTCTAGGCTCGTGAAGCTGGAAGATCAGCTTCGCTCCCATCCTTACTATGTCCGTGCAGCCCAGAATGCGGTGCAGTGCTACGTGACCCTATTTGACAAACCCGATGGCGCCAGCACAGAGGAGATGGAGGGCATGACTGAGGCGGAGAAGAAAAAGTTCCGCAGCAAGCAACGCAAGGCCGAGCTCAAGGCCCAACAAGAGGCCGAGGACAAGAAGAAGAAAGCGGCAGCAGCAGCAGCGGAAGCAACCAAGAAGGCTGGCGGATCAACAGTGGCAGCAAAGGTGGATGAAGACCCGGAAGGGACAAAATACACAAAGGTCGAGGATCCTCTGGCGGAGGCACTCAATTTCTTGAAGCCCCTGCAAGAGTTGGCTGCTGAAAGGATCGAGACACATCTCATGGGCTTTGAGATCTATATCCGTAAAAGTAAGTTAGAACGGTCGCTGTTGTTATCGTTCGCATCTTTTTTTTTTTTTTTTTTTTTGATCCTTTTGAAAATGCTTGAGCTTACTGGGCGTTTTCTCACCTTTTACTACCCTTATTAGACAAGCTGCTGCTGGCGCTAAAGTCGCTGCTGAAGGCTGTCAAGATTGATCCCAACCACGCGACCCTGCACGAGCAGCTGGTCCGCTTTGCGCTTGCGGTCCAGAAGCAAAAGCAAGCCTCGTCCATCAGGCCTAGCGTCCAATCTGTTATTGATCAGCACTGGTCCACGCTTTACGAGGGTCAGGATCTCGATGCCTTCTTGGCGGCATTTGTGGAGAAGAACAAGAACCAGGACCTAGTCCCACATAAGATCTCGGCCGCCATTTCAGCATCCCTTGTCCACCCAAACGAGAAATCGAAGGCAGAGGCGTTGTTGTTCTCGATTGAGGAGGAGCAGTACAACAAGGTGCGGTCGTTAGAGGATGTGATTCTGGTTCAGAAGACGCTGAAGAGTCTGCGGTCGAGTCGGTTGCCCGAGTGGAAAGAAAAGGCCAAGGCATGGTACCCCAGGGCAACAGTCTTTCAGTCCTGAGGAGCTGATCAATTTTGAAGATCCAAGGAGACCAGGCGATAGAATAGAACGTCTGCTCCTGCTCCTGCTTCTGCTCCTACTCCTGCTTCAATAAAAACTTGTTTGTTTTGGTCGACATCTCTGCCTTTGCACGACAAGATACCTTATGATAAATTTTCTGGATGATATTGTTGCGCTTGGAGATGGTTCTTTTACAGTTGTATGGAGTAAGGAAACCCCCAATCTGAATGCCCGAATAATTTGTGTTCCACACTGAATACAAGGGTCTAACGCACAGCTACGCACACTGTAGCGAGTGATCAGCACAACGGTCTTCTTGTTCAACTGGAACAAGGAACAAAAGACCGCTGGCTTCGATCCTCCTTTTATACAGGCACAACCCCAAAACCTAATATCGAATCCTGCGTTGGGGGACGTCCTTTGGTATCCCTGACAGGTAGAACAAGACAACGCGACTGTTGTTCCAGTTTCCATGCTGTGCAATCTCCTCGACGCCTGCACCCATTTCCTGTGCGTGTCGAGCCCCAGATCCTCGACCAGAATGAGTGACCTTCTTCGAGGTTATGTTTTCTCGTTCCATCTCTTGTTTGTGCATTTGATAGTGGTCAGAACTACTCAATGGAGAGAATTCGTCTCTACCATGGATAAGATAGGCCTTTTCCCAGTCTTTCATGTCGAATTTCGGAGGTGGGGAGGAAGAGTCTTTTGAAGAACCTTTCGAAGAGCCTTTCAGATGCTATGCAGATGAACGAACACAAATTTTCTCTGCTGTTGTGAGTGCTATCTTGCTTGCCGATGTCCTGCCTTGCCTTTTCCTTGGATAAAACAGACATTCCAGACATTCAAGAAAAAAAAAAAAAAAAAAAACATGCTTACCCATTTTTCAAAGGAATAGAAAGCTAACGCTCCAACTGGGCACACTCTACGTCGACGTTGCGAATGATGGATCCAAATCTCTTGTCGGCATGTTTGTTTGTTTTTCCTCGCAGCATTTGTAGAACGACACCAAACGTATACTGTCCACCTTCTTGATCCCTTTGAGTGCCAGTGGTACGAGTGAAATCGCGCGGGAAAAGGTTGCACAGTCTTGCATCTCGCAAGTTTTCTCCTCGGCACGCAAGGAAGTGATTTCAAACAAAGGAGAGTCGGTTTCGCTGCCCTTTCCTTTCTCGTCTCCCGCACCCCGGATACTTGTAGTTATACATCCACCCTCCTTTCATCGACTCTTTCAATGTCTGAAGATCGTGCCCTTCCTCAAGTGTGAGCTGTGGGATGTCGTCTTCACTGTTTTGCTTTCCTAGTCTGACGTAGTGCTCGTCCATTATCACGGTAAGTTGCTTGGACCGAAGCGACGGAACCAGCTCGCTCGTGGGATGGTTTGTCGGATCTTTCACCTGTTCATTATAGAGATCCATGGCCGCTTTGATGTAGGTATCCATGGTTGACTTGGAAGGAAGTCTGCCCTTGCTGGCCTCCCCCTTTTTGCGGACACGAATTGGCTGAATCCTAGTTTCGTCGTCTGTGTGCTCGGTAGTGTTCATACTCATGTACCGGAGGAACTTCTTGTGTTCAACATTGTAGTTCCCCTGGTAAAGACGATCACACCATTTCTAGAGAGAGCGAGAGAGGCGACAGACAACAACACAACAGTGACCTTGGTTAATATGCAATGGTGATGGAGAGAAAGAGAGTTACGCATCTTGGATCTCGAAACTTCTATCTCTTTACTCTTACCATCCAATGGGCTTTACACCTGTCGTATTGAACAACGGTGCTCTTAGACTGTATCAACCGGCGTTTTGTCGTGAGTGTCATGCAGATCTTCTCTTCTGCCAACCTGTTAGCGATGCATTTGTCCATTGCAGCCTCCCTGACAGCTGTTGCCTCCTGTATCGCCGACATACGATCCTTGCCTTTTCCACTGCTCTCGGTTCTCCTTTTCTTTCGAGGTGGAAGACACACTAACTGGCGTTCCTCCACCACTTCCTGTTCTTCAAGAGTGACTACACCCATGAGGTGCTCACCGATTACACAACAAATAGGATAAAAGCATCTCAGTTCACACACAGGACACACAGATCTACCTAAACAAACGCTGCATGTCGATCATTTATATTGTACATCTGCATTAGCATACCTAGATCACAAACAATATCATCATCTGCATCACTCGTGTTGCCAGGAGCACTGGCACTGGCACTGGCTTCGGCTTCAGCTTCAGCTTCGGCTCCCGCAGTATTAGGCTCGATGTCATCATCATCATCATGATCTGGCAAGGGGACTCTCTCCATGTCTGAGTGAACGATGCATTGGCACATGAAAAGATAGAATGTCGAGGTCAGTGCCAATGAGTCAGGACGTCAACTCGCATGTGCATGTGTCAAGTTACCTTCTCCAGTCGCACCAACAAGAACATCATCTTCAAAGATAGCCTCCTCCTCTCCATCTTCTTCTTCCTCATTCATGCCAGCAGTGTTTGCAGCTATGTACCATAGAGAAAAGTGTATGAGTGTGTGAACGACTGTGTCAGAGTTTAGCTCTGATTGGTATTGTCATGTGACGCTAGACGCGTCTAGGAAAGGATCAACGTCGCCTTCATCACAGAAAGCTCCATGATGTAAAGATGAGCAAAGACAGCACCGAAACGTCTAGAACCATGGATCACTAATCAGGACCTTTATTCGTCTGATGTATATAAGGAAGGACAGACTATGTAGTTGAACTCCAGTTCATATACTCACAATAGTCTAGCCAATAAACAATTGTCTTCACACATTCGTCTTTGTTCACTCGTCTCCCACAAGTCTTACAAACTGAACGGCTCAGTGAAAATTTGGTGTGGCCAAAACGAACCCCCTGTGGTAGAGAGAGGGTCGCGTCGCAGTGTAATACGGTCTTGCTGCTCTTCTTCCCCGCTGGCCACAACAGCGATGGGGCAACGGAATCAGCAAAACACAACCGATCACACTCACTACGACGGGTGCCAGGCGAGCGCCTTGCTCTCCTGGTCCTGTTGATCCTGCCCGTCCAGTCCTGTTGTCCTGGCCCTGTTCTAGAGAGAACATGCTGTTCGAGTTGCAGCACCACCAACAGTCAAGGAAAAGCCAAGACAGTGGAGAGGTCATGGCAAGGGGTAGACCAGGGTACGGCATAGTATCTGGCCCCTCATGGATCCACGGAGCAATCGAAAGCAGCAGCACAAATCCAGTACTACCTCAAGCAAGCCTGAGGAGGGGTCGCACCATAGGGTAGTCCAGGGCATGGCGTAGCCTGTAGTCCCACATGGACCCACGGAGGACCCTGCTCGGATCCATCCTCGACGATCCGTACACAACGCCATGCTTGGTGCTGCACACAACCATTACCTAATGATAAATCTGGAAAATGAAAAAAATGGAGTAATGGTTAGTGAATTGAAGAGACAAGCACAACCGCACAATTTCCTTGATGCTATTAACCCACACAAATGTGGTGGTTCCAGTCACCCAGCGGTGAAAACAACCGCAGCTGGGCGGAGAATTCTGTTCACCATAGCCATCATCCCGAAAGAGACAAACGGCATCGATTGCAGCTCCACCACGGTCAAAGACTGTGGAGAGGTCATAGCAAGAGACAGTCCAGCGCCTAAGCATAGACTATGTGCCTCTCATGGACCCAAGGAGCAACCAACTGCAACAGCTCGAGATCGGCAGCACCACCTCAACACAAGGACAGAGCCCTGGACGAGAAGAGGTCATAGCAAGAGACAGTCCAGCGCCTAAGCATAGACTATGCGCCTCTCATGGACCCAAGGAGCCGATCTCGCTGAAGCGATATGGATCCCTGCTCTTCCCAGCGAGAAGTGGACTCGAGAAATGGATGAGGTCGTATGGAGGGAGTATTCGCACCACATCGTTCTGTAATCCTCATGAACCCACGAGACTGACGGAGAACATGTTCAAAATGCAGCACCACCATGCATGAACATGGGGAGGTCGAATGGAGAGACAGTCCAGCGCCTAAGCATAGACTATGCGCCTCTCATGGACCCACGGAGCAATCGAAAGCAGCAGCTCAAATCCAGCACCACCTCAGAACGGGACTGAGGAGAGGTCATGGCAAGAAGCAGGCCAGCGCCTAAGCATAGCCTATAGCTTCTCATGGACCCACGGAGGACCCTGCTCGCATCCATCCTCGAAAATCCGTACACAACGCCATGCTTGGCCTTCACAGACACAACCATTACCTTGTGAACAGGAATGTCTTGATATTGGAGTCGAATCGTGCGCAATGTAGTTGAAATTCGTCGTCGTGGTGTGGTTGCCAGTGTTGATGAATCCTGTGAAGCAACCTCGCGTTGTGAAAGCATTTTTGCCACTGAACGAGTTAACATTTGCGACTTGGATCTTTCGTGAGAGTAAATCTTAAACGCCACAATCCAGGGGTGAAAGACTCGCTTGCAAGCAAGATGCATCCATCGCGGCTATGCAGTGATCCTGCCGAGGCACATTGCGATTCTGGCGTGATTGCACTCGAACCACTCGCTCTTTTTGACCCAAGTACAAGTTGTCACAACCAAGGGATACCAACGGCGATCAGCGGGCATCAGTGAATCTGAGACCACTCACTCATTTTGGTGGCACTTTGATCACTTATATCATTTCTATCACTTCCATTAGATCTCTCAGTATGCCCAAGCGACCCTCGACACCAGCCGCAGACCAGGTAGGGTAGCTTTGCAGCAAGGATGATAGAAATATGTGTCTGTTTTGTCTTGTTTCCTTGACACTGACACTGACACTTTCTTCGTTCTCTACCTTGCATAATCTTCAGGCACGGCTCCCACAAAAGTCCCAGCGGACCAACGATGGCGGCGCCGACACTGACATCGGATCCCACGCCGAGGACTCTGGAAGCAACTCATCCGTGGAAGATATGAACACATTTTGGGGCGACATGGTAAGTCAACGCGCTTTACATCTAATGCCGCTGTTTCCTTTCCTCTGCGTCCCCTCTAACATTTTTCCCTTCTTTCCTCACCTTTAGAATGACCCGGACACGCTCCTGAAGACGAAGCTGGCGCTTGCGATCTTTAGCGATCGACCCCTGAAGCACGAGACCTACGCTGTGGAGTACCTTGCGAGTATGAGGCCGTTATCTGCACCAACACCCAAGGCCGACGAGTACCTGACGTACCTGCAGGCAGTCTATCCAGCAGCTCCAGTGAAGGGCATGGCCAGGGCGTGGAGCAAGATGAAGCAGTACTTTGGCGACACCAAGAAGGCAGACCACTCGGCGATTGAGAATCTGATCGATGTCACATCACTCATCGCAGCCTTCAAGGAGGCCCCCGAGATTGCCACATCTGATTCGACCACGTCTACGGCGACGGCGATGCCACCACCTCCATCACCACTGATGGCGATGCCCAAGGCGGCGACATCCTCTTCGCGATCTTCAATGGCATCAAGTTGGTCGCGTTTTAACAATGTCAGCAACAGCAGCAGCAATGGCAGTGGCAGCGGAAGCGGAAGCAGCAGCAATGGCAGTGGCGGAGGATGCGGAAGCAGCAGCGGCAATCCAACACCAGGCCAGATCCTGACCATGAAGAGCCTATTCAAGGAGAATTTCAACAAGTTTCGCGGTGGCGCCTGGTCGTTGCCCTCAGGTGCTGTTCTGGACGAGCGTCTCCGTGGTGTTATCGAGTGCCTGCCCTATGAGAGCGCGCTCCATAGTTTCGTTATCGAGGATGTCGACGCGCTGCTCCAGCTGTTCGAGGACACGACGGACCAGAAGGAGATCGAGCGCATCATGGTCACGCGCAAGGACGAGGGACTGCCTGTGCTTTCGCCCGCCGAGCACAACTTCCTCCAGCAATACGACATGCTACCGGTTGACCTGGACGAGTTTCTCGCTACCCATGGATGGCGCAATGTTGGCGACGCTCTCCAGAACAAACCGTCGGAGGAGTTCCAGAAAGTTGCGCACGACAGCATCACCCATGTGCTCCGCATGTACCAGGAGAGTGACCTCGCCTTCCCCAAGGGCCCCGCGGAGGCCTGGTTCAACATCCACCTGTGGGGTTATCTCCGCCTTGCGCTCTCCCGTAGCCGCTCTTTGGAATACAGGCCTGGAGAAGTCTCCTCGGATGCCTCAGCCAACCGACGCAACAAGCGACGCACTCGGGACGGTCGGCAGTACGCCGGCCATAAAGTTGACGGGCTGGTTGTGGTGTCGGCGCGGTCACTCGAGATCTGTCACATGGAGGCCGCCAAGAAGGACGGAGGAGCCAACACCACGAAGTGCCTGGATGACACCAAAAAGTTGCTCAAGCTAATGAAGGACGCACATGACATGATCCGCGAGAAGGCGACCCAAGATATTCGTGATCGGCTCGTCACTTTCGGGCTGCGCATCTCGGGACCCACGGCCACGATCTTCACGCTGCGCCAGCGCCCCGGTCGGTTTTACCAGGCAGTTGCGGAAGCGACCATGTCATTTCCGTCTATTTGGCCGGACGGCGACACGGGCACGATCATTGCCGTCATCTCCCGGATCCTCATGCTCCGGAAGGCCATCCTAGCCATGGCGGCATCCGTCGCCACTTGGACCTCGTTGGCCATCGACGGCCAGAACCCTGGCGGCCATGGCGACTGGATCGCGCCCACAATGACATCCCCCCAGCTTCTGCCCACTACACCCATCATCCCCACTGAGGACATTCCTCCATTGAACCTGTAACGGTGCTTCCCCCTCCCCCCTCATCTTTGTAACTTATTGTCTATTGTATTAATACCAGTGTTGTAAAACACCCTGTATTTTCTATCCCTCTTGCTGGTCAAGGGTCTCCTCCTCCTCCTCCTCTGCTACCCCATCGATCTGTCACAGAATAAAGATCTCTTTGCCCCGCTTGTGCCGCCGTAACATTGAGGCGAAAGCACCATACAAAAATAATTTGCTCCGCAATCTTTGTTTATTTCCAAAAAAAAAAAAAAAAAAGTTTCCACCTTGCTTATCCATTCTTTCTTTTCTTTTTTTTCAAGTCGATCCAGCCACCACAAACTCGCTCGCCTGGGTCGCCAACTGCTGGAACAACGACTCGTCCCGGCGCAACAGTCCCCTCGGCGCCGCAAACTCGACGACTTCTCCTTTATCACGCACCAGAATCTTGTCGCTGCCCATGACCGTCCATGGCCGTCTTGATACGATGCGCAATCGTCAAAATGGTCCGGTCCTTAAACTCGCCCCGAATCGTCTGCTGGGCCAGCTCGTCCGTTTGCACGTCCACCGAGCTCATTGCCTCGTCCATCACGAGGGTCTGGGACTTGCGCAAGAAATCCGTTCCGGAGAGTGCTGTTGCTCACATATACTGCTGCAGGCAGGATAAACAAAGAAAGTATTGCTGAAACCCCCCCCCCCAATCGTCTACACTGCACGTCTTTCTGATGCTATATATCATCTGTGTTGAGTAAGGGGTTTCCCTACGAACCCCAGACCTGAAGTCGTATGCTCTGTACGCCGGTCTTTGCATCTTGATCATATCGGCTGCACCCTTTTCGTTTTAGCGTGCTCAACCCTGGAACGATGGTGACAACGATGTTGGTTGCTGTGATGGATGACGATGGCAGTGTGCTATCTTAGACGACATGTACCGGTAATGCCAGCCAGGATAGGAGAAGAGAAAAAAAAGAAAAAAGAAAAAAAGAAAAAAAAAAGAAAGTAGAAAGGAGAACAAAGGCAGGTCGGGGGAAGAGCGAAAAGAAGGAGAGAAAGGGGGAGGGGCGATGCTGTTCAATTGGCCAATAGGAGCCGACCAAAATCTCAAAAATTCTTTGTCTCGCGTTCCCGTCCTTGGTCCGTGCCATTGTCACACAAGGCGCGCGAAGGCAGACTGAATGTCGTGAGGATCCCCCATCCTGCCTGCCGCCGGTTTTGCGATCGAGCGTTAGAGAAGAACATTGCGGTGTTGGAAGAGAAAGGAATAGAGTAGAATTGTTTTTTCAGTTGAGATATTTCTTTGCTTTATTACATGCTACGCAATTCTGGAGCGAGATCCAGCAACAGCTGCCCTTCAGAGTTGGACTGCTGACTCTTTTTTTGTCTGCTTCTTGTATTATTTCCTCGGTGGTGGTGAGTAGTATTATGTTTGAAGTAGATATGGCCGACGCCTGTTTATGCACGGGTCACCATCGAGTCCTGCAGCAGGTCCATCATCTTTTGCAGCTGCTCGTTCTCGCCCTTGAGGGTCTCATTCGAGGACTATTGTGATACAAGAAAGCACAGCAACATGTTAGTCCACATTGTGCCTGATAGTTGTATATACCACATATCATCATATCATGAGCAACCTTGGTGCAGTTGCACTTCATACCTTGATATCATGCAACTCCTTCTGGATCTTCACCAACTCCTCTGCAATGGCCTTGCTGTCCTGAGCTTCCGCAGCGCCGGCCTCCAATACCTTAACCTTCTCCTCCAGGCCTGAGATCTGCTGCTTGTACTCATTCTCCTTGTTCTCGACCTCCATCTGGTGGTGCGTCTTCAGTCCATTGAGCTCCTCTTGGTGAGAGGTCAACACTCGCTGGAGACGTGCCTCATGATCCTGGCCGTGCTGCTCGTGCATCTTGGTCATGTTGTCCATGTTCGCCCTCGTCAGCGTCTGGAGGTCCTCAAGCTGAATCTTGTGGGTTGACTCCAAATTCTCCAACGCATTGGAATGCTCCTGTTTCAGCTGAGTCTCCTTGGATTCGACCGCTGCCAGGGCCTCATCACGCTCCTTCTGAGCAGCCGCAAAACTGGCACGGAGAATCTCCTGCTCCTTCACGAGCTCCTGCTGCTTGGTGGACAGCTCCTCCTCCTTCTTTGCCAGAGCCTCATTCAGCTTCCTTTCGTGGTCCGCGCGCAAGGCCTCCAGTTCCTGGGCGTGTGCGGCAGAGTGAGACTGAGAGAGGGCATATAGCACCATCGGTGGAAATATTAGTCAGTATGTGCCGCCTCTTCTGTTTTCTCTGCATCATCGACCTGACAATGAGAACGCAGTTATTCCTCTTACCTCAGTGTTGCTGCGGTTCTCGGTCTCATGCTTCGCAATCAATTCCTGTAGGGAGACCTTGGCGGCATCAACCTGCTCCTGAGCCGCGGCCTTGGCACCAGACAGCTCGCCTTCCAACTGGGTCTTGACTCTCTCCAGGTTCTCAAAGGCCTCCTTGGCAGCCTGCTCTGCCTTTGCCAGCTGCTGTTCAAGGTCCTTGATAGCTGAAGCGTGTAGCGATTTCAGATCCTCCAACTCTTTGGCACGAGCAGCATCCAGTTCCGCGCGGTCTGACTCGAATGTCTCCTTGACCTGATCCACTGCGCTCTGAACCTGCTCGTTGGCCTCGTTCTGCAACTCCTTGACTCTGCTCTCGTGCTCGGCACCCAGCTCTGCAATACGGGCCTCATAGTTATTCTCCAGCTTCTTGAGTTCTGCTTCCTGGGAACTATTGACATCAGCCACAAACTCGGCAAACTTGCCCTGAACTGCATCCAATTCAAGCTGCATCTTACCCTACAAACCAAAGGTTTAGATGTAGATGTAGATGTAGATGTAAATGTGTGAGCTCGTTTTCAGGTACTCGAATACAATACGCAAAAAAAAATAAGTCTATCAACATCAAATCATCCATTACGTACCTTGGTAATGAGCTCCAGCGTATTGAGCTCATTAGCATGCGTCGCCTTGAGCGCCTCAATCTCAGCGGCATGTGCGGCCTTTAAGGCCTCACTGTCAGACCCCACATTTGATTTCAACGAGGACACTTCAGTGGCATACTTCTCTTGAAGCGTCTTCAACTCAGACTCCAGCTCGGCCGTGCGAGCAGTGTGCTTTTCCTGAAGCTCCTTCAGCTCTGTCTGGTGAGTACCTCGGACGCTCTCGAGATATTCCTTGTGTTCAGCTTCCATTTTTTCTTTCAGTTCGGTCAGTGCAAGGGCATGCTTCTGTTGGAGCGCCTCAATCGCTCCGGATTCGGCGCCTGCACGGTCGTCGAGGGCTTCAGTGTGTGCAGCCAAGACATCATTCAGCTCCTTGGAATGGCGCTCACGCAGGTCGTTCTAATTTAACGAAAGGGAGGGATTGAGGGTACGTTAGCCATGGGGCACTCCATGCTCATGCAGCATCTCTGCTGTCATTATTCATAGCGGTCGGGGCAGTACCTCAGCTTGGTCCTTAGCTTCCTCAATTCTCTCCTCAAACAACTTCTTGAGCGCATCGAGCTCCTCTCCATGGTCCAACAGCAGCTGAGTGACCTCCTCCTGATGACTGAGCCGGAGCTCTTCCAGCTCCACATCCTCAGCTCCCGAGCGTTCCTGTCTAGCCGCTTGGAGCTCAATTTCCAGACTCTGAAGTTTGTCTTCATGGATCCTGTTGAGCTCTTCGAGCGTGGATGAGTGCAGGGCCTGAGATTCCTCAAGCTTACGGCGGAGTTCAGTAACCTCTTCGTACTTCTTGGTATAATCTGCGAGTTCCTGATGAAGCGACGTCAACTCTGCCTCCTGCACAGCGTTCTTCTCGGATTGGTTCTCAGTCAGCTCCTTGATCTTTTCTTCGTGCTCAACACGCAATTTCTACAACAATTCGGGTTGCGATGAACAAAAAGTATCGTTAGGAACATGAGTGGTTGCTGCTGCAACAGGGTTCAAACAGGACCCTAACGCCTGTAATTTGGGCTCAACAGCAGTGTTTGTTGTACACGGTACCTCGACAAGTCCGCTCAAGCTCTCGACCTCGCTCTTCAAAGCAGTGATCTCTTGCTCCTTGGCAGCGATCGCTTCCGAAACGACAGTCTGGCTCTATTTATGTGGGGGGGTGGGGCGCATAAAGATCCAAAGCGTACGGTGAGTCAATCAGGCCATTTGGTTTTCCTTGATTGAAGGTGGTTTTCTGTCCCCTGGAAATTTCGGCATATAATCCATTCACGTGGCGGGTCATTCGCATTCAGGGCATGCAGATGGACAGTGCGAACAATTGGGCCAGCCATGACAGAAGACAACGCACACAAAACAAACAGAGCGGGAGAGTGGAATGGCACTTTCCCGCTTTACAGTCCAAAAAAAAAAAAAAAAAAAATATGCGCACCTGTGCCTCGATCTTTGAGAAATCAATTTCGGGGACAACGGTCTCGCCTCCATCGCTCGAGACAGTGTCCGCAATCGCATCCGCATGTGAGCTCGAGCCGCTCTCCAATTGCCCTCGCAGAGCAACCAGTTCTTCCTCCTTGGCCTGTAATGCAGTCGATGCCTCCTCATACTAAAAATGGGACCAAGGGCAATTGATGGATGTTAGCGCCCTGGCGGGGACTTCAATAAAAGTCTATTTATCGTATAATTAATTGTCTTACCTTGGCGCGAATAACGGCAAGCTCCTTCTTCAGCTCCAGTGCCTCAGAGCCAGTGCTGCCCGTGGATCTGACAGAGCGAACACTTCCTGCAGAGGATGAGCCAGCAACGCTCGAGGGAGCCTTGGGGACCACACCGGTCCTGGATGTGGTCATGGTGGTCACAGGGGTGCGTCTGAGTGCTGAGGACGAGGTAGAGGTAGTGGGCTTGCCAGCTGTGCGTGGGGTGGTGGAAGTAGCAGTGGGTTTGCCAGCTGTGCGATTCGCAGTGATGGTAGATGTCCTGGCAGGGGCTGGGCTTACTATAGGTTTAGTAACGGCTGTGCGCGTGGCGACTCTGCCAGCAGCAGGGCTGGCGGCCGGTGCAGTTGGTACGCGACGAACTGTTGAGGTCGCTGGGGTTCCAGCTGTTGTGGTAGGGACCTTCTTCGTGCCGGACGTAGTGGTGCTTGGGGTCACGGTTCGCTTGATAGGGGAGGTCCCTGCTGCAGTCGTAGGGGTGCGAATAGAGGCTGCAGTCCTGGCTGTGGTGGATGTTGCCGCGGGCTTGACAGGTGTCCTGGGCGTAGCTGTAACCTTGGTTTTGTTAGCAGCGACAGCGGCAGCAGTGGCAGCACGACGAGCTGCGACAGAAGCGGCCCCTGCGGCGGTGGCAGTTTTTCCAGGGCTGGCGGGAGCCGTGGTGCTCTTAGCAGCAGCCTTGCTGGGACTGGCGGGTACCTCGGGTGTGGCCTCAGACGCAGCCTCAGATACGGTTTCGGGCGCAGCTTCAGGTACATCTTCAGGGGTGGGATGGCTGTCCTCTGGCGCGCTGTCTAGTTGGCTAGAGGAAGTGGAGTCAGGCACGGTGTCGGTGGTTGCCTGGGCGTCCGCTGCCACGGGGCTGACGGACTCAGGGAGGTCTGCCTCCTGGTGACCGCCCTCAGGGCTGGCTGGGGCGAATTCGGGAGCACTTTCGACATCGGCCATTGTGGTGTAGAGTGATTGGGTATGTGCTTATGAAGAGGGGGAGGTTGAAGGAGGGATGGATGGACAAGATGACAAGGTGTAACAAAGAAAAAAAAAAAACGGATGTAGTTCCTTTTTTATTTATTTTCTGGTGCCAACACAATACGCAAACAAACACGCAGCACTGGGGAAGAGTAGCTGAGTGGATGAGCCTGAGTGTGGAAGAGAGTGCTGATGAAAAGGGGATTAGGGATGAAGGGATGAAGGGATGAAGGGATGAAGGGATGAAGGGATGAAGGGATGAAGAGGGCAGAAGGTACGAAAGAATGAAAAGAAAAGAAAAGAAAAAAGAATGAGAGAACGAGAGAACGAGAGAGCGAAAGAAAGAGTGCGAGAGAAAAGGGAGGGAAGAGTGGATGGTGCTGCGTGCAGGCTGTCTACGAATGGGACATGGATGGATACACAAACACATAGATATCAAAGACTGTGTACAGTAATTGTGTTAGTGTGTTTGTGCCATAAGCAGCCTCCGCACATCCACAGGGTACACAGACAACCCTGCCAGCCCGTCCCTTCACATTCTTCGTGGGGATGGGGCGCATGCATGCAAGCCCATTCGTCTTATCCGTACGTAATTTTCTATTTTCTATTTTTTTTTTATATATATATATATCAGACAGGAACACGAATAAGACGATCCCACACACACACTAAAAAGAACTGGCGAAAACCAATGCCAGCTGCAGTCCAGTCGTCTGTCTCCTTTGCAAAAACCAATGACATCTCGTTTTATTTGCTGGAATAACATCAAAAAAGCACGTAGAACACATTCCATCCTGGTCAATCCTTATACATACCCACAAACAAATCAGAACCATAAACACAACCCTAATTGCGGTGTGGGTGAAGTGAAGGAATGGGGGGAAAGAGGGGCAAGTGGGAAAAGAAAAAAAACTTAAACGTCTGCAAGGCTCTCCTTGTTGAGAAGCACCTCAATCCCATTGCGGGAAAACAACACAATGTCCCCCGTTTGCTCGGGCTTGAATCCAGGTGACGCCCGGATCTCATAACGCTGCAACAGACGTGTCAGCGTCACTTGTGCGGTCGTGTATGCCAGATTCTGTCCAAGACAGATACGAGGTCCCGCATGAAACGGCACAAACATGAACGGCTTGATCATTCCCACGCGCTCAGGGCCCCAGCGGTCAGGATCGAACACGAGAGCGTCCTCTCCCCAGAGCTCTGGCAGCCGGTGGGTTGTGTATGCACTGTAGGACACTGCCGTGCCCGCTGGGATGTAGTATCCATTGGGCAACACATCCTCCTCAACACTCTGTCTACATTACAAGAGATGAAAACGGTGAATCAACTTGGCCCATATGGTTGTCACAGTCCTGGTATTCTGCTGACTGCAAACACCCATGTCTACCTTATATTGAAAGGAACGGGAGGACAGAGTCGAAGCACCTCATTCACCACTTGCTTTTGGTACCTGAACCGTAAAACATAGACAGATATTAGATGGGTATCGAATACATCGACAATAATGTTGCACAGCTGATCAATCTCCTGGACTCACTTCAGCTTCTTGATATCGTTGTACTCTGGGATTGCATTGGGACCAATAACCTCCAAGACCTCCTTCTTTAGCTTGGCAACAATATCAGGACGCTGGCTAAGGTGCCACATCGTCCATGACAACAGTGAAGCGGTCTATTCAAGAAATAAGGCGGAAAAGAGCGCGAATCAGAGGACTACATCCCTTTTTTTTTTTTTTTTTTTTTTTTTCTACAGTGCCGCGTTCACACGAGGCAGTAAGGTTGAAGTGTACTCGCTTACCGTATCTCGACCAGCGAGAAGAAAGTTCAACAACATGTCGCGAAGATACTTCCTGTCAAAGCTGTACTCTTCCTGGGAATTCAAAAAGTGATCGAGAAGGGTAGCGTGCTCGTCCCCTTCGCCCTTGCCTTGGCCTTGCTTTTCCAGTCGCGCCAGGGCACTGTCGATAATCTTGTACACAAAATCATCCAGTTTCTTGATTTCCTTCATAAAACGCCTCTTGGGCACAAGGTATCTCCACAGTGGCAATCGGAAGCGCCAGGCTACGATCGATTGTGCATAATTGAAGGCCGTAGCAAACTCAGAATCGTTGTCCTCCAGTGCGTGGACAGTCTCGCCAAACAAGAACTCTGTTGCCTCGTCTAATGTGAACCGACAGAAGAGACTCTGCATTCATGCAAATGAGAACTCTGTGAGAAAAACGCGTGATAAACAAAACGTGGCAAAGTTTAAATTGTAATATTTACCTGGACATCAAGAGCTTTGTCTGGGTTGGCGTCGAGCTGGTTATCGATTGCCTTGATAAGCTGGTCGACATGTCTGTTAATAAGAGTGGCATCCTTGAACTCTGATGTCTGAAAATGAGGTCTGTCGGTCGCAAGTGTTATGTACCAGGTTAATAACCGGACATAGAGCGCATATGTCCATGTGGACCTAAGCATAGTAATTGCCTACCTCGCGAGCTGCCTTTGTGTCTTCCATGTCTCGCCATCGGCATTAAAAATGCCAGACCCTAAGAACTCATGGAACATGGCCTGAAACTCGGGGCCTGATACATCCGAATGATAAGACGATGTTTGTTAAAACACATGGATACAATAAGACAGGGTATGAAGACTGATATCGATGTTGTCTGTACCTTTCTCATAGTTGGGTTGATTTTTGGCCAAGATATGCTGGATGCTCGACGGATCTAGGACAATGATAAAGTCTTCGTTGAATCCTCGGAAATTCACCGTATTTCCGAACTGCTGGAGGCCTATTCGCAGGAACTCCATCTCGTCCCGACCAGCCAATGTCGATAGGACGTAGATGAGTATAGAATCCAATTGCAGGGGCAAATAGCTCGGTGGGATGGGGATAGGAACGGACTTTGCCTCGAGCTCCGTCTTTGGTTTCTTGGGCCTGAGGACATAGGCGAGGGCAGCAGCCGCAATAGTTGTGCCGAGCAACAAATTGGGGTGCATAATGAGAAAGAGGGAGATAGGCGGGCGACAGGAACTTGACTCGAGCACGTGTGTGTTTGTGGAGCAAGGTCTAAGCAAAGTTTTCCGGCAACTGCTGTGGACAATGGGGATGAGAGGGAGGGCCGGCTGGAGGAATGATCGCGCGAATGAGTGTTTGAGTGTTTGGTCCAGTGGCGGTGGGATGATGGAAGTAATGAGAGCGAGGGTATGAATTGTCTGAGGGAAGGGGGTCCCTCCTCTTTTTTATATGCGCGTCCGTTGGTGACAAGAGCTGCTGAAGAAGCATCCATGCATGAGCCATGTTGATTTCCCGATTGACCTGCCGCGTACTTTGGGCACGGTGCAGCCCAGCCGATGTGGAAAAACACACAAGCAAAGCCCCCTCGGCTCGCTCTTCGATGGAGCAGGTCGTTGTGTTGTCGTTGAGCCTCAAATGCAGCCAACTGCTGCACACATGCTCGTATGAGCGGCGTCCAAGCAGAACACACGCTTCTTTGTGGTCAATTGATAGACGGCCAAGTAAACTCTAGATAGAACTATCGAAATTGGAGGCGAGCAAATCGCAAATGCATGAGAATAAAGGTGGAAGAAACACGACAGAGATCGACGACATATTCAGTAAGGATACCAAAAGCCGATACATCGGTCGATCCCATAATTGAGCAGCGATCAACAACAAAAAAAAAATATAAAAAGGGCCCTTGTTTGTCAAGGCACAGCGGTCCAGAGACGTCCGAGCCGCGCGAGCCAACAGAAAGAGCGTGCGTAGGGGTTGACCCGATAGTTTTTGAGTGAGCACAGAGGGGCTCATCATCCGGTGTACGCGCCCAATTTTAACCTGCATGCATGCAGGCTGACATGATGAACACCCATCAACGATCTATACCGTTTCTCGGTATTCCCGACCTTCACCTCCTGGAGCTTTCATTCAATAAAGGGGCGTGTGTACCCTGGAGCAGTGCTGGGGCCTGTTTGATAATGGACTTGGACAAAAGCCATTTGATTGGTCTGCGTAATGAAGCAATGTTTATTCATACAGGCACATTAAATGAAAGAGAAAAAGGACTAATTTACGCAAATACAGCTCCGCCGAGGGCAACCAGCGCCAGCAGCGAAGCGATCTTGACCTGGATGCGCGTGCCACTGCTGATTGGCCCCTTGGACTCGGGTTTGCTTTCGTTGGGTAAAGTCGTGCTGGAAGGGCCAGGTATGGGATCCTTCGTGCTCATGTTTGTGGGTAGGTTCTGCACGAATCCTTTGTCTAAGGTGTCGCGAATTGATCTTGTCAACTCGTGATTCTTTGTGTCGCTATCCATGGACCAGATACTGACACCGCCAAAACCATAGTCCTTCAGGTAATTGACCTTGTACGCAAAGGTCTCAGGAGTGTCATAGCCAATCCACTGGTCGTTATCGACGACCATGTACATACACTTGCTAACGTCGTCCATCTTGGGGGCCTGGGTAACCTGACGCTGTGTTGCATTCGTGTCGGCAATACTAGTGCCACTGACAATTGTCTTGGCCTCAAAGTACGACATGGCGCCTTGTTCTTGGCATCCTTCCTTGCCAGGTCCCACGGCAGGTGCTCCAGGCTCAGTGAGCGTCGTATCTTTGAGGGTGAAGCTGACCCCCGAGAGCGAGAGTCCGAGGTTGAACTTGCGGGGGTTGACAGTCTTGGGGGCCATGGAGGTGACGGCATCGACGAGAGAGTATCCATTGTATTCTGTGTCCTTGGCAGGATCGCTCAAGGGCGCAGCGCAATAGACCATGGACTCCCAAGGACTGAAAACAGTAGAGAGAGAGAGAGAGAGAGAGACACCAGAGATTAGTCAGAAGAAGGACGAATTCGCAGACGATATGACAACTGAAAGTAAACGGTGATAGCTGGTCCTAGTTTCTTACCCATGAAGGTTATACGCCATGATGTTGAACCAATCAGCTATCAAAGTTCGCCGGGGACAAGGCGTGTTAGAATGAGGAAATCATGAACGTGTCAAGCGATAGTACAGAATACCATACCATATTCAGCAAGTTTTGGAACGTGGAAGTAGTCGCCGTGGAAGGGTCCTCCAGGCAGAGCAATGCTCAGAATCAGTCGCTCCTGCTTATCCTTAAGTACCTCCGCATTTGCAGCTGCCCTCATCTCCATCATGAAAGTAACAAAGTTCTCAGGATCAGCATCGCGGCCTCCACGCTTCGGATCAGCAGGGCTATATGTCGATACAAGAAATGTCCGATTAACGCTCATGGAGATGTAGAGACAGAGCAGGAGTCCGTTGGTCAATCTATCTACACTTACTATTCCCAGTCAAAATCAAGGCCATCAAATCCATGCTCGCGGACAAAGGCGATGGCCGAGTTGATGAACTTTTGGCGGTTCTCGGCTGACGAGACCATAGCTGAATAATGCTCCATCTTCATATCCCAGCCGCCAATGGTGATGGCAGTGCGTAAGGATGGCTTCTTGGCCTTGAGGTCGTTCATCTCCTTATAAAGGGGCAGGTCATCCTCGTGTTGGGACACAATCAAACCCGCATCATTAATCAGTGCGAATCCAAAGTTCAAATGGGTGTATAGGTCGACCGGGAGATCGGTAGGCGCGAACGGAGTTTTGTCAGCGCATTCTGTAACGGTCTGCATGGTGTGTAGGATATTCATGGTTATTATCTCGTCTCGTCCCATAAATTTTCAGCAGCGCCATCCATCAACTTCTTGGACCAAAATCAGCTTAGCATGCCAAAAAGCAACATTGAGTATAGTATATTTACCTTGGAATAGTATCCAACGACGCGTTGGGCGTTCACCAGCGCGGGCAGAACTAATGCCAAAGCAGCCACGATTCGTGTCAAATACATGGCGGGATGAGGAGATTAAGTCGAGAGAGTGAGCTGAGAGGGGTAAGTTGAGTGGCGAGGTAGGTGTGGGAGAGAGCAGGATAGACGTTGTAGGGGGGATGGCTGCAAGTGAGTAGGGACTTGAGAAGAGAGACGAAGAACCGAAAAAAAGAAAAAAAAAAGAGCGACGTGGGCCATGCGGATTATATCTTAGTCGCGTCGCGTATTGTCCTTCCTCTGCAAGACCTACAAAACCAGAACGAATAGCAATAAGCGACAATCCCGGTCTGACCTAGATAAGAGAGAGAGACCCCCACCGTTAACTGATATGCCTAATGCATATAAGCGAATATTCCTCCGGGGAACATCTGGCAGGATTTCTGGACTGTTGAGACACAGTTTGGATTGGAATGCTTTTAGTGCTTGGGCCGAGTAGCGGGACCGCAGATCGAAACAGATCGGGTATCATCCTGCTCTATCTATCTCTTTTTCTCTTTCGTTCTCTCTCTACTCCATAGCAAAAGAGACAGAGAGAAAGAGAGAAAGAGAGCGGTTGCCAGGCAAATGGGTCATGGGGAGAACTGACGGTAGACGTCCGCGATCTATAGACTGGTATCCGGATATGCGCTGTTGGAGATGAAGACACGCCAGCACGTGCACAGCAAGCACGCGTGCTTGTCAGGCACGCCATATTCCATATTCCTGGGGGAGGAGGGGGCGTGGGGGCGTGGGGGCGAGGGGAGGGCAGGGTTCGTGCCTGGCTGCTGCCTGGCGAATCAGATGCGGCCATATTCTTTCATGCAGTCCACACATTCATGACAATCATCATGACGATAGTGCGGTCTCTGCTAGATTTTGTTCCTTGAATACGACTGGCCGACGGCAATTCGACCGCAGTGCTCGGCCGCGTTTTGCTCACCCCCTTACTACTCATTCCCCCCACCACATACCGCCTCTTCTCACCCCTCACCCACCTCTCCTTCTCTTTCTCTCTCTTTCTCCCCTCCTCATTCGCATTCACATTCGCCTCCCACTCCTCATTCATTCCTCATTTTGCATTCCCAGTCCACGCTCACCAGTGATCGCCCCCCGAGTATGCAGTACCATTCCCAGGCCAGTGTGCGAAAGCGTCTCGACTACTACTACCGTGCCGTCAATGCCGTTATCCTGAATCGCCAGAACCCCACCACGGGTCTGATCCCTGCTTCAGTGGCCGTCACCACCCATGGAGACTACCGTGATGCCTGGGTCCGGTAAAGATTATGGGCCTAATTGGACATTTGGCATGAATTGCAAGTGCAGAGTGTGTGCGATCAATGCGGAGATGCTAACTGTTATGCTAAATGTTTGTGTGTTATCAATGATGTTGCCGATAGTGATAATGTGTACTCGATTATGGCTGTCTTTGGGCTGTCTCTAGCCTATCGCCGAATTGACGATGATGAGGGTCGCGCTTGTAAGTCTTGAGCAGGGACGAATACTCTATGAAGTTTGGTCTTGGGTCGTTGGGAACCGTTTAAGAGCAGACACACGTTGGTACTTCAGCGCACCGCGTCACCGCCTGCAGATCAGCCGTGCGAATCTGTCCTGGGCTCTTATCTATAATACTTGGCCCGTGTTCTTTTCATTGTGGGCAGAAAGAAGGTTCATGGATGTGGTTGCCCTTGTCCATTTTATCGCTCAATTGAGGTTGCGCAACCTCGGCTCCCTATTTTCTTGTATCTTCTTTTGTGCATTGCTGTAATGGTAAAAAAAAAAAAAAAAGGTTAAAGGATTCTCTAAAGAGCAAGGACAGTGGACAGCGAGAGAGAAGGGAGGAACAAGTCGCACAGGTGCAGAACGCCCCTGAGAAGCTCCTTCTACGCGTAAAGAGAGAGGGGGTTTCTGTCTGCTGTCGTCATTGCCTGGCCCACCGTGCCTTTCCTCCGACTTGCTGTGTCCTCCAGCTGTGGGAAAAAGAAGAAAAGGGCTTCCCCTATATGCCCCGTGAAAGAAAGAAGGAACTGATTTTCCTAACAAACAAAGCACATCCCTACAATTGTGATAGATGAACTCGAACACGCTGTCGTCAAGTTGATGCGTGGCCTGCTCTTCTGCATGATGCGACAGGCGCCCAAGATCGAGCAGTTCAAGAAGACCCAGGGGTTGAATGACTGTCTGCATGCAAAATACAACACCGCGACCGGTGACACGGTCGTCGGTGATTCCGAGTGGGGTCATCTGCAGATCGATGCCACGTCGATCTTCTTGCTGGCACTGGCACAGATGACAGCCTCGGGGATACTGATCATCTATACCACCGACGAGGTTGACTTTATTCAGAACCTGGTCTTCTACATCGAGCGCGCGTATCGTACCCCCGATTATGGTATCTGGGAGCGTGGCAACAAGATCAATCACGGCGAACCGGAGCTGAACTCATCCTCCATCGGTATGGCTGTTGCTGCGCTGCAGGCCATTAATGGCATCAATCTCTTTGGATCGCGCGGTGGCCCTAGCTCTGTAAGTTCATTTTAAAGAATATGCCTGGATTTCACCAGTAGGACTTTGTGTCATTGACACACCATGCTGGAAAATTTAATTCCTGTAGGTCATTCACGTCCTACCTGATGAGATCACTCGCAATTATACAACCTTGCATTCGGCCCTGCCCAGAGAATCCAACTCGAAAGAGATTGATGCCGCATTGCTGTCCGTCATTGGGTTCCCTGCATTCGCCATTGGCGATGCCAAGCTGGTGAAGCGCACACGGGACGAGATTATCGAAAAACTTGGCGGCAAATACGGTTGCAAACGCTTCCTGCGCGACGGACATCAGACTGTCCTCGAGAGTATGTGCCTTCCTCCAGAATGAACGGAAGCATATGAGAACAGCTATATCAGTTTCTGCAGCACTAATGTACTGATTACCATACGGTTATTTTTGCCACAATAGACACTACTCGCCTTCACTATGACGCGCAGGAGCTCAAGGTCTTTGAGGGTATCGAGTGCGAGTGGCCACTTTTCTTCACATATTTCATTCTCGATGGTCTCTTCAGCGAGAACGAGGAGCAGGTCGAGGAGTACCGCGCCAAACTGGAGCCCTTGATCATCGATTCTGCCACGCTGCTCGACTTTGGCCAATTCATCTCTGACTCCATCTCCGAGAGTGATGGCGGTCGCACCCCCAAGACCCCTACGTCTCCTGGATTTGCCACACCAGCGAGCAATAATGAGGGCAAGCTGCCTGAACATATTCCGCTCATTCCAGAGCTGTACTACGTGCCAAGCCATCTAGTCGATGCCGAAAAGCAGAATAACCACTCACAAGCGCGTATCGCCAACGACAACCTTCCTCTTGTCTGGGCGAACTCGCTTCACACCCTCGGAAATCTAATTTATGAGAATCTGCTTAGCGTTGCCGAGATCGATCCCCTCGGAAGGCGCTTCAACGCTCGCAAGACTCAGTCGAGCGATACGGTTGTTCAGATCGTGCTGCTAGCAGAGGACACTAACTTACAGAGTATGCTGAGCATGTACGGACTGGAGACGCAGACCATGGAGCAGGTCCACCCTATCACTGTCAGCCATCCACAGGGTCTGAAGGAGGTGTACGCAGCCTTGGGTAGGAATGCCAAGTTAGGACTATCAGGACGGCCTAAACGACCTGTTGGATCTCTCGGAACATCGCGCTTGTATCGTGTGCAGGGCCACCTATACGCGTTCACACCCCACTTTATGGACAATGAGGAGTTTTATCTGACCAGCGACAACGACTACCTGATCTCGATCTTTGAGCAGGAACTGGCGTTCGTTCGTCAGTACTGGGAATACCCTGGGAGGCCCACCATGGTCGTCCTTTTGACCCATGCCATGCTGGGTGGATTGACAAAGTCACGGACGTTCACTTCACAGACGGATGTCGATTCCCAACGCCTGACTACCTGGAGAAAGTCCACCCTTGGATCCAATCCTCACAAGGACAACAAGCGCAACCTCCTCAACTTTTTTATGACCCTGCGTAGTGGTGTCTGCAATAACGTTCGTGTCCGTCTGGGAAGACTGAGCGAGATGATCAACACGTCGTGCATCGAGTCGCTTGACTTCTTGGTCACTAAGAAGGATATCGACTGGCTGGGCATCTTGCGTGGCGCTGCAGATCGTCGCAAGGGTCGTACTGCCAGGAAGCTGGGTCTCAACGAGAAACAGACCCAAGCAACCACGCCGGGTGCGACTGGGAGCAGGACTCCTGGAAATCATCGCTGGTCCATGCGCAGACATTCTTCCTCTGCTGGCCTGCCGTTCGCTTCACTGGTCACCCCTGCAGTCAATACAGAACTCGAAGGAGACAGCTATTTCGGATCTCAGGGTCGTAGTTCTACGGATGGTGTTTCTCCGTCTCCTCACGCAGCCGCTGGTGAACCATCAGAGCCCTACACCCAGAAGCGATACAGGAAGGGTCAAGCCAAGGCATTCAAACTCAAGGATCACGAGGAACCACGAGTCATTCGCAAGGGAAGCAGCACCGGACTCAATGCTGGAATCCTCACTCCTGACCTCGTCAACCTCGAAATCTCAGAGGCCCCCACCGGCGAGAACACGTCGGATAGCGCAGCTTTTGCTGCTGGCGAAGACGAAGATTCGGATGAGGGTTCGCCAGATGGAAACATGGACAGCTTGGGCTTAACCCTCGGTGATCCATCCAACATGGAGGCGGCCCAAAACATGCTTTCAATCTCTGTCAATCTTTATGACCAAGTTGGTACGCTATTGTTTAATGCAGCTCATGACAAAAAGAGCAGCCACCATCTCAGTTATTAACCATGCACTACTTTGTCATATAGATTTGCTACAGTACTTACTTTCTTGTCAAGGACCGGATTATTTTGTCAACAATCTGGATGCCACCGTTCAAACACTTTTGGAGGAGGTCTACTTTAAGTCGCTCCAGCTCAAGCTGTGGTCGATCGTTCGCCAAGCTGCTGGCCTATTGAACAAGGTCGTCAATTCGCTTACAATCAACATCACGGATCTGGTCATTCGTCAGAAGCAAGTGACTATTGGATCGGGTCCCACGGAGCACTTTATCACCAGTCCTCTGGGTCCTGATGTCTTGAGTAGGATGATCTATGACGGTAACTTTGACGATGTCCGCGAAGGACCTGTGGTACAGGAGGTCTTGATCTATCTGGGATCGTTCATCAGAGCTGACCCGGAGATGTTTGAGGGTATCATGCGGCTTCGGACACATTTCCTGATCATTGCTCTTCGCGAGGAGATCTCACGTCTTAACAGCTGCGATGAGACTGAGGCCGTCGAGCACCTGATGCAACTTTCTCCCTTTGAAGTCAAGTCACTGCTGGGAACCGTCCTGTCGGGACCCACGCTGAGCTCCAACGCCACCAACACGCTCCTCCGTAACCAGTCCGTCAGCGCCGCCAGCCCAGCAGCTGAAGCCGGGGACAGCAACTTGTCGACAAACATCGCATCATCCACTTCATCTGTGCCCCTGGGTGCAGTGCCAATCCCCAACATGGGCAAGAGCTTGACAACGTTGTCGATCAAGGTCCAGTCCGGTGGTTATCACTCTGGCAGCTTCTCCAAGATCCTGATCAACGAAAGTACCATGTCTGTGTCCTCGCGCGGCATCAACATGGTGGTCATTGATCCCCTACAGAGCGTCCTTATCGAGTCGGTCTCGTTCGATACCCACATCTCTGAGGATGAGAGCGACGACCTTGCGCGACTTGTAGACTGGCTGCAGCCAGGTATGATTGTCATCTGTAGTTGCAAGGATGACTGCTACGAGCATCTGACTAGTGCCGCCCGTTTGGCGCTGAAGCAGCTGGGCAGTGGACTCACAGCCAGCCTACGGTACCGCGACTCTTGGTGTATGATTGGAGAAAAGGGTAAGCAAGAGAGGCTTGTGTCCATTAATTGATCATGGTATAGCTAGCATGCCTATTTTTTTTTTCTCCCACATTAATCGTAATGGGTGCATGCTTGTTCTTCCTACAGGTACCGAACCCGGCACTGCGTTGGAGGCACACAAGGCCTTTATGGACGGACCGACCGCAGTTCTGGAAAAGACCATCGATTTGAATCAGTACAAGGCCAAGGCCGATGTCCAGGAATCCTTCCCATCGCGGTCGGCCATCGCTGCCTTTGTCCCCAATTCTTCTGGTCGCTGGCTACGTCGCCGCAAGAACGACGGCGCCTTGAACCGTGTCCCGGACAAGTTCTACCCGCGGGTCTGGCGCATCCTATCGCGTTCTGCAGGCTTCAGGGTCGGCTCGCACGTTCTGCCGCGTGATCCTATCATCTCAGAAAAGACGCCGGAAGAGTTCAACTTTGCATTGGCGGTAGAGAACTTTTTAGGCGTGATCCTGGACCCTGCAGAGCGTCAGATTGCAGTCGAGACACTGATGGTGATTGCCAAGATCGAGGATCGCAACCCTGGTATGGAGGTACTACCTGAGGTGATTGATCTGCCGATGATCATGCGCGAGGCTATGAGCAAGTTCTGGAACAAGTGGGTTGTGAATGGACCAGGTGGACGTGGACAGAGCGTCCCTGGAGGCGCGCCTGGGTCAAACATCGCGGGGGGTGCATCACTGGGCAAACCCGGTCTGGAGCAAGTTGAGTTCGAGCACCACGAGGGTCTTGCGCGAGGCATGTTCTACGATCTGCCACAGGAGGGCAAGGAAGGCACGTTTGCATACCTTGCACGGGCGGCATTGAAGCTGCTTCCATATTCTATTGACCTGGAATAGTTTAGCAATTACATATCTGTACACCTATTCCATATCTTTTTTGATACAAACATAAAACCATGTAGAAAAGCCATGTGGAGGAGGCACATTCCTGCTGTGGATACAGAAACAAGGCAGGATTTCCATCCCCTCTGCCGCTTTTAATGGCATCCCGTCGCATGCGCGCACCCAAAAGGGGTTGCATCTTGTCGTAGGACTCAGGGGGCCTTTGGATCAACTTGGATGCTGTTTTTGTGGGTACGAATGAGAGGGAGGGGAAGGTGGAGGGACGAGCCGCATCCGCTTTCGCTGTCGGCATGAACCACGACTACGACCACGACCAGGACCCTGCCTTCCCCCTCTCCCTTCTCTCCCTAGTCTATTGTACACCACACCAACCCCCTGTTACGTCTTAGTCCCTTTTATGTAGTCCATGTACATGTATGTGTATCTATCTGTATATGCACCTTCCCCAACCACTGCGACGAACGAACGCTCTCCCTTGTCTCCTGTTGCCTCCTCACCCTCTCCGCCACATCCATCATCATCCCTCCTTTGGTCCCGTACTGTTGGTGTGACCTTGTCTACAGCAGTCTACACGTTAGTCTTTGTTCACCCTCATTCTCATCAGTTGCATCTCGCCCACTCATTCGCATTCGACCTGGTCATTCACATTTTAAGCAGAAAGAAGAGACGCGTCAGTTAGTCTAGACACGCGCATACAGTAGAACAGACAGCGACGAATTCTGTTGGTTGTTGTACAAGCAACAGGGCGGCAGGGCATCGCCACCGGCGTCTTCTCCCCCCCTTTCTTGGCTTCGATTCGCCATCGATGCGGATCTTTTGCCCTCGTCTTCATTTTACTGTACACAACGCGCTCAGACGCTTCTTTTGAATGGTGGCGAACACGATCTTTCGCCACCATTCCTAAAAAAGAATACACTTTAACGTTTTGGTGGCAACCCTTTTGGACGTGCCCTCATTCCCGCCGCCTACTTCTCCGCCTCTTTCGTCCCTCTTTCTTCTTTCTTCTCTTCTCCCGCTCTCTCTCTCCCTCTCTCTTCCTTCCTTCTTTATATTCCGATCGCCTCTTCCTCTTCAATCTCACTCGCATCGCATTAACTCTTCACTCCACTGCACTTCACCTCACACGTTCCATCGCACTTTCCTGCCCTAGCCAACTGTCATTTCTGTACTTCCTTCTTACGTTTAACATGCTTGCACAGAACAAGGTCCAAGACAGCATCAGTGAAGAACATCTCTATACTTCCCCACCTCAGCATGCACCCCTGCCCCAGAGTTATGGCCAGCGCGAGTTCTCTTGGAAGCCATCCTCATTCGAGGCCTTTTCCAAGCGACATCGAATGCACGATCAACGCCAAGAGGACCAGCACATATACGAACATCATCAAATAAACCAACAGCAGCAGCAGCACCAGTATCACCATGTGAGGCAGAGCCATCAACAAGAGGACGCAGTCAGTTCCCGCGAGGCAAGACAGCCGAGGTTGTGCTTTAACAAGACACGATCGAAGACCATCCACCCAACCATTGCCAACATGGTTTCGTCCACGTCAATCCCATTTGGGAAGTCGCACTCGTCTCCTCTTCCTTCGCCCTATCCCTCATTTTCTCCAGCCCTGTCTCCCTCACCCTCGCCCTTGTTGAGGAATGTACCCATGTCTCCTGAACCGGAATCTGAAGATATCATGCATCGTCCACGGGCAGTATACCATACCCCTTCAGCGTGCAGCTTGTTGCCACCATCGCCCCCGCCACGACGAGATAGCGATGACATGGACATGGACCACGAATACGCATTTGAAGAGCTGTCGTCAGATTCAGTGATGGATCAGTGCGAGCCGCAGAGGGGTTGGTCCTCTTCTTCGTCCCTACAGACAAACTCCCCTTCGCCTCTCATGTCCTGCACACCCGATCAGCTCCATCCTGAGTATCCTCTACACCATCGGCACCATCCCTCTCGGCAGCAGGATCTGCCTCCACCACAGCAACAACCGCTGCGGGATCATCATGTGCCGTCCTCTCCTCCAAACTACATTGTCCAAGATCAATTGCGGCGACCGCAAGATAATCGTCGTGAATATCTCTACCATCCAGGCAGCCATCCCCATCACCGTCGCCACAGCGTACATGGCCGTTACGGGGACTATCATCGTCACCACCACCACCAACGCAGTAGTAGTAGATCGATGCAAGGAAAGTCGGATATGGCCCCAGGAGAACCAGCGATGTCGCCGATATGCAGGTCGAGTTCTCTCAAGGCGCACACAGCCCGAAATTTGAGGCCACGCCTCCTTTCTGTTCCCAACGGCACCGATGTTGGCACTCTGCAGCATCCTTCTGGCTCATTTGATTCCCCGCCTGTTGTCGCCGGATCAGCGTCAAATATTGTGCAACCAGTTGCTGTCAAGATACAAGGGTCACCGTCTAGACCTCAAACGCCACCATTTTTTCGCCCACTTCCGCCACTTCCGCAGCCGCAGCAAGAGCCGACGGATACAGAAAATTTTCGACGCGCACCTGCAGCATCTACTGTCGCACCATTGCTACCTAGGCCCAAGTATTTCGAGTACATGAGCGAGGCTCAAAGGGTGTTGTACGAGCGTCACCCGCCCTCGCCTGAATGTGATCGGACTTCCTCGTCATCGCCGTCGTCTTGCCCAGCATCGCCATCCGATATCTCTTGCGAGTCTTCTGTACCACCGTCGCCAGTTCAATTGAGAAGACATGCATCCTATGAGAAAGTTCTATTGGGGTCTCGTCTTCCACCCCCACGTTCTCATTCTGACACTGCCGCGACTTCTAGTTACGGCTATGACACCCGATCTTCAGAGCCAAGTCGATTGCATCAGCAGCAGGCACAACCTAGACATCAACTTCCCAGGATACCGACATTCGGTCAGATGTCGCACCAGCCGCTCAAAGAGCCAGAGACCCATATGAACTCCAAATCAAGGTCGCAATTGACATCGTCTCTGCCAATTCTCATACCACCTCACAGCGGAGGAGGGGTAGGTCGCTCAGAACATGTCCTTATTTCCACCGGAGTAACCCCACTGCAAAACTTGCCGGGCACGGAAGGTATGACGGTTGTCAGGAACGAGGACGGCGCGATCATGGTTTACAATCCGATAATGGACACGATGTCCTTTCGATGCGAGCGGTGCCCAGGCGAGTCATTCGGACGGATTCATGACCTGAAGAGACACCAGACTTCGAAGCACCAGGAGATGACCTGGCCGTGCGACTTTTGTCACCGTCCATTCGTGAGACGAGATGCGTTGCTGAGACACTATACCGTCAAAGCTGCTAGAGACGATGGACTCCATCCAGCGTCGCATGAGGTCGACAGGCTGCTGGCTGCCCGTGCCCGTGCCAAGATGCTGTTTTAATAGCTTTCGTGCTTTTTCTTCTTACTCCTCTTTTCTGCAGATCTTCCAAGACTACTTCCTTATCCTTAATAATCACAATTGGCATACAATACAATGAAATAATGGAGTCGATCGTGTTCAATTCTAACTGCAAGATTGAAAAAGGCGACCAAATCATATTATTTGTAAGAGAAATCTTCGAGGTCTTTCATGACTCGGTTTGTCAAGTGCTGGGCAATCGACAAAGAGTCCTGAGCCCTGCGACGCTGCCAAAAGACACCACACTCCAAACTCTCGCATGCAACCAAGTCGGTCTCGCTATTGGCCACACCGTTTTCGATGTCTCCCACACTGCTTCCTCCGTTGGGTGCAGAGCGACAGCATGAACTGCATACGTCCACAGTCGCTCTGAACATCTTCTCCGCGTTCGAAAGCCGGTTCTGCATCACGAGCATAGACTTGATCCGTCCTTGCTCGCTCATGCAATCCGCGCAGAGGTCTCTGTTGGGCTTCTGGCCGACAATCATCTTGCTGCAAATCACACAGAGCTGACTCTGATAGTATCGATCAATTCGAGACCCAACGGACACGTAACCCTTGCCGCCTCTTCGTCTGGGCAGGAACTTGGGGCGTACTGACATTCCTTCGGGCTCGGTGTTCGGTACGCCCTCAGAAGGCTCTGCATCTCCAGCCGCAGCGAGTTCATCGACTTCAACGTTTTCATTTTCGATGAACTGATCATCGCCTGCCTGTACTAGTTGCTGCTGCCGTTCTTCCTGCGCCGCAACCATCGCCGCCGTCACTTCTGTGGGCACTACTGTGGTAGCTACCATAGGTGTTGTACTTGCAGACCTACCAGTGCCACCATTACTAACTCCCGAATGACCGAAAGGGACGGCCCTTTGCACTCTGGGCATCTCCTCATACCACGATTTCACATCTGCGCCAGCGAGCTGGAAGATTCTCTCCATCGACGGTATAATATGTTTGCGGATGTAGTACTCGCCATTGAGCCGCAAGTTTTTGTTCACAAGGAGTTGCTTCGGCTCAACGACCTGATCCGTTAACCGAGCCCCTAGGTCGCCATAAACGACTACGTACGGCACACGCTCTCCATGCTGGGGTTCCGAGCGCGGATCGAGCTCCATCCTGCGAGCAGACACTACAGCACCTGGAGGCGGTACTCCTTTCTCGCTATCAATAATAAATACACATCCAGAGTGATTGCATTTAGTTTATATCTCCATGTAGAAGACTGCAGCAATGGCATCGTATTAAGAAGAAGAAAAGCATTCTTGTACCTGTAACCGCCCATACGCACTTCTTTGCCAAACATCAAATCAGGAACAAGAACCCGTCCTTCTAAGACTTTACCGAGTTGGCGCACAAAGTACGACTTGACTAAAGATAAGTCCTGCGTCCTGAACATTGTTCTGAAAAAAAAAGGAAAAAAGAAAAAGAACGGTAATTAGCGCCACAATGCAATCTCGAACAACAGCGGCACAAAAGCAAAGGTACATGGACAATCTTGCCTGGACACTTACTTGATACAAGTCTCCATGATCTTTTGCACTGCAGGCACACCATCGCGTCGGATGGTCTCAATTCCTTTTGCATCGAATATCGGCTCCTTCTGATTCGGTGATTCATACGATGAACCGACGTATCGCTTTTTCGTCACCAGAAAACACTTGTCGTATACCTTCTCAAACTTCAATTTGACCGGCCGCGGGTTCATTCTCGTAATCGTCTCCGCAATATCGTATCCAATCTCAAAGGCCTCCTGCCGTGTCCGACCCTTGAGGTGCACAAACATACTGTCCGTGTCTCCATAAACAACCCTCGCATTCCACTTCGGACTGTCGTTCACAAATCTAATCGCCCGCTCCAGTGTCTCGCGAGCGGAGAGCACGATCGAGTCCGCGATCTCGATACCGGGCATGCGACCTGAATAAGACGCTGAGGTGTAGCCGTAGGTGACATTAGCGATGAACTTGAGGGAAAGTTGACGGGCCTCCAGAAGCTTTAGCAGCGACCTGTTGCCCGGATATTCCTTCATGGCTTTCTTGATCATCACACGGGTGTCGAGGATTTCTGCCAACATCCTGCCAAGAAGACCTCTCCGAATACCCTGGTTCACATACATGACGTTATTTGGTGCAACTATAGAGGCAAAAAAAAAAAAAAAAAAAAAAAATTAGGAGCGATAATCACCACACAGAAACGCTATCCTCAATCCAGACCACATCAGTACGAATAATATGCACTTACTATGCAGGTGTTCTTCCATCAGCGGCAGAGCTCCATCCTTGATCTTATACTCTGTCAATACTCCAATCTTGGTGCCTCCTCCAAGTTTACCGAGGCACGTGGAGTAACAGATGTTGTATGCGATCATGACACTCGGGTACAGACTCTGGAAATCCAATACTACCACAGGATCCTCATAGAACCCAGACTCTGGCTCCATCACCATCGGAATCACTTCGAGAGCCCGCTGGGCCGCAACTTGCGCTCGGCTAGGCGAAATCATGATATAATTCTCGGGCTTCGCTAGACGCACCATCATCGACTCGACCTTGTACTGCGAACCGCGCGAAATAACGCTGAAAAAATCTACACCAAAGACACGGGCGAACTCGCTTGTACGAGAAATGAGCTCCTGCGACTCAATCAGCTGGAGAGTATATTGGACGCGGTGTAGATAATGCCGAATGACTCTTGACTGATGGAGCGCGATGCCATCCAACCACCACTTTGTCAGTGTTTCATGGGTATAGTGTGGAATTCTAGATGCCAATCCGTACAGAAACGAGGGTGAGGATACGCAATACAAAGACATTCTACAAGCAAAAAAGTATGCCATTATTTTACCGTTGTTGCAGAACATGGAAGACCACGTTGCCAAAACCATAGTTCGTGAGCGCGACTTCTCCTCGTATCAGCCTCCATACATTGAATAAATGCCGACCAGGGAACTTCAGGCCCGCATGATGTTTAGTGTTGTAGGAATCCCTAGCTTCGAGGATGCTCATGGTAAGTACGGGCGCTTTCAAAGGTCGGACGCGTGAGAGTAACTTCGACATGTCTAACCCAAACAGGGTTTGGTATCTGTCCACGAGATAGCCCCAGGAAAGCTTATGAACTTCGTAGCCGGCCAGAATATCGGGGTCCAGTTCTCGAACGTGGTCGATGACGGCGTTCATCATCGCACCCTCATTCTCTGCAACATAAATGTCGAACCCCACACGTCCGGCTGCGAGTTTCCTCATCATTCCTGCTTTGGCATGGGTGAATATCCCCGTTCTATACCTATCCATCAGGAACCATACATGTGAGTGTCACGTAGAAGATAACCTAATACCGTTTCATACATTGTAAATGAGCGTCTGCCCTTACCCTGGTGCCCAACCGTTTGATATCAATCCTTCGCGATCTGTCTGCCAGCAATAAAAGACCGCCAAAATTTGATCGTACTTCGGGTCGGGCAGAAGGCCACCACGGGTCTGGCAATAGACCTCCAAACTAAGCACGTCCAAGAAGTCTTTTTCCACCGCAACCGATGCCGCGGTCTTCGTAGGGCTGTTCTTGTACCCAAATGGGTTCTTCTGCGTAGGACCTTCGATCTGCGATATTCGTTCCTTTCGTTTTTGCGTTGATGTTCCGGCAGCTGACCTCAGAGACAATCGGGCGCGCACTTCTTCCTCCTTCAACCAGGATTGAATTGTGGCACGGGATGGTGGCGAGTAGATCGGCTCCCAGAATCGAAAACCCTCTCCTGGGAGAAAACTCTTGTTGAGGCCAAGAGCCCCGTTGAATATCGGCATAGTCTTGATCCCATTCGACTGTACACGGAATTCCTTACCCCCAAAGGCTTTCGCCTTAGACGGGACATCTTGCTCATTCGAGAAATATGGTTTCTGATAAACAACATTAGGCAGCCCATGCTCTGTAAACGAGTGCAGCAAGTCCTGTGTCGTCGGCGGTTCGATCGCGAATCGGTAAATATGTGGTGTAGAACCATGTAGAACGGACGTTTCTGCCGGAATTGGCTCAGGAATCGTCGATTGAGAAAGAACGTCATCGAAAGAGTCATGGATGATAGAATCCTCAGCCAAAACATGCTTTGAGATATCTTCCTGCGACCTTCGCTTCAAGTGAGTCTCGTGAAACACTCCACTGTTCTCGTCATCCATTTGCGCGCCATATGGAACATCGTCTTGGGCAAGTGGCTCGTCGCCGAGAAATGTCTGATTGACGATAGTGCTGGCCCTGCAGTTGTGCGTCGATAGTCGGTTCACCTCTGGGCTGCGCGGTGCTGCAGGAGAGTTCAAGGTGACCGTGTGCTGGTGGGTGGGCTTGTCGACTGAAGACTGCGGAAGTAAGTCAGAGACGTATACAGTATGAGCAGAAGCAAGATCTGGGGAGCTTGGACGAGGCGGAGAATAGAGAAATGCGGGTCTTTCCAAAGGCGGTGAAGGCGAAGACCACATTTCATCCATAGCCGATAGAAAATAGGTTCGACTTGGCGAGGCTGGCTCTGGATAATCATATCCAGTAATAGGCTTGGGTGAATCGCGAGCCCTGCGGGGTTGCTTGAATCGCTCGCGCAGATGAGGTATTATTCCAGATCCTTTCGATACATCCTCTATGTCAAAGTCGCTGTAATCGCCGTCCTCAATCGAGTCATCTACAGGCGTCAGATCCGTCAGCGTCGCCGGTCTGTTATTGCTGTTGCTCATATCCACATGAATTCTTGAAGGTCGATCCGATTGACGAAATGATCTGGGGCGTAACACAGATCTTGACGCTGTACTCCCACTAGCAACGACTTCGCAAAACCGTTTCGGTGACTGTGCAGGTGGTTCCTGAGGGGCAGGCAAAGACGATGACGAGAAGCGGGTCCTTTTCCTTCCAGGGTTTTGGGTCACCTTCCTCCAGTTCCTTGCAGCATCCTCGCCTTTATTGTCGTCGTACAATGGATGTTCGTCGCCACCACCATCAAACTGAGGAATGTTACGGCGATCAACCATATTTACAATCGCTGAATCGGCTTCCTCGATATGCCCTTCTAAGTCGAACGAGCCTATACCATCCCAAATATCAGCCTCATCCGTCCCACCTGCTTCGTCTGCCTCATCTATAAAAACCTCGTCTTGAAAGTCATTTATATCTGGTAACGGAAACTCATCATCTCCTATTTGTTCATCGATGCCCTGAAGGCCGGCTAATCCCTTCAAAATCTCCTTTCTGGAATTCATATTGTCTTCTTCAAATACTTCACCCTATGCAAAAGTGGAAGAAGGGATCAATAAGGTGCGGACGAAATAAAGTAATATGTTTCCCAATGCGGTTTCGACACTTACAGTCTGTGAGATTATTGACTCGTCTACAAGAATGGAGCTGTCCGCTTCGTTATAGACAAATGGAATTTGAGACGCAATCTGCGAACGCGCCTCAAATGACTCGTCCGGGTCTGAGATCATGCGGGGGCAAAGAAAGTCGACGCTCTCGTATGCCGTCATGAAGGAGGCGGTCACTGGATCTTCTTTGATCTCGAAGTTGTTGAAATCTCCTTGCGTTGGCGTTTTCGTCTGGCTCTGAGATATCATCTCCTGAACTAAATCAGCGACCATTTGTTTGTTCAGGTCATGATTTAGCCAAGGGATGCTCACGGGATCACGGACTTGAGTCTTGGGCGGTTCCTGAGTCGGGAGATTACTTGCTTTTCTTCTTTTTGCATCATCCTACGGGGGGTTTTTTTTTTTTTTTAGTATTCGTCCACGATATTGGGGACTAATTAGATTCAACAAAAAAAAAACTGAACTCACCTCCCAAAGATCAGCCATGGAGGGGACTTGCGCTGACAAGGAAGGCGGCTTGAAGCACTCTTCCAGCGATTGGTGCAGCCGTCTTTCTGGAGCCCTATCCCTGTTTACGATCCGATCCACTGTTGAGTCCATCTCAATTTCGCAATGCGATATCCGTCCGGGGTCGTTCTCAGGGGACCAGATCCGCGTTTCTGATACAGATGCTCGTGTCAAACGTTTAGGATGGTCTCCTATCCTTGGGACTGTAAGAATTAAGACAGTAAAGCGTGCTGTTAGCAGCAAGCCTGGTTTAAATACTTGGTTTAAATAGCACACAAGCGAACTTTCCATTTTCATACATGGAACTTCGTTTCTCAACAGCGCCTCTTCGAGCTCAAGCCATCCCATCCCGTAAAGATTAAAGTCGATAAAGAACTGAAGCCTGAAGGGTATATGGGATTCGAACGGTTGGAATTGTGTCCCCATGATGGCTCCACTGCGCATCAAATCTACGATACGGCTTTCGAGATCAGGATTGAACAGGTATACTTTGAGAAAGCACGAATACCCGACATGGTATCCATAGAAAGGGATGCCCTTGACAGGCGTGATCGCTGCCACATATTGGGATTTCCATGGGTCCTGGGGCGTTTTGAAAGTGATGCAGGCGGCGTGGTTTAAGCTCAGTCCCAGTTGCTGAATGTATACTTGAACTAGTAGATGACACAAAGAATTGCGACACTCAGAATATAATTTTTCGATACATTGCTGAAAACGTCGCCGTTCTGATTCAGGGGCAACGGTTGTAAATAAAACGTACGTTGAGATGGCTCCAAGGATCCTTCGTACGGAACGTAAAAGTATGGGTAGGCCTAAATCATGTGTCATAGTGTGTTAGTGGCGACCATGCTGTGTATGCGATTACTGAACGCCACCGAATTGAAGCAGATCGCTGGCGTTGACAGCGGTCTCAGGTACACACCTGGTGGATATGAAGACAGGTCTTTTGTCCTGCCTCGTTAGCGCCGTAAACCCTAACGACAGGAACCTTCAGTACTGGACATCTGGGGGGCAGGAACTGACATGAATCGTGGTCTAGGGGTCCCGGTTCCGCCATGTAATAGTCCAGGTCGGCAATTCGAATTTTGAATCGAACAGACCGGGCAAGCTCCGTAGCGGTACCTGCCGTGATTCCTGTACCGTTGGATTTGTTGTCTGCGAGAGGATATTGCTCGTTGCTGTGCTTTTCCGAGATATCGGTGTCGGTAGTGGATTGTGGATTGTTGCTGTGACTCGAGGGAAGTACAGCGGAGGTGTTCATGTTACAACCGGGCACATCGATTGTACCGCTCATGCACTTCGCTGAACGTTGAGGCCAACACCTGAGTAGGAAGGTAGGACTGATGTTCCTGTTCCGGTGAATGCCGAAAGATGATTGAGAAGTCGAATGAAAGACAGGTTGGGGTAAAAAAGGCCAAGTTAAAAAAGACAAGGGGCTGTGCAAGTAAAAGGCACAAAATTGGTGGCAAAAACATTCCATGCATTATGACGATTGATTGCCATTGCACTTTAGTTTAGCAAAAAAGAAACCGTTTATTCCTCTAAAACCACTCATCTGCAATGCTCAAGCCTTGGTGGTCAGCTCCAATCCACCAAGGATGTCCTGGAATTTGTTGATGTTGCGCAAGAACCAGTCGCCATAGCGACGGCCGACCTTCGACTCTGAAATGTGAATCATATCTTCCTTCAGGCAGAAATCCAGGTCCGATGTACCCTGATACTCTCCCTCCAAAAGTGTGCCTGAGACCCACTTCATCTGACGACTCCTGATCTTCGACATCATCAGCAAAGTGCGAAGCTGCTCAGGGTCAATCTCCAAAAACGAGGCCAGCTTGGCGTTGCCCATAGTCGTGTAGAGCTTCAGGTACGAGCGGAGGGTTGGCAAAAGGATCGAGTGGCGGACCTCAGACAAGAAAACCTTGGTGTAATGCTGAACGGGCTCAAAGGGAGTCAAGTTCATGACCTCAGGGTCGTCCAGGTTGGGTCCGTTGGGGGAGATGAACTTGGGACAAGCAAAGAGGAAGAGCTCCTCAAAGACTTGCATTGCCTCCTCGGGCTTGGACAGCTTGTTGGACTGCTCCGCGTACTTTTCTCTGAGCTGGCTGTGAATATTCTCGTCCAGGCGGGTGGGACAGAGGGTCACGCACATGGTCAAAAGGGCGTACATCTGGTCGCCCTTCTTGTTGATTTGGTCGTGCTGGTATGACCGGGTGTGATACTGCTTGGTGCGGTTGATGAAGGTAAGGATGTGAGAAAAGGCCTTGATGGCATCTGCATAGCGGCGCATCATCATGTAGGCGAAGCCGACATAGTAGTAGGTGGTGACGTGGCAGGCGGTAACACGGGCAAAAAGCGCCTGCTTCTTGTTCAACTCAATGTTGTCCATCATCTTGAGAGCCAAGGTAAAGTCGCCCAATAAGCAGTGGACGCGGAGCAAGCCGACAATACTGAAGTATCCCAACATCTTATACAAGGGACGAGATCCGTACTCTCCAGCAGCTTCCTGCATATCGCCTCCATTCTTCGAAACTAACAACTGTTCGGTGATGCGCGACTTTTGGATGAGCGAGTAGAGAACGTTTAACACACTGTAGCAGCTCCAGATCTGAGAATTGTCGCGAAGGAAGGCGAGCTCTTCATCCGTCTTGTTCTTGATGCGGTTGCGGTAGTTGCAGAACGACTGGAACTGGTAGATGAATTCGTCGATGATATCCCACAGCCACTGGTTTGGAAGCTCGAGCGCAACGGGTCCCTCAGAGTCTGCGACAAGAACAATGGTACGAATTTCAATTGATGTTTTCTGTTAATAACAAAGTCTTTAACGGCACTGGAAGGCTGCTATTAGGCCACCCGATCCACTTTCAAGATAAAACCATGACTTACTCAAGATGTAATTAAAAAGATCGCAATAGTTTTCATATGAATGGAAACGGTGCTCGATCGTGGGGCTGAGGCGAGAGTAAATGTGGCGATAGTAGAGCTCGCGGTACAAGGTCAAGAAGACCTGGTCTACATATGTTAAACAAAAACAGTCAGTCAGTCAATCCAAGATGCAATATAAAATAGACGCGCTCATGAAGTACTGTTGATTTACCATCGTTGACCAAAGGCGAAATGGCCTCGGGCTCTGGCCAGGACTCCTTAGCGTAGAACTTCTCGGTCAACTTGTTGAACGAGTGCTCGTAGATCGAGTGCAGCTCGTACACGTTGTTCTCCAGAACGTTGCGGTGGAAGAACACGATAAAGTTCTTGACAACTTCTGGAATTTGAACCTCCTGGTATTGCTGCGAGGTCTGGTCTGCAATTCGTAGCGTGTAGCAATTAGGATAGAATGCGTTAGAAGCCGTGCTTGGATAGATATTCACGTATCAAAGTCCAAATCATCCCAAAAAACAGCGACTGCGGTGCCTCTGCGTCCAACAAGTAGATCTTCCTGCTCCTGAGACTGTGGGAGGCGATTGACCATTGTAAAAACTGTTATCCTCTTGGTGCTGTCGTCCATGTGTCGCGATGGTTCATAGAATATGTTTCTGGTGAGGTCGAATCGTTGTAAAAGGGCGAAGTTGGGTTGGGCGACTGATCCAGTGCAGAAGCTGAAGAGAAACCTAGGAAGGACGAAGTGTTTTACCAGCAGCCAAGAGTTCCTCATCAAGGCCATCATCCTGGACGGGGTAAGCGCCAACGACCAGATCGACCTCGGAGGCGATATCGATGTCCTCTTCGTAGTTCATGATGTGTGATGAAGGAAAAGGTGTTGAGGGTTCGATTTACCCTTGCACTGTGCCTTGATATGTAAATCCTAAACTGGCCTCAACAGCAACAAGAAAAAAAAAACAAATTTATTTGACGTGCAGTAAACGATTACATCGCACTTATAACTTTTTATTACAAAAAGCACTTCAGCTTGAGAGAAGAGAAGACTGAGAGACCGAGCGACATGGAAAAGAAGAAAAATCGGATAGAGTATTGATCAACGCAGTAACTGACAGGCTAGCGGCGTTCAACTCACTTGAACTTCCACCATATCATCGTCTTCCTCATCAAAGTCTTCATCGTCGTCGTCCAATGCCTCTTGTACCTCTGAGTCCATCTGGGTCGCAGTCTCGCCCGATGCAACTCCAACAGCTGCAGGGTTGAACGTTGTCTCAAGTTCGGCGTTGACAATAGCTTTGCTTGCTGAGCTGGAGGACCCTGCCCCTGATGCTGCTGCTGCTGCGTTGCGTTCCTTGATGAACTCTGGTTTGAGCTGGTACTTTGCTGTGTAAGGTCCTTTCTTAATGAAGTTGCAGATCTCGGCCAAGACCTCCTTTAGATATGAATGTGGCTGCTTGCAGTACTCAACCAAACCCCTGAAAGACCAATAAGGATACTGCTCGAACGCCGCAAACAGCATATCCACAAGCTCATTCCTGGGCATGCGCGTCGTCTTTTGATCTGGTTGTACCTTCGGCTTCTTTTGCTGTTGTCCGTCAAAGCGATAATAGGATGAGCAAGATGATGTTAACAATCAGCTTCGTGGCAAACAATGATAACAAGCTAACTAAAGCATAGAACAAATATTTTACTTACGATGAAACCATTACGAATACCCACACCGGGCAAGAACATGCCACTACGACCGCCTGAGGGATCGGCTCTGTTGTTTTCATTTGTTAGAATCTGAACTGATCGGCCTCCTTTCTTGGCAGCCTCAATGTTGCGCTCTCTCATAATCTCGCGATACTCAGTTGTTTGCTGCGGCGTAACTGTGCACTCGTGCTTGATCGTGGCCGAGAGAGAGGTTGCTTTTCCTGTGGGATATCCAGGTGCATGGGGTGGTTTTGGATGAGGTCCTGTGGGTTCTGTGAAGACAAAGGTGTTTGTGACCTGACTAGGATTCATCTTAAGCGTGTATGTCTTTGGAAGATTTGTTGTGATGTCGTCCGATGGAAGAAGTAGTTGAAATGGTGCAGAATCTGGATCGTTGGGGTTTGTTCTAGGAACCATAGTAGAATACCAGGAGCACGTTAGTGCCGCACATGGCGTACTAGTCCTAGAGCACAAGAAGCAACAGGGGATGTACTCACTGGTTGAATATCCTGACTTTACCGAGATCGACGCCATCCTTATTGACTGTAGCCCATCTATCGGCCAGGAACTTTGGGATCTGATAATATATCGGAGCCGAGCATCAAGGAATAATAAAATGCTTAGTAGGTGACCAAAATAAAAATAAAATAAAAAAAGGCAGAACAGGTTGTAGATACGCTATTGAGCAAGGCATATCAACGTACCTTGACCAGCCATGCCTGTGTTCCTGCTTTGGAAAGATCCAAATCACCAACAACGTTGCCGTCTTCGTCAATCACTTCATCTTCGTCCTCAAAGTTCTCCTTTGCGTCTCCTCCGTCTTCGAAAAGTTCTTCAAAATCTGCGGGACGCTTGCGCGAGAGTCCGTGTTCGTTGTCAGACATTGTAAACCAGCAGGAATGTGAAGTAACTGAAGAATGAAAGCAATGAGAAAAAAGGTAGGATGATGTTCCTAGGAAACGGCCGGGTTCGGTGTATACACGGCCACAAGCTGCACCAACACAATTGAAGGCGTTCGAAAGATGCAACAATAAGGAGCTTAAAGCCCATCTTCCGTTTCATGCTCTGCGCACCGAGAGAAGCAGTGGCTTGTCGGTCATATACTAAGAGATTGAGTACTGCAATTCAATTGACCCATTTTATTCTGAGGCAGCGTGCGGACCTTGCTGATTCTCTCTTTTGAAATCTTTTTCCGTATGTGTGCTGCTGGCCATGGATGTTCATATTGGACTATTGATAACCATCCATTGGGAGAATGAGAGACAGGACCTATCGATCCCGCCATCCTACTACCAAATCCCATTGCGCCCACTCATCGGACACACAGTGCAGTTGTACCATCCACCTGCACTTTCTCGCACTCTGATCCCAGGATGGCCCAACCATGTCGCTTGCGGACGAGTGCTTTGAACTTGACTGGACTGTAACGAGCAAAAGCGACGCTGTGGACACAACTGATGCCGCACCAATTTTTCAGTACTCGAGCAGTGGTCTTTGTGGCCTTTTCGACAAATCAGAACTCTCCTTGCAAGTCAGACCGATGCAATCAAAGGCGATCAGTCTCAATATGAAGTTTGCAAATGAACTTGAGCAACAACCCTTCTCCATCTTAGTCCGGCATTGTTCTGATTCTGCTCAACCTGGAAGCACGCATCATAGGACAGGCACTCTGTCAAACATCAGGATCAGGAGATACTGGATCGGACCTTTGATTTTACTTGCCATTCGCACTGGAGCAAACATCTGATTTGGCTTCTCCGTTTCTTGATTGCTCTAGAAAATGGTCACTCCTCTTAAGAAGCACACCATCGTGAAGAAGCACACCGCTACCTTCAAGCGTCACCAGTCTGACCGCTACAAGACTGTCAAGGTACAATATCATGACCTCTCTTCGACGCAGGATGTTTGAGAAAGGAACAACTGTGTTTGTCTCAGCTCGTAATGTGGAACAGGACGGCGATGGTGGATTTCCGATATTGGAAACAGCTTAATATTGTATTTATGAGAATCAGTATATCGCTTATGCTATGGCATCAGGGAACGCCATTGAAAGATACCATGCAGGACGATTATGATCGACGTACTGTGCTGTACAGAATACCACCCACCAGCAGCGGAGTCATTTTGAATCACCAAGGATATAGTGATGGTGCACCATCCAATTGTTACATCCTACAACAATTTTGACGATATTGATAGTTATCAACATAGGAGTGGGCGAGAGAACATAGAGTTTATGACATGATACTAACAAAGTATATTTTACATATATATCTTGCGTATGATCTAACAGGAGTCATGGAGAAAGCCCAAGGGTATTGATAACCGCGTTCGTCGCCGCTTCAAGGGTCAGATCGTCATGCCCAAGATCGGTTACGGTAACAACAAGTTGACTCGCCACTTGATGCCCTCCGGCTTCAAGAAGTTCGTTGTCTCCAACATTGCCGAGCTGAACCTCTTGTTGATGCACAACCGCACCTTCGCTGCTGAGATTGCCCACAACGTCTCCTCCCGCAACCGCATCGCCATTGTCGAGCGTGCCCAGCAGCTCAACATCAAGGTCACCAACGCCAACGCTCGCGTCAGAACCGAGGCTTAAACTGGATAACTCTTGATCTCTCCTCCAAACAATAATGTCTCTGTAACGCGGACAGAACTGTTTAAAGTAAAATAAAAGTCATCAAAAAAGATGGGTGCTTCTTTTTTTCTGGAGCCATGAGTCGAGCTGGGGAGCTTCTTTTATTTATTTTGCATCAGGATCTCAGGATTGAGCAGATTCAATGATACGGATGCGATCGAATGACTCGATGAGACTGTATAGGCTGTCATCAGGAGACGTCTGCTGGTAGAGCTCCTCTGGACTAACGGGCTTTTTACGCGTGGTCTTCTTGGATCCCTTGGCACTCTGCTGTCGCTGCTGTCCGTCCTGAACGCCCTGAATGAGATCGTGTTCCGATAGTGGTGCGAGAGCTGGATCCTGTTGAACGATCCGCTTAATCTCATCCTGCTTTAATTGGTTGCCAGCCGGATTTTGTTTCCTGAACAAGAGACTGTTGTGTGCCCGAATAGGAGCTGCTACTTTTGCGACTTCCTGATCAAGACCAATCAGTGCCATGTAGATGCTGTGGCGATGTGCATACGACCTTTTGAGCCTTAAAGCGACCTTGACCTTGTCAAACAGGCGGAACTGGACGCTGGTCGCTAATCCCTGTGGGTACGGAGTAAGAGTGTGAGATGGGACTTTGATGGAAATCTCTGTGGCAAGATCTGTGTCCATCTCACATCCGGATATCGCCACTAAATGGTCATTGTTCCTGTCGGCTGTAGAATTTTGTCCGCCTCTTTTCAGCACCGACAAGGGCACTGTTACTTTGCCTGATTTCTCCTTCAGGTATACGGGGCCTTTGATACCAAACCGTGGTACAAATACAAAGAAGCCGTTTTCCCGGATCTCAGAAATGATTCCAGTTTCTACGAACGGGATATCATCGGGCTCCAAGTCATCGTCACCACTGGCAGCAGGGTTCTGTGTCTTCTGTAGTACATAGAGAGTCTGAAAAAGCTCCGTGGAGTCCTTTTGCGCCAGCTTGGATTCCCGGTTCTTATAGTTGAGATGATCGGCAATCTGCTCTACCTTGAGGCCGTTTTTCAGTAAGCTGGATGAAGCAGTTGGGGCGGTCGGCGTATCAAGTAAGCATGCCATCAGTTGACGATGAACAACCAGATCGGCATAACGACGAATGGGAGACTAAAAGGTTTGTCAAATGTATGGCGTTAATGGCAATCCATTTTGCAAAGAAATGAGAGAGAGCTTGATCTTCAAGAATACGTCTGTATACATACCGTAAAGTGAGTGTAGAAATCCAGCGCTAAACCATAATGCGCATATTCATTGACCGACCAAGATCCAGAGGAGATATAGCTGGCTTCTGACATGGCCATCGTGGCCATAGTCTTCAAAAGCCGCACAAACTCAATGTTGCCTTGACTTCCAGCAGCACAATTTCTCAGTGAGTTCGCAAGCGCCAGATTCGAGCTCGTATCGATCACAAATCCCTACAAAAAAAAAAAGGAAAGTCAGTACAAACATTGTGCCATAAATCACATACACGAATGAAGAGGGTAGGAAGGCGCGAGTACATACTCTGCTCTCTGCAGCTCGAAACAGCATCTTAAAGTGGCTCTCAATCGGCGGAGGATGACGGCGGAGCATTGCTGAATCTCTAAATCCGGTGTAGATCCTCTTGGCCACGTATGCGTTGGCCATAACCATGGCCTCTTCGATAATCTGATGCACCTCCAGGGGCTGCTTCGGCAGAATATCAGAAATCCCTCCATCTTCTTCCTTAAACTTGAATTTGACTTCTGCACTCTCCAATTCAAGACCTCCATTGGCCATGCGCCGTGCCTGGAATAGTAGTAACCAAAAAGTCGTTCAGCTGATTGATTCATTGAATAAACTTATTGGTATCCAGACGAATTCATTCTGCTGTTGAAATATACCCTGGCTTTTCGCATTGTTTTGGCGAGGAGGACGATAGCTGGTTTGAGATGCTTACACAGCTTTGCCTCTAATCCCGGCACGACGTCCTTGCCGCTTAACAACCCTTGTGCTTGTTCGTACTCCATTTCGCATGCAGACCGAATGACAGTACGACCGAACCATGTAGTGAGCACGTTCGCCTCACTATCCAACGTCCAGATCACGGACACTATCGAGTGTAGCGAAGAGATGGGTCAGATTTGCGAATTAATAGATACATAAAACATGGTTTCGATACATACTTGCGTATCGATCGACATGATGACGAAGAGAGCACACTTGCTCACTCAGGACTTTCGGTAGCATGTCAAATCGACGATCAGAAAGATAGACAGTCGTTCCTCTCGCCCTGGCCTCCAGATCAGTAAGTGAATTCTCCTGAACAAAATAGCTGACGTCTGCGATGTGAACCCCAAACTCGATTTGACCATTTGCGATCTCCTTGATTGAGATCGCGTCGTCGATATCCTGGCAATTTGGGGGATCGATGCTGAAGACAGTATGCTTTCTCAAGTCTCGCCGCCTGCTCAACTCCCCTGGTTCAGGTGTCCACGGTCGCTCCGGAGTATTGGTAGGCATTTCCTTGAGTGATCCGTCACTGAATCCTTGAGTTGTTTGCGAGACAGAAATCCCATGTTCAATTAGGATGGCTGAGATCTCGGTATCCAAGTCGTGAGCTGGTCCGATGCTGCGCACGTAATGTCCGTTGGGATACTGAGAATTGATAGGCCAGCTGTCGATCCGGACAACAATCCTTTGGTTCACTAAGGCCTTGGGATCATGATGTCGGATCCTGATCTTCGGGATAACTGGGTTCAGGGGCAATACGAGGTGGAAGGATCCTGACTCCTTTTCTGATCCCTCCTGTAACGTGGCAACGTACGGTTGCCAGTTCCTCGACATCACACCGACGACCCGTCCTGTGGGCTTGACTTCGTGGAATCGATGCTGACCAGAACCCTCCTCGTCGTCATCTCCAGCCGCATGAACCTCTTCGGGGTCATAAGATATGTGTGTTGAGGGAGCAATCCAAGAGCTCTTTTTCAGCAGCTCAACGACCACTATATCGCCGTGAACTGCACGATTGCGGTACTCAGAACCGACTATCACAATTTCGCCAATGTTGGAGTCTCCACGAATAAAGGCCTGATCCCGATGGTTAGCGCGGACTCGAAGTACACCCTGAAAAAATCGCTCAGACTTGACGCCGGCCTCCAGCTCGGACATGGGTTTATACTATTGTAAAATTAATGGCGGAGTTCACTTAACATCGGTTTTGACATTCCCTATAGAACTGTGCAGCTTTATTAGGAAGGTAATGCTTACCTCTTGGTATCCTGTTCCTCCTGAACCCTTCTTCGATAGTGCTGAACCCAGGTCCTGACTGTCAAGATCCTCTTCCAGAATTGCTTCCTTTAAAGAATCCAAAAGTTCATGCAACACCGCCGAAGTTGGCCAGTATGTCGTGAGATATTCTTTGAGAGACATGACCGTAATCCCACTGACATCCGCAATGAAGTTGGTATCCTCCTGCCTAAACTATAGATCATTCGCAAATACAAAGTGTATTAGTAGAGGTAGTGTCACCAAAAAGAGAAAGAGATGTTCAGTATGAAATGTGACCCTTACTTGCTCAGAAAGAAGGATGATAGGTACACTTCCTGAGAGATGACGGCGGTACCATACTGCAGTTTGAAGAATAGCCCTCCAATCCCTACGATCAATTGATTCGTCCGGTCCTCGCAAAACACAAGTGTCCTTGCAGTGTTCGTTACAAAACACAATGCTCCTTCGCCTAGGATCTTTGGCAATTTGACGCAAACTCTTATATGTCCTTGACTTATCTTCATTTTGCAACTAATGGGTTTGCAGCGGTTTTTCATTAGCGTGCATGATTCAAATACCAAGTCCATGAATCCAATCGAGGTGCTCATACCCTTAGAAGGATCGTCTCCGTAAATATGACATTGGTCAGTTCCTCCTGCTCGAGTATTTCTACGTATCGCAACGCAACCTATAGGTCAAGAACGCGCATGATAAGTCTACCTGCAGAGAGATCACTGTCATGAGCTACGGCGTAATGTAATATAGAACATACAGAGTAGTCCGGCAACAGACAGTATGCCGGCTCGGAATTCAAAAGACTGGACTCGACCTTAACCCTCTGATAGCATGGTGGCTCCAGCGGACATTGACTTGAGAGACACGGGATATCATTTCGAAGATAGACTGGTGTCCAGGATTGGGTATTAAGAAGGCCAGCAAGACAAAAAAAAAGCGTTAGGCGTTTGGTGTCAGATACAACGGCAAGAGCACTGTCATTCAGCCGTGCAACTCACCCTCACGGACTTTCTTGACCACTGTGTTCTTGTTTGTTTTGCGAAAGTGCACATTCTCAGTCCTGAGCATGGTGCCAACTTGATGGGATGTACTTGATGGTGTCGTGGAATCAGCGTGATGCTCGCCCAAGCAGTCGTCACTTGTGCGGGAATAAAAATTGAAATCGTACGGCGTTTTTGTTCTCGCTGCCATCACCTTCTAATCTCTTCCTCTTTTTGCTGCCCACGCAAGATTTTACATATCCCAGCGCTTTATTAACACACTAGCGAAACCATGGACTACGGGGTATATGGCGGACACGATGGACATAATGGAGGAGAACATGATGGTGGACACGATGGCGGACACGGCGGAGGCGAAGGCACCTGCAGCATGAACATGCTGTTCAACTGGGACACTGAGAACCTCTGCGTCGTCTTTGAATCCTGGATGATCAATACGCCAACTGCGCTCGTATTCTCCTGCATTATCATCATCGGTATGGCAGCTTCGTACGAGCTACTTCGGGCGCAGTCTCGTCGGTACGAGGAACGTTTGATCGAGGGTGCGCGCAAGCGACACGGTGGCGACCCCTCGTCACGCGTTGTAGATGCTAGCGCCGGCATCGCCGAGGACGAAACACCCCTCCTGACCTCTAGGGCAGGTACTTTGAGGTAGCTAGTGATGTCGACATTGCGGTATATTTTCAAATATCGGATAATGTTGTGATGGACATCAACTAACCACAAGGATTGTGTATGCATTCTCGTCTCATAGGCTCTCCAACCAACAGCAGCTCACGCGGGCCCTCTTCTACATGGCTCAGGTCTTTGCCGGCTTTTTTTTGATGCTGATCTTCATGACCTATAATGGCTATCTCATGGCAAGCACCGTCATTGGGGCAGGCCTTGGCTTCTTTTACTTTGGAGGTGATTCTCTGTCCTCCCCTACCAAAGCTTTGAGCTGCCATTAAGATATGGATCCTACGCAAGTCGACTTCTTGTGCAGTAGTTTTCATCCCCTCACTCAATACTTCGAGTATTTTCGTGAAGAATAATAAAGACCAGATTTTTTTGCTGCTTCTGCGTCTTTGACATGAAGAAAACAGTCCAAATATGGAATCTGATCTCCTTTGAGCAAGCGCCGCCCAAAACATTTCGAGTCCTTCTTCTGTACCCGACCACACCTTTTCTCACTTTACCGCAAAAGTTCACCGTTTTTATAACTTGCGCTCATTGCATCGAAATCGAAGCGGGAAATCATGTCAGCCCATGGCCATCCAGATATGACCATTCGCAGCGCGATCAACGAAAATCATAGCAGAGGGAGCAGCATCAGTCTTAACAAACCAAACAACGATACTGGCTCCAGCACCGGCGTGGATGACAGAATCAGTGCCTATCACAACAGCAACAACAAGAACGACATGGACGACATGGACGAATGTGTTGTTGAGGCTGAGGACAACTCTCCTTCGAGGTTCTTGTACTTGCTGATCACTTGCCTGGCGATCGGCGGCTTCCTCTTTGGCTACGACACTGGTGTCATTGCCGGCGCATTACTTCCGATCAAAGAGGAGTTTGGGCTGAACAGCCAGGAGCAGGAGTTTGTGGTTGGAGGTATGTCTTATGAGAGAGTAGACCATCATGGACCAGATGGAGGATACGCCGTTTTGACTCGTTGGTTTGAGAAAAGGGCTCTCAGCAGTATCCCTCGATCCCATTCCCTTAACCCACCGGTCTCCACTATGAATTAGACTACCATGTTGTTGTTGTTGATGTCACGTAGCATCCTGTGTCACTATGCAGCTCGAACTTTATTCTTTGGACGACTAAACCAACTCCAATTTCTAATGCTCACTTTTACCAGGAACGACGTTGGGTGCCATCCTCGGGGGTCTCTTGGCCGGCGCGCTCTCGGATCTCATCGGTCGCAAACCGGTGACACTGCTTTCGTCGACGATCTTTATTGTCGGTGCAGCTCTCATGACGTTTGCTCATCAATACTGGCTTCTTCTTTTCGGAAGAGTCGTTGTCGGAGTCGGTGTTGGTAATTTCTTTTTCTTTTTTTTCTTTTTTTTTATGCCTGGCTCCTGCTAATGGTCTCACTCTTAATATTAGGTCTCGCTGCTCTCGTGGTCCCATTGTACATTGGAGGTGAGTCGACCTGGACGTGTACAGCCTGTTCCTTTCTGTAAACCAATTCCGTCCGTAAATGCTAGTAAATTAGGTGACAAGGATACTCACGCTGCCTTACCATTTCACATTTGTGTCTATTTTTGAATAGAACTTGCGCCCAGGTAAAAGTGGTACACCTACAGCAACATATGATCAATGCATGAGAGTAGCCATCTCACCAATGTTTTGTTACACGAATTTGAACGTCTATTGATCGTCCTACAGTGCATATCGTGGTCGACTTGTGACCATGAACGTCCTACTGATCACGGGAGGTCAATTGGTCGCCTACCTAGTCTCGTCTGCGCTCACGGACGTCATTGATGGCTGGCGCTGGATGATGGCTATCTCAGCTCTACCAGCTCTCCTTCAATTAGTCACGCTACCATTTCTTCCGGAATCACCACGCTATTTGGTCAAAAAGGGCGATATCAATGGGGCGGAGGCCGTTTTGAGGCGCTGCATGGGCCTTTCTGATGCTAATGATGACTATATCGCCAAGGAGGTTGATGCAATCAAGGAAAGTCTGGAATTAAGCCATAAGGCACGGTACCGCGACCTTTTGCGCAAAGATCTCAGGAGACCTTTGATAATTGCCTGCTTCATGCAGTTGTGGCAGCAGCTCTCTGGATTCAACACAGCTATGTACTATTCCGCCACAATCCTGAAGATGGCCGGATTTCCCAACGCCAAAAGCGCCACCCTGTTCTCGCTACTCATCGCTGGAACCAATATGGTCATGACAAGTGAGTTCTTAGGAGTATTAAGATCTAGTAATTGTACTCTGCGATGTTACTGGAGCTCAGCTGACAAGGGAAAATATCAATATCTATGCTACTCAGTGGTGGCAATCAAAATTATAGATCGCGTTGGACGCAGGAAAATATTGCTTGTGACCATGGTCGGAATGATTGCTGGTCTGGTTGTCCTCGGTGTGGCATTTATTAAGATCGTGGGATTCACTGTCAAACAGGACGACTGCGTTCAGTATGGAGACAATTGTGCGGCCTGCCTCACAGACGACCGATGCTTTTTCGCAGATCTCAGCAACAGCTGCCAGGACATGGGCTGGGATGGAAACGGCAGGCGACCCATCTACACCGGCATCTGCCCTAACCGATCTCAAGGAATCAAGACCGGAAGCTGGGTGGCGCTCGCCAGTCTGGTATTCTATGTAGCTTCATATGGCCTCGGACTTGGAAATGCGCCCTGGCTAATTCAGAGCGAGCTATTCCCACTTGATATCCGCGGCAAGGCGAGCGGCATGGCTACAGGTACGATAGCATGCTGAGTAACGATCAATTCTAATTGCAGAATGCAACTAGTGCAACTAATGCACCTGTAAATTATGGCTTCTGTTTATTTATTAGCTTGCAACTTTGCTGGAAACTTGGTCATTTCACTCACATTCTTGACCTTAACTCAGCGGATTACAGCCACTGGAACCTTCTGGCTGTACGCGTGTATCTTGGTCATCGCATGGCTGTTTGTGTTCTTCCTCGTCCCAGAAACGGCTGGGTTAAACTTGGAAGCGATTCAAGAGCTGTTCAGAACCGAGTCTCCGAGTGATTCAGGACCCACATCAGTGATGCATTCTCCAAAGCTACTTGCAGGAGGGGAACAATCTGAGGAGGATGCTCGGATACGCCGTCGAGGACAAGGCTCGCAGGAGTTGTAACAACATGGTCATGGAGTGCATGTATACCTTAATTGATTCTATACACGGACCGATGAATAATACAGCATTAAAGCAAAGTCCGTTCTGAAGGCGCACTGATCGATCGATCTGTCTTGGTGCGCTGCAAGCATAGCTGGCGTTGCTTATTCTAGCTACAGAGCGTTTTGAAGCGCCGCGGGGCCAGACATTTGTGCAACTGCATGACACGCTTCGCTTGCATGGGTCAACTACTGGGACCCTGATTTCTGCTTCACCTTCAGGGTATTGCACAACACGAAACAGGAGCAGCAGGGTAGGAGCTCAGACAAGAATATAGATGACATGCAGAAAAGGATTACGAACTATGGGGATACGTGCATGTAGGCCAAAGATGCATGTACATACACTACGGTGTGAGTGCAAAGTGAGAATACTGAAATCACTTTAAGCACGCTGGAATTATTGCAACCCATCAAAACATTCCTCAATCCCTGATTCTTCTTCTCGGACACAGATGACTCGGGGGTTTTGTATCCGTCCTTGGAACGTATGACATCCCTGTACATACAAAATGCGCCTAAGATCTCTTGCCCCTTGAATCTCTAACTCCCTGATCCATGGCCATGTTTTAACACACGATCATGGCTAATGACTCCATAAAATAAAAGTCCTTTTTTGCGTCCACTGGAAGACAGCCATAAGCATTTATCCGCAAGATGGATAGTGCTTAATACCGCTATTGCCGTTGCACGAATGACCTAGGCGGTGCCGAATTGCTCCTCACAACAGACTGTCTTTTGTACTGTTCTCTGGATCTTATCTTTGAAGACAGACATATCAAAGACGAAGGAGGAATGATAGCAAGATATCGTCTACATTTAAGAACAGGAACGGAAAAAGAAAGAAGGTGAGGACGAAAGAAATGATCAGACTGGGCCGGTACGATAGGGCAAAGTACGAAGAAATTAAGGTTCAAATGGATTGGTTAGATAAAAGGGTTGCTTTCAATTGGGCACGACGCCAGCAGACTATGTAAGCAACTAGTTGTGCAATCAGATAAGCCAACAATGCGATGCAGTGCATGAAGACTGAGCAAAATTTCTTTTCTTGCCTGTGATTGGAGCAAACAGAGGTCATAGTCGGTCCCTAACGTTTCCACCGACTACCTTCGTCCGTTTTCCAGTCCACCTATTTTCTCATCTTCGACCCTGCCTCCCTTTCTTTTATATCTCCATCAGGAAAAAAGAAGAAGGAAAGAGGGGTGAAAGAGTAAAAGAGTAAAAAGTAAGGTACATGTGGACAAATGGAGTTCACCGCTTCACTGGACAATCTCATCTGGATAAAAGACGAGCCTTAATTTTTTAAGATTACCCAGGAGAGTGGAATCAAAAGAATGCGATTTTAAGGTTGTGCTTGTCTCATCGCACGACCCTCGTAACACCCAACTATCTTGTTGCCGCACCTCCAGTCCGCCGTCATTTCGAGTTATTTTTATTACTGCATGTTGTCACAGAAGAGCTCTTTTGCTCTCTATGTTTCTTTTATGCAACTTATTCATCCTATTCAAACCCCTCCAACCCTTTGTTGTTGTTTTTTCGGGAGGGGGTATTAGGCAATTCGGCTCTCTGCTGATCCCCGGCTGCTCTTCTGAGCACATACCTTGGCCATGGATGAATGTCATTCATCGCATCCTTCATCAAAAAAATAAAATAAAATAAAACAATAAAAAAGCAAGCTCGGCACGGTTGGATACCAGAGGGGCTGCAGCAGATCTTGGGACGACCAGGCGACTGTTATACCGCATGATCACCATTGTGAAGCTCACACGCGACGACCACTACTCCTACACTACTTACAGCTATCATCTCTCCATCTTTCGATTCAATCTATTGTGTTTGCGCACTCGTTACAGTCAATATCTTTCCAAGCACAATAGCGTTTGCACAAGGGCCATAAGTAGCGTATTATAATTTGATGATACTGCGCGCAAACCTCCCCGAATCTGTGCTATATACAACATTTATCGTTGGCGCTCTCACTACAAAAGGAGAATTATGGATCAAGACAGGAGGTAATTGTAGCATAGCCACTTCTCCTTGTTTTCTTTGTCGGGTATTTCGGCTAATTGTGCTACCTGCTGCGTAAGAAACAGACCCCATCTTAATCACGCAGATGCGCCTGATGGTTCCTGCATTGCGAGAGTAATGGCTTTTAACAGAAGCCGCGGTACTGAGACTGATAGCATAATCATTATTGGGTATGGAAATGGCCACAGAACCCACAGTCTCACTTGTGTCCACTCTTGTGCGACTGTATGTTCGTTTTTATGATCAAGGAACGTGGATGAAGGCGTTCGCTTTCTGTGGACTGGTAGCAATCGTTAGGTGCGATTTTGAATTCCATTGCTTTTTGCATGTCAAAACACCATTTTTACGCACTCGATTCTCCTGGAGGGATCAGATCACAGAATCCTAGAGCATTTCATTTTGCATCCCCCTGATCTTGTCTGCAGAGCGCCATTTTTATACTTGCCCTCCAGGGGCCTTGATTACCAACTCCAAGGCTCGACGTATTAGTCTCCTAGCATTTGCTAGTCGAAGTGGATGGTCATGCTACAAGGACAATCATTAGAAACCGTACTAATACAACTATGCAATTATCTCTCTTATTGAACTCTCCAATTCCTGATTACATTTCTCCACTTCTTCGCTGTATTTCAGGACGACTGCACAATTCAACATCCATTCCGCCCACGATCTTGTTAGCCCTCACTCAGAAGTCCACAATGACATCTAATTCATATTCTGATGCTGTTAGGTCCTATGAGCTGACGATGGAGCAGGAACCCATGCATGCTCGGATGTGTGGGTTTGGTGAAAAAGTAATGCGCCCAGCTGATGTCTTTGCGTACACAGCGTCTAAATCGATCTTCCGATTTCGCCATGTTGAGCTCTGTATCGGGAAGTATATTGCCTTCTAAACAAAGCTTATGCGTATATATCGTATATATGCAGGACCGACGTCCAGTAGATCCACCGCCAATCGTCAGACTAACAGTTCGAGAAGCAGACGGGACGCCAGTGGACTTGGAGTAAGTGCATGAATCACATCGTATAATCCGCGATGGAGTTCTTTCCGGATTCTAACAAAATCTCTTGACGCTGTGTGCAAAGCATCCCGGACATTGTGGACGTGAGTCGATGTGTTGTAATGGCCGATATCTACATGTCCGATAAATATACACCCTGTGCATTGGTCACGAATCCAGCGACGGTCCTTCATATCTCCTCAGTTCAAACAATTGGAGAATCCACTATGTCTGTCCTGAACCTGGCGACATCCCCACCTGCGCCGTACCACAACCTAACCGGAGCCATCGGGGCTTCGGGTGATCTTCTGAAGGATCTGGAGGGTAAACTTGGGATTTTTTTCGCATTTCCTGATCTAAGCGTCCGCACTGAGGGAACTTATACCTTGAGGTTTTCCTTTACATTACTACCTGAGTAAGATTAGCACAGCACAGCTTTCTGTACATTTGCTTTTCATCTTTTTTTTTCATATTACATTCAGACGACTGATTTGTATTCTTTGGCTCGTGCTCGTTCGATAGACCTCCAGTCATGACCTCCTCAGTTGTGGCAACTGTGTTTTCTGCGCCTTTTGAGATCTATCCAGCCAAAAAGTTTCCTGGAATGAGCAGTAAGTATAGCGCCCTTCGGAGACATCTATCGAGTCACTGTGGTAGTTGCAACCTATTACCAGAACCATTTGACCTTTGAATCGTATCTCTGTACTCCCATAATAGAATCAACACCTCTTTCAAAAAAGCTGTTTGACCAAGGTGTTAGAATTCCACTTCGCAAGAAGACGAGAATTGATCGAACAAAGCAGCTAGTCGAAACTGTGGACATTCCAGACGAGATGGAGGATGAAGAGTAGATGAATAGGCAGAGCCTCCGACCCTCCCCTTTGTAGGCACCGTAACATCGCTGCCAAACGCTCTAGTGGATACTGCTGCCATACGGAACTCCATTCCCTGGCCTCTATTATTATTATTATTACTATCCTATATATGTCCGTTATCCTAATCTTTCATTTACGTCCATCACATCTTTCGCTTGCTACACTCTTTTTCTTCCTTCCAACACAACTCTTCCTAAATAGTTTTTTTTTGTCTCACACTCTACATAGGCAATCCCCTCTCATTCCCGCGTTCTTCTCTCACTGTCATCCCTTGAAATAAAGTACCATATTCCTCGTCGTGTAGACTACCATAGGCATTGAGGGCCTGTGACCCTATCTAAGAAAGAAAGGGTATGAACCCGCTCTTCGCTATCAGTCCCCCCACTTATCCAACCTCCCCAGTTCCGTTGATCACAATTCGGTGATTCGAGTCGATATCTTTGGGTCTTTTTATGTCACCATTCGCTACGGTTATTCCTCGCACCCTATGGACGATGCTCATCGCATTGTCGAGCGAGAGATACTAAAGCTTGGGACCCAGACGAACTTGGCTCTTTACCTGGACGGCATTCCTTCGGAAGAAAAGGACTCACTCAAGTGCACCGAAAGAACCTTCGCAAGAAAGCTGTTAACTGCGCCGACAAATGTCTGCGTGAGCTCGAGGTTTGCGTGGGTAAAAAGCTTCGCGTGCAAAACACCAGTTCATCGACATCAGAAAATACTTGAGCTCAGCCTTCTACTGGTCCCTAGACGCTCGACGCGCCTTTGCCATATACATGCGCAAGAAACAATGGAGGATCGTCGAGCGCCCGATCGAGGCAGATCTCACGATAGACCTTGAATGCAAGCCTGGCGACATCGCTGTATCAAAAGATAGTGACATGCTTATGTACAAGAATGTCGAGACCATTTGGCGACTCATCTCAAAAGGAAAACTCCTTGTGTACAACGTCCCAAGCGTCTATGCGGTTTTAGATCTCATCCGGGTCCAGTTTACTGTACTTGGTATCATATAAAAAAAAAATTACTAAAACCGCAACATCCCCTCTCTCGGAAGTGCAAAATCATCCAGGAGCTGGATGGAGTAGGTAAACAGATCAATCAGATCATCGTGTATATTACTAATGCAGAAAACGTATTATCGATTCTAACGTCTCGGCATTTTTTTTTTTTTTTTTTTTTTTGGATTGCAGACGCTGCGACGATGACGAAGCATTATTCGGCACACAATCAAGTTATGTGCAAGAATACTGCCCAAGAGACATTTGCTACTTCGCAGAAGGTTTTTGTGGATCTTTCACAGACCCTGTGCAGATTGGCCCACTCCCTTCGTCCTCAACTCAAACTGCCATGACTTATGACAGTCTTCGGAAGCAGTTCGATTGTCTTTCTCAGCGATACTCCCAGATGCCTTAGAGATGCGAGAGGCACGCGAGGCGGAGAGAAGGTGTACAACGTCAAACACAGCCTTGCATGAAGGCGTGCATAAAATTAACTCTAATTTATTGTGATCGAACTGGTACTAAGACTCGGCGGCACAAGTTTTCGCAGACCTTCAATAGGTATCGCACGATCAATCACCCTGCTCCCCGTCAGGCAGAGGCTGGAAGTGAGCTGAGCCCCGCCCAGCCTCGTATCAAACCTCCGCAACACCGACCGCGACATTGCGTCAAACAGCGCACTCGACTCAAGGAGCATGAACCGCCTGAAGCAATGAAGCAGTACACATGAAAGGCATGGAAAAAACCGCCCGAGAATCCCTTGGACCTCGACGCTGGCTCTTTCAAGAAGAAGAAGAAGAAGAAGAAGAAAAAGAAAAAGAAGACTACGCCAAAGCCAGTAAGCGCCTCGACAGGAAAGGCTGACTTGGTTCGAGTTATGAATTGGGAACATCCGACAGTGACCCTCAATGTCGGAGAGTCGGAATTGATATCCGAAATCAAGGGGTGTCTCCAGGATATTGCTCGGGTTGCATCTGACACCAAGCGACAGGGGCAGCAACTCATCGGGTGGTTCATTGAGAGTCCCTTTTCTTCACGCGAGCCTGATGCAACAGACAGAAATATATTGCGCAACATCTGTCCATGTGTCTCGTCCAAGGTCAAAGTCGAGGGAGAGGTCGATGTGGGTGACCATGATGAACAGGAGGAGGAGGAGAAGGAAGAAGATAAGAGTGATGATGACCCGGCGCGCAAGGACTCAGACCACCTACGCTTCCATACTGTGCTGCTCCAGCATCTCTACACAGGCGACCCTCCCATCGTGACGAATGTAGTTGCTAAGCGCGTTTAACAGCTCGTCGATCGAGCAGCGAGCCTTGGGCCGCTGCAGAGAAGGAGCAATAGAGCTGCAAGCTTGACCAGGAAGCCATACTCTGCTGCGGCTTTACACCGCTCTATTGCCTCACAGCTGTCCAGTGAAATAAAAAAACAATACAGAAGCAACAGCAATGAGCCCGAGAAAAAGGTAGAGTACAAAATTTGTGTTCTGTCGCTACATGTGTGCTAGTAGAGGCCAGCTGTAAGAACGACAATACTAACATTGATGATCTGTCTATTATAGCTAAAGACTTTGGTCTCATATCAGATGGATCACGTACAGAAGTCGACCAAGGCATCCCAGCAATCGAGAATTTCGTGCTTTTGAACCGGTCTAGCAAGAGTTATCGCAAGACGGCCTCACTAACGAATACAGAGTAGCCTTTCATATCGTCCTCTGAACGTGAGCTCGGTATTTTGTTTGGCAAAATGCTGCACTGAAGAAAAAACTTCAGGAACTAATACTGGTGGACTTTAAGGACAAGAGCATTATTCCTTCCAAGAGCGAAAGACTCGTGGATTCCTTATCACAGAGATGCTTCCAGACATCGGCAAGCGTGAGCCATGCAAAGGACCGAGAGATTACAAGGATTTGACGTCCGTGGTAGACCTGAGCATGATGCGAGAACACGTTCAATCCATTCGGCAGGCCAACTTCGACACTATGACTTACGAGGGATGCGGCTATGTTTGCCGAGGTTCCATTCGGACAGACGGTTTCTGCCTACATCTGTCGGCTTTCAAGTTGAGGGAACTGCGTCTTGCCCTTTCGAACCACATCCACAGTCAGGGAATAGATTATTACTTGACCGAGGCCCGAAACATGGTGAAGATCCAGCAGGATGTCACTAGCCTTTGGATTAAATCAAGGTTCCAGGTCTCGATCTCAGCCAAGCCTGTATAGTCGGAGCCAGCGCGTTGTTACCAAAGAACGATGATCCTATCAGTACGATAACGGGTCCTGGAAGAAAGGATGATAATGTCGACATGACCAGCTCTTCTGAGGATACAACCCCTACTCCCGTTCCTTCCACCTATTACAATCTCGTAGTAAAGCAGAAAGCTGTGTATCAGCCCACGTTTCAACCACAGAAGATGGATGGAAGAGCAAAAAGCAACAACATTGTACCAGGGGACGAAATAGAATCTATCAGCAACATTGAGACTAAGCTGCCTCTACTTCGCGATGAGGGAGCCAGCTTTGCCAGCTATGTTACGGAGCTGGAGAGAGTAGAGGGACAACCGAGTGAGTTTTACAATGGCAGCAACCGGTTCATGAAGCATAAGTGGGACGCGAGAAAGAGGGATGCGGAGTACAGACCCATAACGGATCATCTACTCAAGTTAGTGGGAGGATCGATTAGCAGAAAGAGAGAAAAAGCCAATAGGGTTGTGATTGGAGTTGGTCTGGGCAAGTTTTCGACCAAGACGAGACTCCTCTTTGCGCGGATCCTTGTAGCCATACTTTGTTCAGAAGGTAAAAGCATTATCATTTGAGAACCGAAGTTATGTAAAATAGCTTTATGTTTTTATTGACTTTGCCTTGATGCCCTCTAGGCCAGGTCTCTAGGCTATACTGCTCAACCTGCGGTACTTTCATGCAATGTCGTTCGCAGCCATTTACTCTATCAACAGCGACCGTTCTATCTTCAGCCAGTAGATAAGGACGGGCACTATCCTTGGATGCAAGGTGCAAGGCCGCACATAGAAGCCGAGGGGAGTAGCAAAAACAGTATTAGCGCAGTGGGGCAAGGGCAAAGGCAAGGACGAGCTGGAGGATGTAAGTGAGCAGCTTCGTCCTCTTGGAAACCCCCCCCTGGCGCGACTATAGACTCCAATATCGACGAACTTTCTTGCAAAGATGCGTTCTGTGACGTATTTGAGCCTGAATTGTTCGGCACTCTGTGCCTGATATAGCCCACCTTCACCCAATGATTACAATCCTTGACCCCCATTCCTTCCACTCTTTCAAACACCTGTCCACCAACATTGCATGTCGCCCTAAACTTCCCTGATTGCTATCGACTGTGCGATGGACCCAGTCTTTGCCTCGATGGGTAACCCGCGCCCTTTTCCCGGAGGATCCTCACAACATCAGGGTCGTGCTGGCAATATACCCCGCAATCTCGCCGCCATAGGAGGTCCGTTCAACCACAATAAAAGCCAGTCTTCCATCTCCAATGAGAATGAGTTCAAAAAGCCCTTTCTGGATCTTCCATCTGTACCGTTGATGAAGCGCAAACTGTCAAGAACTGAACTCGATTCAAAGAACAAGGTTCACTTGCGGCGACAGTCCAACGGCTTCGACAGCAGCAGCAATAACAACCGCGGCAGCAAGGGTGGACAACAAAATGAGACCCCTCTTTCCGACAAAACCCTCTCCTCCCTCAATCACGATATCAATACCGCAGATGTACCAGCTCTGATTCTGGCGCCCTTTGAGCCCCCGCCCTGGCTCGAGTTCGGAAAGGCCGTGGTTGGCACCAAAAAGATGGCTGCAATGATTGTGCAGAACCCAACAGACCTGATCGAGAAGCTCACAGTGGATTCCAGCTGCAAGATGGAGGAGAAAGGCTTCAACATTGTTCAATTGGATCCTCTTCAGCAAACAGGAGGTAGAAACACGACTGTCGAGCCACTAGTACTGCCGCCAAGGAGCAAAGCGGAGATATCGATTTGTTGGACACCCCTTACTGCGGGAAATGTTCGTGCCAGTGCTATCTTGAAGACCAACACTGGACGGTTCATGATCAATCTCAGAGGATGTGGCGATGTCCCCGTATGTTGTCCGATTAAAATAAGCGTGCTCTTGTCTTGGGCATTGGTAGAAATTAAACGACTGACCGTCTGAGCAATGCTCTTCAATCTCTCGATAGATTCCTGAATATCAAAGTTTAAACAGCTCAAGGAGACCATCCACGGCCAGCATTCGCGGCGTGAAGCAGGGCAGCTTGGCAACACTGAAACCAAGGAGCAGCGTATTAAAACAAAGCATGATGCGGCACAGCGTAACGAGACCTGACACCGCTAATAGAGCGCCAGTACCGGGCGGATACAACACTCTTCCATATGTGACAACAAATGAGATGTACGACGAAAAATGGATCGACAAGCAACAACAGTCTTTCAAAGAATGGTTGAACCACGAGTTCAGTGGCACGGTGGATGACTTTTCATCCGATGATCCTTCTTCATGGAGTTATTACTCGCACAAGCTGGAGTATGAGCATACCCGAGCCGCGGCGTGCAAGATTTACCAGTCGGATACCTTTCGAATCGTACTACGCAAAGTGGAAGAGTCCATTGCACGAGATCGACTGCAGCTTCACCCGGAACGTAACCTTGTTGGTGATATTACGACTCGACGGGAAATCATCGACATGCTGTTTTCATTCGACATTCGATGGCTCGTCCTTGGATTAGAAACTATCACTGGCAAAGAAGTAGCTATTAAACCAAACTTCGACAGGGCCACGATCTCTGGGTTTATTAACCAGGTACTTACGCCGTCATATTGCAACGACAGGAAGCTGTCCTTTAACCGAGTATTGAAGTCGAGTTCTTGACGATGTGACTCTTTGTGGAAAATTTTCTTAGGCTATCTTTCATAACGAGCAGATTGAGGCTGAGTTCGAGCCGGACAGGATATTGTCGAACCGACCAAAGTTCTATCAGGCGATGAACCGGCTAGTTCTCAAGCGAATCTTTATGCTGATACTGTTCCTTGACAAGGCTAAGCTTGCTCGACTAATTTCTTCGGATCCGTGCTTATTCAACAAGGTGTGTCTCTATCCAATGGCACATATCGTCACTGCAAACTCAGGAATGATATTGATGAACTTATGGTCCCTGTTTACACGCATAGGAATCTGATGTCAAATCGTGTAGAACTCTGTTACTGAAGATATCCAACAGCTATTTGTTGGGTGAGGGGGACATCATTCGGCATTTATTATTCATGGGCTTCTCAGTACTGCACACTCAAGCTCCATTGGATGAATTTAAATTCAAAGTTGAAAACCTTGCGGTGGACCTGCGCGATGGTGTCAGGCTATGCCGACTAATCGACTTGCACTGTCCCGAACTCAATCTGTGTCAGGCAAGTTCATGTGTGCGGTACACGTAATGTGGCAAGTGCTTCCACAAGTACTTGGCAATTCAGTCCTAATCACCGTTGTGCTCCATTCTTATACCCTTATTCCATTAGAAAATGAAGTTCCCGACGCTTTCAAAAGCGCACATGCAGCAGAACGTCAGCCTTGCGCTCAATACATTAGTGAAGCAGGGAATCTCTCTGGAGGGCACCCGTGGAGGTGTTGTAAGTTCTCGGGACATTGTCGAAGGTCATCGCGAAAAGACATTTGGGCTCCTGTGGAAGCTGATTCTCAATTGGAAGGTCGCGGTGCTGCTCGACCTCGGTGTCCTCGAGGCTGAAATCAGTGCACTGAGGAAGGAATATATGCGACTCTTTGGCGTCGACCAGCCTGACCGAGTGGTAAGTCGTCAATCGTTGACTTAAAGGATGACCCATGTGTATGCTGTCTCGCTGACATGGCAAGGCATTGATATTTCTCTAATTATAACAGGACACCGTGTATTTTACGTCGGACCAATTGTCTGCTTTGCTGCGATGGTGTCAGGCGATCGGATCTTTTTACAATCTCTCTATCAACAACTTTACTACTTCCTTTTCCGATGGTCGGGCATTTGGAGCCCTACTTAGTTATTACCATCCCACGCTACTCGACATGGACGAGATGAAGGACTCTGCCCAGTTTTTGGCAGAATACAAGCAGGTAAGCATGCGGCTTTTGGTCAGTAATAATAGGGAACACATGAATGATTGCGCAATCACTAATTTAGTGAATGTATATTTTTTAAAGGGTCTTCATCAACCGGAGCCACAGCTTCCTGAACGTAACGATGGAAAGGGCTGGTTTATCGATGCCAAGAATCTCAAGGATCCTATTACTCAGGCAAAGGAGATGGATAGGTTCAACTACCGCCTGCTTGACAAAAGAGTACAGGCTCTCGGCGGAGTCCCTATTACACGTATGTGTCTTCTTTTGTATTAATGTTATTGCCATGTCAGCATGTCAGTGCCATGACAACAGTCTCTAACAGAGCCTTTCCCATGCAGTGCGTCATAAGGACATGTCGAACGTGGGCGTCCCGGATGAAAAGGCTGTTATTTTGTTCGTCACATACCTCTGCGCTCGACTCATGCATTTGAACAATGACATCAGGGCTGCCAAGACGATTCAGCGTATCTGGCGCAAGAAACATTACGGCCGCAAGGAAGAGAACAGGATCAATTCTACCATTGTTATTCAAAAATTTGTGCGGAAGTTTCTCTCCCGAAAGCGATTGCACGGACTCAAAAAGCAGCGAGATGACGCAGCAGTGTTGATCCAGACGGGCTGTCGTATGTTCCTGGCCCGGACTCGCGCACTCCATAAACTGGAGAGCGTCATCAAAGTTCAGTCTGTGCTCAGAGGCTACTTGACGAAGAAACACTATGTGGAGATCCAATGGGCTGCGTTGACCGTCCAACGATACTACAGAGGCCATATCGTTCGCCTGTACTTCAACGAAGCTTTGGTGCAGCACCGAGCTGTCCAGATGGTTCAAGCGCAGGCTCGCGGATACTTGACCCGGAAGTGGTTCCTCCTTTTGCGGATAGCCGCAGCGGTAATCCAGACAAGACGGCGGGCCATCAATGATGGTCGCAGGGTTCGAGGCTTTTACCTACAGCTTGTCAACGCAGCCATTATTATTCAACGCCGGTGGAGAGCGACTGTGGTGGGAAGAAGTGCTCGGCAGGCGTTTTTGCAGCAGAGAGACTTGATGATTCGACTGCAGGCCCAAATCCGATCCAACCTTATTCGACAGGCTTATATCGAGATACGCTGGGCGGCCACTGTGATCCAGGGACGACTGAGGCAGCGCAATGAGACAAGGAGGTTGCATCATCAGTTTATGATGCAGCGATGGGCGGCAGCTGTTATCCAGATGCAATGGCGCGCTGTGGTTGCTCGGCGTCATGTTCAGCATAAGTACCATATGTTACGTTGGGCGGCAATCAAGATCCAAAGCATCGCTCGCGGTCAAGTGGTGCGGCAGCGATATAATGAGCTCCGAAACGCCACCCTGGTTGTTCAAAGACGCCGACGAGCATTTGTCGAGGGAAGAGCGCAGGAAGTTGCGTTCCTGAGAGTACGAGTTGCTGTTCGGGTGATACAGGAGCGATGGAGAGCGGTACTGCTAGGCAGGGCGACGAGGGCGCAGTATCAGGAAGTGCGTTCGAGCATCATTCATATCCAGGCAACTGCACGTGGCTGCCTGCTCCGTCAACGATTGATGAGGGTCATGCTGGAGAACCAGGCGTGCCTGGCCATTCAAGCTGCTTGGCGTGGTTACGCTCAGCGTCGAGCTTATTTGGAAGTCAGGGTAGCAGCAATCAAAATTCAACAGACATGGAAGGCGGTTCAGCAACGACATATAGATCAACATGCATTCAAGGAATATCAATGGGGAGCTGCTGTTATTCAGCAATGGTGGCGTGCTTGTAAAGCTGGTCGGGATGTGCGAATCAGGTATCAACGACTGCGCCAGGCTGCTATTACGATCCAGTCGGTATATCGTGGCCAAGTCGCACGGCGGGAAGGGATGGTGCTTCGTACAATTGTAGGAGTTCAGACAACAGTACGCGCGAGATATATGCGTTACCAGTTTGAAAGGCTTCGAGCGGCCGCTGTGGTCATTCAGCAACGTTGGCGAGCATATCGGTCTGGAATTGAGCATCGGGCCATGTTTGAATCGGCACGATATGCGTCCATTATCATCCAGCGGAGATGGCGAGCAGCTCTGGAGGGAAGAAAGGTCCAGCAGGAATACCAGTCTACTCGTGCGCTTATCATCGCTATTCAGGCGCATGCAATGGGTGCTCTGGTGCGTAGAGCGTATCAGAAGATGCGGTGGGCAGCTACAGTGGTCCAGGAGAGGCGGCGTGCGCATGTGCAAGGACGAGAGCAGCGCAAGGCATACCTGGAGCTATGGATGGCCTCCAGGAAAATTCAAACTGCCTGGAGATCTTTTCAACTTACGAAGAGGCAGAGACACGCGTATCTTGATTTACGATGGGCATCTATTGTCATCCAACAGCGATGGCGATATATCATGTATATCCGGACCATGCAGATGCAAGCCGAAGCAGAGCGTCAGGCCACCGCGATCATGATCCAGACAGCAGTACGTGGATGCCTAGTTCGCAACAGAGTCCGTGAGTACCTTGAGGATCGTGAGCGCGTGATGGTGCGCTGGGTTGAGCTGTCGTCTCTGACGCTCTCAGCCATTTGCATCCAACGATGCTGGCGCCGATACCAAGATGGAAAGCTGGCCGTGCTCCGTGAGACTGCCACTGTCATGATCCAGCGCTGGTGGCGTCAGCATTTGGAGGCTAAGCAGGTGCATGAGCTCGAGTTGCTTGCGTTCAGGATACAAACACAGGTCCGAGGGTTTGTGGCACGCCAGAGGTTCTATCAGCAACGGCTGGCGATCGTCAAGCTGCAAGCATGGTGGCGCGGTCACCTTGTTCGACAGGATTGCACGGCCAAGATCAAGGCAGCAAGGAAGAGGATTGAACATGCGAACGCAACTGCGGAGGAACACATGAAGCTTGGAAACCGAACAACAATGGCATTGGACATCCTACTCAGCAGTGGTCAGCTCTCTGCGGTCCTGAAAGCATGTTATCACTTGGGTAAGTCATTTATTTTCAATTTAGTTTTGTGTATCGAATATCTCACCCATTTCGCCCACCTTTTGTTAACAATGGTCACATCCCATTCTTCTTCCACTTCTTGCATGTAGACGTGGTTACTCGGCTGTCCAAGAATAGCTGTCTCCGCCTGGTGGAGCACAATGTGATCAATATTATCTTCCAGCTGATCAAGTCCTGTAACCGAAGTCAACCTCACATGGAGGTCCTGAAGCACGGGCTCAACATCATCGAGAACCTCTCCCGAGATCCTGACACCGTTGCATCAGTCTTTTGGGCGCCCGAGGGGATGGAGATCCTGGTAGACTGTGCTCAGGCGTATCGCGAAAACGAGATGGTATTTGAGTCCGTAATGACGATCCTGTTAATTCATCTGGAGCAGGACGAGAAGCGACGCAGTGTGATGAAAGGCATGGGACCTGAGGTCAAGAAGCTGAGAGGCGTTCTGGTGGTCATGGAACGCAAGGTCGAAAGAGAAGGGCGGAGCAAGAGTCTGCACATGGTGCCAGGAAAGCCCGTGCGACTGTTGGTGCAGTCTGTAGGGAAATTGCGAAGAATCATCGAGTTGCTGCAATAACGTATATTTTTTTTTTTTTTGTAATTTATTAAAATTCGCCTGTATTCCATTCATATTCATTGTGTACCCGTCATTCTCAAGACGCTACTTGTGTTAGATTGATGCAGAGCAAGTGCTGCAGAGCATCAGCTTGAAAAGGGTAGCGGCGAAGACATACGGATCAATCGTGACTTTTTTTTTTTTTTTATTATTAACATAAATCCCCATGTTATATGGATCAATCGTGACAAAATAGATCTACTTCTGTAGGCGAAGGAAACGATCAACTGGGCGAAGTCACAGCTGAACTAGGAATCACAGTCAAATCTGGTTTACCAGCCCAATTTTACAGACAAAACTGGGCCGATAACCAGTTTCGACTGTTAATCCACATGAGAGGAGTGTGCATATAGAGGGAGAATTGCATATATAGAATTTTTTTTTTTTTTTTTTTTTATTCAACATGGCCTCCGAGAGAGAACAATCAGTGCTGGTTTCCTAGTGAATAGTCTCTGAGACTTGTGTCTATCTGGCCCTAAATCTTCTAGTGTGGCAGTCGCACCATCTCCAACAACTTCACTGTAACCTCCCTAAGCGTCCCGAGGTCTTTCTCCTGCGATCCGCTCGGCTAGCTGGCAGGCTCCTCACCTGCAAATCTGCCAAGACCATCTCTCCAATTGTAACCTGTACATCTGGGAGATGGTCTTGGTTTCTTGAGAGCACGGAATCCGTTCTACTGGCTTGCGAGCTGAATCCTCTACTATTGTAACATTTCCTCCTCCTCCTCGTCCCGTCTTTCCTCCACCTGAGGTCACTGGATGTGAGCTCAGATTAGCCTATTATAAAGTGGGCCTACTCACTTTTGAACTTATACCTGTAACCCCGGCAGGGGTAGCTAAGACGCATGCTGCCAGTGCAGTGGAATAACTTGTACACCCTGGTGTATAGCTGGGAAGTTCTGAACCAGCGCCTCTCGAAGTCCGGAGGCTAGCGCAAGGGCGAAATTTATTCTGAGCATTTTGTCAAGCGTTAAGGAAGGGGAAAGGAAACCCACAACGATTACATGGGGTAGTGCCACTCAATGTGGGGGTCGCCGGGGAAAGGAAACCCACATAACTGAAGTGGGGTAGTACGCCCGACTCATGCTCCAAATAAATTTCTATGCGTAGCACATATTACTGTGCTTTAACCAGGGCTCGAACCTGGTCCCTTCGCGTTACAAGGGAGGTGCCCTGACCAGTATGCATTGCATATATAGAAAATTTCAAATATAGAGGTATATTGCAAATAAGGAATGGTAAATCTATGTAACTTAATATTGTTCTTTGTCTTATCGTATACTACGAATTCAGCTAACATAGTATAATGGTTAGTATATCTCGTTGTGGCCGAGACGATCCTGGTTCGATTCCAGGTGTTAGCATTTTGCATGTTTAAGCAGTGATCCTCATTGGAATGTATGTTTTGGCATTTCATGCTCCATCCAGCACTGCAGAATATTTCCTTTCAGTTCAGCCCAATCTTTTTAGGAATTGTCAACCTTATTTGACAACCCATGCGGAAATCCATTTGCCACGTAAAAAGGATTGGCGTATGAAGAGGATAAAAAAAGGAAGCATCAACGTTTATTTGAGTAACGGGAGCTGGATTTGCACGCGCACAACATGGTGCAGCTACGAAACGACAGAGATGTCATGAGAAGGTAGCTGGCAAACATATTGAAAGGTCCGTTAGCTCTGCTTGACCGTTCTTTGGTGGAGAGGTATTCTGAGTGTCTTGAATCCTGGACATTTAAACTTTAATCTACGAACTCAACCGATAATAGTATCCTAAAGAAAGTGCTGTTAGGCTCGAATGTATATTATTGATACTACATTCACGGCTGTCATTTATATAATGCTACAGGCAAGTTTTATCTAGCTCATTTCCGGTGTAAGAGTGACTCAGGGACAGAAAGGCTAAGGTCGAAGTGAGTGCCTCATTAAATAGGTAGAGCCTTTTATTTGCCCTAGATCCGCCTCGCTAATTCCATCCGCTTGTGTTAGCGAAGAGACCTTTGTAGCCACCTATGTTGAACCGGTACTGCAAGGCACCTTGAAGGCCGATGACAAGATCTCGATACATTTGTATGTGTTCAAGCGTGTCTACGCTTACCTCATATGCTGCTACATCCCCAACCAATATGAATTTGTTAATGTTTATGAAGCCTCAACGCCATATTCACCACGCAAAAAGTCTTAAGACATTAAACCGGGCCGACTAGACATTGCAGTGAAGGCTCGTGGACAGGAACTACTCTTTGGAGAAATGAGCAGACCTTGCAAGGAGATGAATATTACCAAAAGTATATCGTCTCGCCAGATCTTTCCTCAACTTGGACAATCCCATGGCGCCATTACTTCAAGTGATTTATAACAAAGAGGTGAAAATGCGAGGCATGTTCTTGTTACAAGAAATGGGATCATTTATTGTACAAACCACGGTCAACATGATCCCATCTGTGCTTGACACGATATAGATTCTCGTTGCTGTCAAGATAAACTATTGAATCTTTAAGTTTTACGAACAGTGCATATCTATTCCGCTCATCGCTGTGGCAATCATCGACAAATTGTAAGCACTTAAGAGGCTTTTACTCGCAGCGCCGAATGGAGCAGGAAAGAAATGCTTCATCATTTTTATTTTTATTTTTATTTTTGTTTTTCAGATTAAAAATCTCCATGTCTGTGTATCGGGTTCTAAAGACGTTCCAGAGGTAGCAGCGGAGTGCTTCTGCCGTTGCCGGGGAACTGTTGCTGCAAGTGCCCTCAACACATGGTCCTCCCCAGGCCGATAATGGTGATGTCTTACTGGGCACTCTAGGGAACGGAGGAAGCGGCTATACGGGGCGCGACGCCTTTGAAATTGAGTTTATTGGGCTTTCTTATCTTCAGTTACCGTACTTCCACTCCTTTGTGCATGACTTGATGCTCGAGCAGCGTATCAGCTGTCCCCCACAGGTGGAATGATCCCTAATCCGGTCCGGCGGCTCCCTTACCACGTTAGCTGTCTCTCGCCGATCGAACTCCTTGCTGACCTGTTTGCATACCTTTTAAAGTTCTTGGGCGCGAGCGACCTCTGGAACCTGTGCCTTGTTTCGAAATCCATGCTGGGAGACGTTCTGGGGCACATGTCATTGAGTCAAGAGTTCGCGTTCAAGGCAGTCAGAATATTGCACAGAAAATATCCACTCACCTTCCGAATGGCGTCGCGTGGAGTACGACAGATCATGGGATCAAGACAGAGATTGGCATTGGTCGATGTTCAGCTCCAACACTCTAGGACCTAGTACAGCACGGCCACCGCCACCACCTCAATCTTCTTCAACAGCAGATTTAAGCCATTGCGACGTTCGAAATACGTATTAGGCTAAGCAGTCGGAGTTCTTGTTGTCAGCCCCCGTTGATGGGACACCGTACGATGCTATCAACCCGAAGGGCTAACATTTTGGCGCAGGAGAGAGCTATTCAGGTCCCGATGGCCAGCTCACCCTCAACGCCACTGGTGGATATGAGTGCAGTCTCGTGGATAACATGGATTCGGGTGCTGCTTCATGACACTATTGGCCCTCCTTCCCCCATTCCCAATCTAACGCTTTTGGTCTATGGTTGATATCCTGTTCGATCCGCATCTGGTGAAGCCTACATACAGGAGAGCCCTCGTCAATTGTGCACGCTACATAACCGCAGCGATCGACAGTGCCTTTAGAGAGACTACCAACACCATTGTGTTATTGGACACTGTCTTCTGTGGCGAGCATCTAAGGCTTGCAGTGTGAACATGGGACCGTATTTACGACACATTTCGCTGCACGAACGACCACCGGATGTCGAAATCTTTACTGTTCCACCACCAATACTGGGTACATACTTTCGGATGATGACCTGGAGCCGCTGCCTAAGCGCGACCTCATTGCGCTCTATAGCAGAATTCACATTTCGCATAGCAGCTCGACTACTGTCTACTGGACACCAACGCCCAACCAGCGAGACTAACCTACTCAAACCTATAGTATCCAAGACGTCCGGTGTTAAAAGTGCAAAGATATCTCAAAAGAACGCGCTACCAAGCCTGTAGACACACAAAAGCATCCCTTTTCCTGGATCAGGAGTCCACCTCTCGTCGGAGACCCACGCTTCTACCGTCCTATTGCATGTCGAGGCTGCCGATGATCACGGAGAGCGGCTGATACGCTACAACAAGCTAGAATAAGAAGAAAGCGCCGTCTTCTAGTATAGGCTCAAGAAACCAGGGAGCAGAAGAATCTTCGATTGGAACAAGAAGAGGACGCCAAAGACGACGACTTTACCCTGTGTCGCTTCTGGATGACGGAGCATATTCGGTGAGAAGCCTCACGGGTGCGGAACTGCTATCTCTTTGTCATATGGCGTGCGGACTATTCGTAATCAAATCTCAGCATGTCCAAACGGATGATACGATTATGACACTTTTACGGCGTGGCAATCCATGGGGAAAAGGTACATGGCGCGAGGGTGAGCGGAAGCGCGCTTCAGTAGACCCGAGTCACGCTTTGGACGAGGTTTTGGTTGCTCATCGCCATGATCAAGAGCACGAAATGAATTATGAAGAGGTATATCTTCGTCGCCATAATCTGCCTTTCAGTGGTACCCCAACTATGCTTTTTTTTGCGCCGGCTACAAACAATACATGGAATATATGCTGGAGACGATAGTGATATGGACCACTGTCCGTGGCAGAAGCTTTGTTTGGCGGCAATCGAGTTCCTAACACACGAGGACTTGGTGTGGGGTGGCAATAGGACTCACCAAAGAGCTCTGTAGGTTGCGAGTGGGGGATTATTAGGGCAAATGGTACTATCTCGAATAAAGCTAATATTGCCTTGTGCTTGATCTGCTTTTTTCTCTTCGCATTTTTTTTTTTTTGAAAACCTCTCAGACTCACCTTGAGTATTCTCCGAGGCATCATTTATTCTTCTGGCAATTGCCTACCCATCATACTGATTAGTCGTATCCAGTGAGTCGCTCTATCAGTCCTGTGGGTTAAAACGAATGTGTTGACAGCTTGCAATTGGAGCGGACAAAAATATGTCGATACAAGGCTTGTATGAGGATAGTGTGACTTTAAACAGGCTTGAAAAACTCGTGTGGTTGGCCTGAAAAGGATGGACATCAGCTTGCAGTGCTCATTCCATCATCGCCCTGTACAACCGTCCTATCTCTCTCGTTCCATTCTCCGTTGCTGCACTCAGCCCGTGCAGCAGTTACTGAGTGCCTAGAATGGCCTTGGGCAGAGGAGGTCGCGAAGGGGTCAGCAGACTCAAACTCGAAGTACTGCCTGTATATCGATCAGCATCCATAGAGGGCATGACGAGCTGTAGTCGTTTTCTTCTTCGTCTTGCTTGCAAGGGAAGTGACATGGTCAGCCTTAAGATAGACATTAGCTGATATAAAAAGATCCGACGCCTTTTGCTTCGCACTCGTTATCCTCCTTTCTTTCCTCATCCTTCCATGAACTAAACTCCAATCCATCAGCCTCCGCAACCTCACACGATCCACTTCATTTCGCGCCTTTCATCCTGAAAACTCCCTTTTCATGACATTGATGCATGGACAGTCTGATCCCGGGACATCGTGGCGTCACGCGCGACAGCAGCGCGATGGTGAGCACCGCCCTGAACTCGATCTTCCAGATGATGTTGATCCTATCTACGACAATCCCTTCGAGGAAAGCGGCCACAGCCATCACAACGCGACTATTCATTCCATGAACGTGAACGAGGAGTTGATGCTTGCGAACCCCGATGAGGATATCAAGCCAAGCAAACATTCCCAGGCTACCTCCTCCGAGACCACAAGCGATCTGACGAAAGGTTTTGGTGCGGGTCCCTTAATGATACTTCAAGTAGATCAGCCCAACTTGTCATCAACTCTACAAGAATCCTCAGCTGAGGCGCCGGTTACCATAAGCCCATCCAAACAATACCATTGGGCTCCACTCTCCCCATCTGACAGTGACGCTGCGGCTCCATTTGTACCCCCACACCTGCACTCTCCATTCGAATACACAAATACTCATACCCGTGGCTCGTTTGGTGGCAATCTACCTAGCCAGGTGGATGGCCCTCCCTGGCGACCCACGCTCTCAACGGGTTGGAGACTGCAGAGTTTACTTCCTGCTCCAGCAGATCTGCCTCTCTCATCTTCGTCATCAGCATCATCAAATCCACAGAGTTTCTCTGCTTGGTCATCTCACACCTACTTCTGTGACCAAGAGTCCAAGATTACGATGAATCAAACTCTCCCAAGCCTTCGATCATCCGAGCAGGATATATACTCATCGACCTCGGGAGACATCTCCGAGGCTTGGCCGACGGACCTAGGGTACCAAACTTCGGCGGGGACCAGTATCTATCCTGGACTATACCCAACAAGCACCACTTCTCTGGGATTCAGCGAACACAGCCGAGCGAAACAAGGGTATAAGAAGCGACTGCCGCTGAGGCCCTCGAACCTTCCAGTATCGCCCTTTCACGCTGCAGTGTACGGTAACCATCACAGTTACAGCAACTGTCTTGCTTTCGAAATGTATCAGAAAGCGCGCCCAGGAAATGCGTTGGCATGGGCACCAAACAGCAAGAGCTCGCCCCTCGATCGACTTTCCACGACTACACAGATGTTGAACGACGAAAACCCCCTCGCAGCCTTGTCGACGTCAACTTCAGGGGAGGATCTGTCTCCAGCTATGCCTCCGTCGATGCCGATTGTCGACAGTATGCCAGTTCCGATGGAACAGGGTCAACATCAACAGCAGGATTATCCAACGCAGGAGACACGCCGCACACTCACCAAGCACCAGCTACAGGCGATGGATCCTGACCCCAAGTACTGTGATAACTGTAGGACAACAACAACTCCGAGCTGGCGAAGGTGCCCTCAAGGGAGGATTTTACTCTGCAACGCCTGCGGACTATAGTAAGTGAGGTGGCTACCGAGTTTCTACACTACTACTATTTCTTTTTTTGAACTAATGTTTTAATTCCTTCTCACTCTGTGATGACGCATAGCCAAAAGTTGCATGGCAAGTCCCGTCCATTCTTCAAAGCAAGGGATGGAACCATCAAGATCCACCGCACCCTGCCTGAACACACCCCCTGCACTAAGTGCGGCACGACCAAGACCCCGGTCTGGAAGAAGAGTGCAAATCATGAGACGATCTGTCTTGGTTGTAGCTTGATCTTCAAGCATGCTGCCGCAGAAGCATCTCGGTCCTTGTCCCACACAGCCTCCTCGACCCCTCTGAAGGGCGCAATCCTCCACACTCCGACAGCAAAATCCCATTCGTGTTCCGGAACCAAGTCTTCGACGATGCTGAGGGACGAGAATGGTCGTTACATTAACGTCCGAGATGCGCAGAAGCGGACTACCGTAGAAGGTATCAGCAAGAGGAAGAGGATCGGGGGGCCAAAACAGCGAATCTTGCAAGTCGATGGCCTGCAGACGTATCCCCCCAGCCATGTTGCATTGCCGATAGGATTCCATGGATCTGAGTTCAGGCAGCCTTGCGGATCCGACGACCAGTCCTCGGTAGCGTGGGACTCTCATCACCAGCAGCAATACGCACACCAACCATCCCATTCATATTCATCCCTCTCGTCTAATGGACACTCGTCATTCATGAGAAGTGCCTCCAACGGTGCATTTGATGGATCCGGGTACTATTGGGATACACAGCATCACCATCGCTATCCTTCTCAGGCGCAGCCTTCGTACTTCCGGGAGGAGCAGCTTCAGTACTCGTCCGCTCTGCAGCATGGACTCCCACTGCAGCATCTCCAGTATCAACCATACCACCAGTCGTATCACTGCCACGGGCCAACATCTATGGTTCACTCCAACACCAACACATATGTTCCCGAGACCGATACATGTTCATCCACAGCCATGGTCTCTAACACGACAACCACAACGGGTTTGTTCCCAGAGATTCAGGGATCGGCAGAGACATCGTCGTCAGCCATTCCAGCCGCCATGTCACATCTGTACCCGCCAATTTACCCATCATCAGAGCCCTCGAGCGAGCCTCTGCAACGCGACGATGTGGTTCCGATCGATTCTCAAGCGGGGGAGCAAGGGTTCAAACATGTCGCGAACCCGAACGCGACATCCTCTTCCCCGCTGGTACGCCCGCGATTGTTTTCATCGCCTCTTGTTCACATGGGCGATGATGTTCTCAAGGAGGAAAGGAAGAAAGATAGATACGTTTCAATTGATACGGTCGGCACGACTGGCAGTGAGTTATCGTCTGTGCAGGATTATGCGTCGGATTAGGAGTAGAGGGATCGAGTTGCCATTGGCTCATTTTTTGTGTAGGAGACGCGTCGGAAAAAAAAAAAAAAGAAACATGATTCAGGGGCGTGGAAACTTTTGACATAACAGCCAAACATAGTCCAGCATATAAACACAAAAAATAGGGACATCGTCTCACAGATAACGCTCTACAGGCTCTCTATTCTGCTATGCTGTGGTATATGTAGGATGTCCCTATGATGCTGTTGCAGTATTCAACTTCTGCCGAGGACATGGTAGATGAGTCTTGTAACGAAGGGCGATAGAACCTGCTCTTCCTGCTGGTAGAAAGACTGAAAAAAACAAAGAAACATCAATTTAAGCGAGAAGTTTTTTATCCATTTCTATCGTTCCTTTTCCATGCAAAAAACATTCAATAAAGCGTACCATGATAAGAGACATGGCAAAAGAGAACATCATGACCTCCCAGTGCTTGACGCCCTTGACCCAGTTCTTGCGGTACAGGATCTTGTAAAGACTTGTAGCAGCCTTTGGCAAGACATACATAGCAAGTTCTGCGCGTCGACTCTCCTGCTCAACCATAATGGACGTTCCCGCGCATACGAGGCCAAACAGCCCGTAAAGGTACTTGCTATTACCCAGAGGCCACCCTGCTCTCAAGAGATTACGGTGCGCACAAATCTGGGTTTGGTATCCTGCAACAAAGATGGCCAGGAAGACGGAAGAGCGGAGTGTGTTGAACGTCGTCTTAGAAGCCACATTGATAGGACTATCAGGTATGATGAAAGACGGCATATCAATCTCTGATGGCGAAACTAAAATCAGTCTTCCAACGATTAAATACCGCCCTTGGCTGCTTACTCTTTCATCAATCTCTTCATCCTGAGGACGACCAGAGGGACGAAATTGAGTGTCGCGTAGACAGGGAAGATTCCCTTTGTCACCTGAACGAATCGTTCAATGTCATTTGTCATGCACGAGTCGATCCATGGATGCAGGACCGCACAGGGAAGCGCATCGCATGTCTCTGACATGGTCGAGACCGTCTGGATAGCCAGGTCTGTAGGTCTATACCGGCCAATCAGTTCTCTGACCTGCTTCAGATCCAGAGGGAACCCACGGACACGCGTGCGGTTGAATGCTAGTGCCTCTTCAGGTACACGCGCTGTCTTGAGCATGAATCCAAAGAATTCCCTAGGGATCGTATCCGGATGCATCTATACGGGTTACCAAACAACGCGTGTGAGTGCGACACATTCAAGCACACTCATAGACGCGCCTGAGCCCACTTATTCTTCCTCTATCAGCTAGACATGTACTACTTACTGTGTACGCGTACATCACTTGGGCGGAGCCGAGTGCAAATAACAAGGCATCGCCATGGCGGAACGAGAACTGACCGCGATGCTTGCCAGCATTGTAGACTCCCTGCATAGACCTGTCGTTTTTTTTTTTTAAAAAAAAAATTAGATTAGATGCGAATAGACGGATCGTTTTGAAGATTTGTCAGCGTGTTTACTGCTCCCGGTCCTCCTTTGAATGTTTAGAAAGATACCTGATGAACATCTGCTGGGCAAAGGTCACCCTTCTTTCATGACTCTCGATCAAGATGGCAAGGCCAGCAATTGCTCCTGTTGGTACAAAAAGAAAACAGAGACGTTAAGTAAGTATGTCCGTTTGGTAACTTAACGTTTCTTTCATCAAGAAACATCTACGCTTACCGGCGATGGCTCCATTGATCCTGTCGTCCTTCCCGCGGTAGAGTTTCAGGCCGTTGTTGGCCAGTTTCCACAGGAATGAAAACATGCCAAAGAAGGATCCAAACCGCACTGCATCACGTCCTGTGAATGCATCAGCGACGATTCGACCAAACGAGCCTCTTTTTTAACCGCAAAAAGAGGAAACGAATATGGTTAGCCGATGGACCGCTCTTGATGAAAGTCGCCATATTACCTGTTCTCTCTCAATGCCTTACTTTCCGTTCATCAGCTTCAACATGCCCAGACACAGATTCACCAATGCCTTGGTCCCGTATGATACACCAAATGACCCTATCCAGAGAGATCATCACGTAGCAATTGCAATTGAGTCCATGCACAGCGTATCTTTGGACCTTCAAGGTAATGTTATTTTTTGTTTCACATGCCAACAAAAAAAAAAAAGGATGGGAGTGATGATAGGACAGACACGTACGGATGGCTCCTAGGAAAGCATGCTTGAGGACACCCTCATAAGTCGTGCAGGGATGGACGAGGTGAGGGATCGTCGTCCCAGCCTTGTATTGCTTGGATTTTTCGGCCGCCTCTCTTCCCTCGGGCGTCCGATAGCCCTTTGGACGTTTGCCATCGACCCAGTCAACCCTATCATCTTTATGAAGTTTGTGCGATCTGTGGGACGTTCGGGCTGGCGTGTCTACCGAGGATCTGGTCTTTGATGGGCTCTTCTTGGCGGAGTCGAGGGTCGTCTGGTTGGAGGAGTGAAGGGACTCTGGTAGAGGCATGGTGGGAAGCGTTTCAATGGTCACGTAGGAAGAATTCAGCGACGAAGGCTCCTGGATATCCTGAACAGGAGTCTGAGGACTGGTGTTGGCCATGCCAAAGCAGAGGAATGAGGCGAGATGAGACGAGAAGGAGGGATGCTGAGCGGGAAGAAGAGGAAAAGGCAAGTAGACTAAATAAGGGTTTATACGAGATAAGGTGCGCATTCCTGTGCGGACTGGCCGGCGGTTGGCTGGATGGTGTATATGCGGTTTGAAATCGCAATTGGGATCGCAGGATGATCTGTGGGCACAACTCTGATCGTCCTGATGCTGGTCAAAAGGGGCTCCTCTCATCTACGCCAATGCTCCTACTGTCGAGCTGCTATTAATCCATATCCCTCACTCGCGCACTCATCCTTTCAATCGCACGCTTGTATCATGACGCCTATTGTATCAGACATGGATTAACAAGGTTCGTCTGTAGAGGGGACATGTCTGATCGTTCGGCCAAGGAATTGTAATTCTTCAGAATCATTATTGATGCCACTACTGTAACTATGCCGGCCGATTCGAAGCCAGCGTTGGTTGCAAGAGATCCTGGTGAGGCGATAACGGTTATAGAAATTGTCGGGATTAAGGTTATATATCAAAGAGTGCAGTGTTGATGGCGCCTGCAATCACCCATGATCGGCATTCAGTCCTAGTTGCAGTATGGCCGTTCGCAGATATTCCATGTGCTACGAGGAGAGAGAACAAATCGAGGAGTCAGGAGACTATCATCAGGTACTCTATCAGGAGCAGTAGTTACTGGGCCGCTCTCTTACAGTCGGATCGACATCCTGGGGGCAGAGCAGTCGATCTCCAAAATCCTCAAGAACCTGGATCATCATCTCTCGCTTGAGTCCAGACATGTTTCGTAAGACCAATGGGTCCTCAGTATCGTTTGCGGAAGGAAAACAAGCCTTGTAGAGGGCAAGAAAGGTGTTCGTATCCTGTAAGCTGGCCGTCGTCGTAGAATCAATTGAGGCTGGTATAGTAGGTCCTATTTGGTGCTGGACAGCGTCTGATAAAGTTGCACGCATGGCTTCGATGCGCTTCCTTCGATTATCATCGTCAATTGCTCTGTGTTCAGCTGGGATGCTTGTGGACTCGGCTGTGTCCTCGAAAGTGCCTTGGTGATGGTTGTCTTCCATGTCCGCGATTGCACTCATTGTCGGGAGTCGAACCCACTCCCCTGAGAAAACGCTTAGTCGACGCGTTGCCGTCGAAATGGCGGCTTCGCTATTACTAGCTCGTCTTTTTCCTGGTGGGTTGCTCATTCCTTTGTGTTTGTGTGTGTAGACCTCGAATAGCGAACTACTGGATTGGTGGCGTAATATTGGAACAGTCGCAGTGGCGCATTTTCGGGCTCAAGCGTGCGAAGTATCGCCCTTTTTTACGTGTTGTGTTGCGTCGTGTCGTGAAGAATAGAAGAATATAAGAGCGCGTCAAAAAAAAAAAAAAAAAAAAAAGGCGGTTATTTCCTCAACCTAGTGTGTCAATAAAGATGAAATTGAGTTCAGGATGACCTTGGAATAGCCTTGAGACGCGTTGCCTGGCACCAGGGGGGCTACTACTCGACGAGGCCATCTTTTATGTTCTTTGTCCGGAATGGTGGCGATGCGTACGCGTCTTTTTTTTATATTTTGTCGCTTTGATGCTTTCCTATGCCTCCTTGCGGGTGTTGTTGCAATCTTCGTTTAGTAGATTACAGCCCAATCACAACCCAGTGCCGATATTATTATTATTATTTTTTGGTTCTGGCTAGGTTTTTCTTTTCTGCAACATCCCCTTCAAACCCGCCTCCTTCCCAATCCACGCTGTGTCACAATCCGCAACCACCGAACAGAAACGTCGAGGAAGCGCCGCGAAAAAACTCTTGAGAACCTGCTCTTCCAAGCACCGGTTCTTGTCGAAGTGGTACATCGCGTTGGAGATGCAGTTTATGGGCGCCGAGAAGACAATCTATGCTTCAGTTCTCAGTAAATGTCTTTTCTTCTGCATAGACATATACGACCGTCGCTGAAGTACGAAGGGGCATTCGATCATAGGCCCAACAGCTGGTGTGCATAGAATGCGCACACCTCCCAAAACTTTCTTTTTTTTTTAGGCCTTCGTCCTTTGCCCTTCCTTCGCTTCTGTGGATTGGTCATACGTCCTTCATCCCCTTCATCCTCCTGCCTACATCCCACCCACATCATCTCTTTTCCTCCATTCTTTTTGGTGTACGGCGTGAATTTGCTACTTTTCGCATACGCGACGGAACCTCCTCTCGCCGTCATCAGGGAGCCCATTCGTCCTCGACACTTCACACCTCATGGACCTGAAGCTGCTGCTGTCACCTGCTCAAAAGGACCCCGAGCCTGACTCGGAGTTTCCTGAGGACAGGAGGCGTGAGGAGCACGCGCCAGACGATGCACAGAACTGGCAGTATCACCCAGACCAATATCATTACAACCAACAGCAGCAGCGACAGCAGGAGCAGGAGCAGGAGCAAGAGCAGGAGCAGACACAGGAGGAGCATCAATACTACCACCAGCAACATCAGCAGCAACAACAGCAGCAACATGTCCCTGCTCAGGGGCCATACTACCATCAGGGCCAACAGTACAGCCGGCCGCACAACCAGCAACCTCGCCCGTATTACCAGCATCAAGGACAGCATGAACCCCAGCGTAAGTTACGCGACAAATCCTGCGATATGCAGTCTATCACCATAAACGGGTGTCCCCATTACTGTGCATCATTGAGTGGCCTACTATGGACTATTACGTGTCATAGTATCGTTTATGTGTGCTAACTAATGGAACACACTTACTATCCTGCAGCACTCGTACCGCCCTTGCTGTCCGTCTCTGCCTCTACACCTCAAGCCGGAGAGTCGCCGCAGCCTCCGCAGTATTTTGTTTCGACGCATAGACCCACTACATCACCGGCGCTACCTCCACCTACAGGACTCAATCTCTCGTCGTACAGCTTTTTACTGATGGAGAAGCGGGATCGCGAGAGGGAGGCCATGGAAAGAGCAAACCGAGGTTACTTGATGGGTGAGCTATCACACAACAAGAACGAGTCTGCGTCTTCATCACCAAGGATTCCTTCCCCACGGATCGAGCCGGCCCATCGTGCAGGCTTCGCCAACCAGCCTTCGACTGGCGCGTCGTCCTCATTTGGAGCCGATACGCGACACAATTCATACTACCAATTGCAGCAGCCAGGATCCGAGAGGTCCTCATATGGATATCCACCGGATACAGCGCGCCAACCTCCTCATGGCTATGAGTCGCCCTCGCAGTATCATGGCTCTGGATCATACCATCAGCAGCATCCATCGTACCAATCCCACGGTCCAGCACACTCGCCACCCATGCAGTACAATTACCAGCAGCACACACCTCAACAGCAGTACCCATACCAACAACCACAACCGCATCAGCATCCTCACCACTATCACAGCAGCAGCAGTGCCAATATAGGACAGGAATCACTATACGGCCATCCGCAGGTAAGGGTCAGATTGATGTGTCATTCGGACAATCTCCAATTCTCCGTACACGCGTATTGCAGTGCACCGCACATATCATACCACTTACGCGGGTCTGTACGAATGTCGCCTTTTATGGGCTTATTCTCAATCTGCCACAGGCCATCGGTCTATATTGAGGGCCAGGATCAGATTGATGTTTTATCCACCACTGCCATCCATTGCTCGCATTTCCTTTGAGCCTCGCATTTTGCATGTTACCTTCGGAAGCTCTAGTGATCTATGAGGCATTGAGGATTGTCCCATGGCTTTATTGGAAGTGCATCGAATAACTAACGTCTCGTATGAAACCCCTGTGCTACTTAGGATTACCCTTCAGATTCACAGGGTCCTGCGTCGTATACTTATCATCCTTCAGTAGGACAGTATCTCCATCACCGAGCCATGTCTCCAGGCCTCATGGACAAGCCACGGTTCGCCAATTCTAACCTATCTGTCTTTCGACAAAGTGCTGCTGAGGACAGCGACGGAAATGCCAGTGTTTCATCCAATGGAAGCCTTAAGCGAAGACGTCGTCCCAACAAGGCGATTGAGGGCAAGAGATCTCTTTTACCTGGATCAACACTTGGTACTTCACACGGTGGGCTGGGTCACTATCTGATGTCAAGGACATCCTCGCATGGATCTGCAGAAGGACATGAGGACTTTTATGACGACGACGACGACGACGACGATTCGTTGGACGAGCAATTTGATGTTAGGAATGGGCTTCAGGGTCTCAATCTGCAGAAGACTACTAAGTCGTCAGGTACATATCGCTGGAGCTATGCCTTTTAACATGCTTGGACGCTCATACTCAGAAAATGAAATATGTACTTACTTAGCTTTGCATTTCATATTCGTATTCGTATTCTTTTAGCTCCAGATCGGGCAAAAAAATCACGAAAAAAGACTGAGAGACCGTTTAAGATTGGAGAGTTGGTCGAGTCTATGAAATCAGATACCGATGGCACTTGGTTTGCAGGACGTGTACTTGATCTGGAGGACGACCCTCATGACCACATCAATCCCAAGTCGGTCTTGATCCACTTTGAGGGATTTTCGCCTCATCACGACGAGTGGGTCAAGCCCAGTCAGTTGCGTGCTTGCTCAACAGGCAGTAGTTTCTTACGATATGGTCCAAACGGTCATGAACCTGCTGAGAACTGGGTTGCGTACGAGAAGTTTTACCAGTCAGATCTTGGTCGAATAGCTCGCCGACATACAGGGCTTGCGTACGACCGACGGATGCTTTTGCACAAGTGCCAGTGCAACACCAACCCCGAGGAGAGGCATCATCCAGAACAACCCGAGAGGTTGGTCGAGATTCTCTGTCAGTTCCAAAAGCATGGGATGCTCAGCCTTGTCAAATGGATCCAGGGACGAGAGGCCACTATCGAAGAGCTGGTTGCAGCCCACACAGATACTCATGTTCGCAATTATTGCTGTACAGCTGCACAGAACCGACAGTACGCGCGTGAACATGGGATCGTAGATCCGGATCTGCAGACTGAGGACGACGCCGAAGACGAGGCAGAAGAAGAGGGGGAGGAGGAAGAAGGAGAGGAGGACATGGAGGGTGCTAAGAAAACAGAGCGGCGAGGTCGACCAAAGAAGGCTCATCGAGGAAGCATTCATGTGGCAACAACTGCAACCGCACCAGATTTGATCGCGGCAGCGGCAGCGGAAACAGCAGCAGCGGCTCCAGCGCCAGAGGATGTGGAGATGGCGCAGTCGACATCGCCGACAGATTTAAGCAAGGACAGCATGGAAGTTGATCTTCATTCACCAGCCCTGGGAAGGAGACGATCCAGTATGCGTGGATCGGCTATTAGGATGTCGTCTCTCGTCAGCATGTCCTCAACGTTGTTTGCGCAGAAGGAGGAGGATGTCCCCGACGAGGTCAAGGAGGCGGCTCTGGTGATTGATGACGACGACGACGACGACGAAAAGGCGGTCCAAGCAGGTCCAGCCCCGAGCGAAGCAGCCCTTGCTGTTGCTGGTGGCATGGACCCAACTCTCGCTGGCCAGATTGCAGAATCTCCTCAGCCAATGCCAAAAGCAGTACATGGAAATAATGGTGCATCCAAGGGCGAGCCTTTGATCGAGGACAAGAACAACATGGATCCATCCCTTGTTAAAGCAGAGAACAGAAACACGGTCGACGAAACCACAACGGCAACACCATCGGTCACCAAGGGACCCACAGAAGGAGATACCTCGTCAGAGAAACCAAAACTCGGTTCCGGAATATCATCAGCTAATGTTATCGAAGGCGATCGACTATCATCGAGGAGTATGCAGGGACAATCCGGTGCAACAGCGTTGCAGATCGCGACATCTGCGCTTGCAACCAAGGATCAGGATACGGGGACGACAGCGACTGAAAAGTCAGCCGCAGAGTCGAGCAAGGAGAGGAAGGCAGCAGAAAAGAATGAAAAGGCGCAAAAAGACTCTGCGGTTACGAAGACACCGACAAAGAAGAAAGGCCACCACGCCGTGTCACCTGCACCTGCACCCTCAGGCGATGCTGTTGTGATTCGACCGCCTGGATTGACATTCACGATGAGCTGTGGGCAGCTGGGTATCGCGGTCGACACCACATGGAACCCCTTCCATTCGAGTACAGCCGCGAAGGTGGCTGCTGGTAGTTTGATCAACTTGGTGGACCAGGTCGTCACAGGACGGATCAAGAACGGCTTCGCGATCATCCGGCCGCCAGGCCATCACGCCGAGGAAGACGAAGCCATGTAAGCAACCCGCCTTTTTTTATTTTTGTATCAGTGTTTATTTGTAGGGCATTGTGTCCATGTTTTTGACATATGAATTCTGCATCATGACTGGCTTTGTGCTATAGGGGCTTCTGCTTCTTTAATAACGTCGGTGTCGCAGTTAATCTGACCTTGTCAAGATACCCACTCACCGTCCAGAAAATCCTCATTATCGACTGGGACGTCCAGTAAGTCCTTTGGCTCCAGATGTGGCCATACAATCCCATGCACGGTTCCATGTAGGGCTCCATGCGATGTTCAAACTGGTTTTTTCTGTTTATAATCTTTCTTTGTAGTCACGGAAACGGCACCCAGCAGATCTTTTACGAAAATCCCAACGTCCTGTATATATCACTCCATCGATGGGATAACGGACACTTTTATCCATTCACAGGCGCTCCAGATGAGTGCGGAGAGGAAGCTGGTGAAGGCACCAACGTCAACATTGCCTGGTCATCCTATGGCCGAGGTACGTGCCTCTTCAGTAATTGTTGAAGCACGTCCTTATTGTATGAAAAAAGAACTGATTTTTTTTCTTTTTTTGTGTCGCCATTTCATTGTAGCGCAAGCCATGGGAGATGTGGAATACATTGCCGCCTTTTGGTATGTTCTCTTGCCGATCGCAAGACAGTTCCAACCTGATCTTGTGTTTGTCTCCGCCGGATTCGATGCTGCTGATGGACATGCTGCCAATGTAAGTCGCTGGGCATGTGTGGTTGTTTATTGCGTCATTAAACACGCGACGCGCTATATATGCAGATTAAACTGAGTTCGATCTCCCGTTCTTTGGGCATAGATCGGTGGATACACGGTGTCGCCGCAGGGATTCGCGATTTTGACGCGTCTTGTTCAGACTTTGGCTGGTGGACGGGTGATTCTATCGCTCGAGGGTGGATATGAGTTTGAACCATTGGCGCTATCGGCAACAGCATGTCTTGAGGAGCTGCTGCCACATTCGCTCCTGCCGGCGACAGCCCCGACACGGGCGTTTCCATATGCGTCGTTCCAGGGAACGTTGAATAGTGTGAAACCGAATGCGATGGCGGTGTCGTCGTTACACCAAGTGTTGAAGTACCAACAAAAATACTGGAAGTTCCCTCCCGAGGTTCTGAATCCGAGCTTTAGATTCCAATTGCCAGCGGAATGGAGGGCGAGCAACAGTTTGGCGACGCGGCCACGGAGGGAGCGGAACACGCGGCGGAAGGCACCAGCGTTGGATTCTTGAAGAGCGAGCGAAGGGGGACGACGGGAAGAGAGCAAATAAAATAAAATAAAAATCCTAGGCTGAGTCACCTCATATGCTCGGTGGTTGTAGTGGTTGCAAGGGAGGACCAACATTATTTTATTTTATTTTATTTTTTGGATGCCCGATTGACGACATTTGACATTTATCAAGAAGAACGCAAAAGGCGCGGTATATTTTCGACGGAAGGATGGAAGTAGAAAAGTGTTGGATAGAGTGTGTTTCCCGAGGAGGACAAGGAAGGGCAGACGGATTGTCATCAAGAGCACAAGTGCACAGGTGCGCGTCACCCTGCATACCCGCAGCAATTGGGAAGGAAAGGATGTCCTGGACCAGCGGGGCAATCCCACCAAGCTATTGAATGAGTGAGTAAGGGTCTACATGTACTTCATACTGGGGTTTCTACCTGCAGTACTTGGGGTGAGTTCTTCCCCTCCCACAGAGATATCCTTACACGCCCCTTCATACTCCGTTCCTCGTCTTCCTTGCTTGCCACTAACCTTCTCTGCTCAGCGACATATCCCATTCTTCCTTCTCTTTCCAGAAAAAAAAAGTCCCCATCCTTGACCGACAAGACGACTGGCTGCTGGCAAATAGAAACTGGCGACCGACGACCGAAAGCGTTTTTTTCTTTTACTCCAAGGAGGAATAACAGGATTACCGCCCTCTCGCCTTCTTTCTCCGTGTCATTTCACTTCTCGACGGGGTGGCAAATGTCGACCGCATTCCACTCCGAGCCTGCAAGACCCCTGTCCCCCTTCGTCTCAAGTCTCCCCTCTCTCGCCGACCGCACCATGTTTGCCTCGACCTCGACTTCAACTACCACTTCGGCTTCGACGTCCTCTGGTTCTGGTGCTGGTGCTGGATCCACTTCAACTACGACTCGACGTGCTACTACCGCGACTACTACCACCAATCAGACACCAATGATGACTTCGATGCCCCAAACTTCTGCTCATTCCATGCAACAGCCAACATCAGTCCTGTCTCAAACAATCTCTGGAATCTCTGCCACAGGAAGATCCTTGTCCTCCATGGTCTCCTCAGGACTACAGCAACCCCGTCACCATATCATGGAGCTGCTGCATGCCTTCGATGTCTCGGACTTTGCTTCTTCAGCGCGCAACACCCTGTCGACGACAAGCAGCATTGTTTTCTCGCCACTCACTGCTCAGGCTGTCAAGGGCGACCTCACAGGAATTGCTTCGCTGACTGGACTCTCTGGGATGGCCCCGCACTTGATGGCAACACAGTATCTGAGGAGAGCAACAGCCAATGCTCAGGCGCTTGCTCTCACGGGTTCACGCCAGGAGACTCCAGCACCTGCAGATCAACTGCTGGCAGAAGGCATTCCAGACCCAGTGGCAAGAGTGTCATTATTCCAGGGATTCAGAGCGACATATCCAGGACATCATTCACATTCAAAGAACGGAAAGAGGAACAAGAGTCAACACAGGAGGAGGAAAAACGGTTTTGGCGAAGGTACACAGACATTAAACATGGCTACGGAGGCAAAAGAAAATGCGTTTAGCTGCTGACAGGTTTATAATTAATTGGGTCGCTGCATAGTGGACGAGGACGATCCTAACAGAACATTCTCATCGTTGTTGAGCGAGCGAGAACGGACAATCAAGGAGCAGGTCAAATTGCAGAACCAGAAGGTAAGGAACCGCATATCTGCATGATATCACACATTTTGTTCTGGAACGAATGAAATGATTGGCATTCTAACCTATTGGCGGGGATAATTCTGCAGAATGTTATTCAAGCAGAGCTGGCACAGGTTGCGGCTTCAATCGAGACATTGGCTGCTCGACAAACCGATCTGGGATACAAGCTGCGTAAACTGACTGAACGCGAGGATGACCTTGCAGATACATGTGAGTGTGGAAACTGAAAAGGAAGATTATTCCTTTGTGCGTCGCAAAGTGCTAAGCAAAATATCCTTTTGTTCATAGTGGGCGAACTGAATGAAAAGTTGGCATCAGTTTCTGAAGGAGCAACAGCAACGACTCAGGATGGTGAACGTATGTCATTGTTCGGCAAATTGATGTTGCAATGTATGGCGCTTTGTGACCAACTATGTCTAAGAATTTATTTTTTTCGTCCTCAGCTCTTCAATTGGGATACAGAGAAGAGACCCGGGATTCTGGAACCTGCATGCACACGTTTTATGGACACGATGGAGTAATCACATCATTAGATCTGAATGGACCTTACGGAGCCCTGGTAACTGCATCAAAGGACAATACAACACGTGTCTGGGATCTGACAACATTCAAGTGTCTGGGTCAATTGCCTGGCCATGAAGACTATGTCGAATGTATGCAGCTCTTCCAGAACACGCTTGTGACAGGATCCAGGGACAAATCGATCAGGATTTGGGACCTTACAGATCTTACTCATGCCCAGGTCACCCGAGACGGCTCACCGACCCCATCGGACTCCAGCAGCCGTTCTGGCAAGATCAACGGAGGCTCTCCTGTATTTTCACCGGACGAGTATTCGAGGCCATCGATCGACACATTGACAACTCTTGATAACTGCTGGACGAGTACCTTGAATAGCCATACTGGACCCGTCACTTGCCTTTATTACGAAGATCAGAAACTGGTACTGTACTCGCGAACGCATCGGCTATATTGACATTAGGATATTCTCCTAAAGAACAGTGCACTAAATACTATGTGCTATCTATTTCAAACCGTATTGCTCACTATAGCTCTCGGGTTCGAACGACAAGACGATCAAGGAATGGGATATGACTACGGGACAATGTGTGCTGACAATGGATCTACTCTGGGCAATGGGAACTTCGAACTCGTGGGCAGATTGGATGGACTATGATCTCACGACCAACCGCTTCGTCGGTAGTCTGCAGTTTTGGCAATACGCGCTTTGCAGCGGCACCATTGATGGCGCACTCCGCATGTGGGATCGTAAGTGGAAAGGTTTTTTTACTTATGAGCGTCATGGCCAGGTGTAGTATGTTAAACATGCCACTAACTCTTTCTTGAATTTAGTTCGCTCGGGTCAATCGCACCGTACTCTGGTCGGTCACACCGGGCCTGTGACCTCGTTGCAGTTCGATGAGTACCATGTCGTGAGCGGAAGCATGGATAAGAGTGTTAGAGTGAGTCGTCGGTGCCTTTGCGATTGTGTTCTTAAGGAGATCATATGAAGCATGTGCTTTCTAATGACATAATTTACCAATCGTAGATCTGGGATCTGAGAACAGGAGGCATTCAGGAGATTTTGCAGTACGATGATCCTGTAAACAGTCTGCGGTTCGATCTGTCCAAGATAATTATCGGATCCGGAGAGAGCCTCAAGGTGAGTTGGCGAGCAATTGCTGTCTACGTGTTGTCGTAGCGATGACATGTCGGATCATTAACTAACAAAGATATTATTATTTGTGCCTGCAGATATACGATCGGGTTGCACAACAGCATTCGTATTACACGGGACATACGAATGTGGTTGAGTGTGTGCGGTTCAGTGATTCGGTTCTTGCCTCTGGAGGGCAGGATTCGACAGTGCGGCTATGGAGTCGGTGACGAACTCGTCTATGTACATTTACACCAATAAATCGAGTAAAAAGAAAAAGAAAAAAAGAGAGGGACTATATTCTAGGGCATAGACTTACCATGCATGGGATGCAGAAACACAGGGGTGAATTGTCCCAGCTCAACCCAGCCAACTTACCAACTACACACTTAATCATAAGAGGACACACCTGTCTTCTTTCTGTTCCCCTTGACTGGACAGTGGGACAAAAAAAAGTCGACTTTTTCCTTACTTGCTTCACCGCCTTTATTCTAATCCCACTTCAGATCATTCTTTTCACGCCATCACTCCTTCCTTCTTCGCCATCCATCCATCCATCCATCCATCCATCCATCCATCCATTCTTCCATCCCATTCCTCAAACAGCTATAACAAACACATTTCCCATTTCTTCTTCCCCCTTTATTTCGCTTTTTTTCTCTGTACCAGTGCCTGTGTTTACTCAACTTCTCTACGTAAAGCTGATTCCTTGATTGCCAAGAACGCCCTCGTACTCGCATACACAGGTTGCTGCTATGACAACACAACGAGCCTCCAACGAGCTGGAGAAGAACGGGTCCAGGTCCCTAGAGTCCTCCTCGAGTCCCTCAAACCCGACCGTAGCCACAGGAACCTTCGTCGCTAGTCGGTCGCCGTCCTCGTACTCACTCCGCTCCCGCTTATCTCCATCGACAAGACTACGTTACCGCCAGTTGGTACAGCCAATTACCCCCACAGAACTCGAAGCCATTCCTGAAACAGAGAGCAATGCTTCTCTTGCTGACAGGGTCTCTTCAGGAGGAATGCGCTATCCACGAGTGCATCTCTCGAGCGTCGATCTTGCAAAACCTCGTATCTATACCCGCCTACTGTACTTTTTTGAAGCGAGCAGCAGCTTTATCGACATCGCCATCAACAGCAACAAGAACAGCAACAGCACCAGCGCCAGTCAAGGATCCTTCTCGCCGATTTCGTCCTCATCGTCTTCGAGTGGATCGGCAGCGGGCGTCACATCTTTTCCAGTGCTCTCACCTACGGTCACTTCGCCACCAACTTCGAAAAGGAAGGCGGGCTTCAAATCCCGTCACCACTATCATTATCACCAGTCTCCGTTCATGGACCCTATGCTTCTGCAAGCGTCCTTGGCCTTGGTCCTCTCCGATTTCGTTCCCTTGGCAGGACGACTCTGCAACAGCGGCCAGGAATTCATCACTAGTTCCGTTCGACCCTACATCGAATGCAACGATCGAGGCGTTCTCTTTGCAGTGGCTGATACGACTGTGACCATGGAACAGATCCGTCAAGGCGACTATCAAGATGCAGTCCTGCCACCACATCTATTCCCTGTCGGACTCTACCCAGCCTCGCTTCGCGATCCTCCTCTGTTGAGCGTCCAGCTCACGTATACCCAGGACCACTCATTGATCATGGGCGTTGCCATGGATTCGGCCGCCATGGATGCGACTTCGCTGGTCTCATTTATGGATGCCTGGTCAAAGATTACTCAGGGAAAGGATTTTGCGCCGTATCCGATCTTGGATCGATCGTTTTTGGAAAAGCATGGCGAGGATCATGGACCCAATGGTGTCTATCGGCATCAACGTGTCAACAATTCGCCACCTCCACCGATCTTGTTCGACAACAGTTTGGATAACGAACTCGATAGAGGCCTTGGCGAGATGGACCTGCACGCGGAAAATGAAGATGATATCGACAGCGACGAGGAGGGCATTATTAGTGAGGATAAGGAGGACGGACCAGGGCGCAGCCTCAATCTTGAACAGGCACAGAGACAGATGCAATTGCTTCATGCGGGGTCAGATGAGGCTGCAGGGACTGTGCATTGTGGCGCAGCTGATATCCCAGTAGTGGTTGTGGATCATGCGGAGCAGCTCGAAGGACCTGCGGAGGATATTCCAGATCAGCTTGATAGGAGCCAAATCCTGGGGAGTGCGAGCGCAGAGACAGAGTCGGAAGGAGGGAACCTCCACCTTTTCCATTTTACGGCAGGGCAACTGGAGCGGATCAAGAAGCTGGCATCAGAGCAGAACATCGCAGCAGCAGCCTGTGCGGCGGATGATAAGGAGATCAGTGACAAGTGGGTGTCTACGGGTGACTCGTTGATTGCTTACCTGTGGAAGATGTCGACGATCGCGCGAAGGATGGAGCCGGATTGCAAGCTGATGTGTGGAGTTGTCATGGATATACGGAACCGACTGAAGCCCGCTATTCCTGAAGGATTTATCGGCAATGCAATCTTGTAAGTCCTTTATGTCATCATCGATAAAGCTCTTTTCCTAAGAGGATTGCCTTACTTCAACTCACTAATCATCCATGATTCAATGATTGGTTGCATAGGTCGATATTTGTTCAGATGCCGGTGCATTCGCTGCTGACGACACCCCTGTCGCTTCCATCGCGATTGCTGCGAGACGAACTTTTGTTGCAGACGCCTGAGCAGATTCGGTCATCTATTAGCTGGATTCAGAAGCAAGAGTACCCACATTTGATTGAGGCGGATAGCAACAATCCATTCGGAGACGATTTCATGGTATGGTCGTTCCGCAAGCTGAGCATGTACTCACCTGACTTTGGACAGGGATGTCCTACGAAGGTCCGAATTGGTCAAGGTGGATTTGGAGGAGGCGAGGGTATGTGCATTATCATGGATAGCGCGCCTTCATATAGTGGGGCGAGTGGTGTTGGTAGCAGCAGCGGCTCGGCGGGTGTTGGTGAGGCAGGTGTGGATGTGTACCTTGGACTGCAGGGCGAACATCTGCAGGACTTTGAGAAGGTCCATCGAGGGTTTATGGAGAGTCTTCTAGAGAATGGCGGTGGATGGGAGGTAGTATAGATGTTATTGCCAAGAAGAGGTTTTTTCTTGGCCTAAACATCAGTGATAAACCATACGTCTCCTTCATGTTCTACACCATATATATCCATGTCCATGTCCATGTCCTTTTCCTAAACAAGGACCAGTGGATCGACTCCAAGTATGAAGGGTCCCTTTGCTGTGCACATGTAATACAGTCACAACTTTGCGCTTATTGACTTATTGACTTATTGACAAAACCTGTTGCCACAATACTTCCTCTCTTTCCAATTGCAATTGCCTACTTCTACTCCTGCTCCGCCATGACCATCACCATCATCCGCCAGGCACCTTCGGCAACCGAAGCACATATCCGCTACACTCAGGAAAATGTTACACTCCATGTCACGCCCGTGTCGACACTGATCCAGCACCCTGGCACACTCTTTATCGCTGACGAGTAAGTTTTTTAACTGTATTTTCTCAGCTGAAAAGAATAAGGTGTGCGTGTGTTCTGTGCAAGCTCTATGAATCATTGATTACATTTCTTTTAAAAAATTAGGTGTTTGTATTACTTCTCGACGGCGTCGAATGCAGGTTTCGCGATCCCCTATCCGTCGATCATTATCCATGCGATCGCGCGCGAATCGCATGTTGGACCGAGTATCTATTGTCAACTCGAAGGTTCTTTGGCCTCATCTGAGCCCGCGAAGACGAACGTGGCGAACGGGCATTCCAGTAATGGTACCAGCGCTGAGAAAGAAGAGGAGGAGGAGGATGAGGAGGAAGATGCGGTTTTGGAATTGAGTTTCGTACCCGCCGACGTGTCATCCTGTAAGTTATTTTTCACATCAGGGAAACCAAAAAAACAACTGCCAAATATCATCGCTTTGCTAATTTTTTTTTCTTCGTTTGTCATTCGTGGAATGGAATGGTGGTACTGTAGTGGACACAATTTACGAGAACCTATCTTATTGCGCCTCGCTCCACCAGGATGAAGAAGCCGACGATGATTATCTCATGGACGAAGACGCTCTATACGAAGACGACGAAAACGATCATGACGGACTCTTTGCGGACGCCGATATCCAGGGCGGCTACATCCCCAAATCCTCCAGTACCACTGCTATTGGCGTCGTCGCCCCGCCTTCTTCTTCATCAGTATCTTCGTCATCAATGGCAGCGGGAGTGGCAGCAGAACAGGAAGAGATTGAGCAGGTACCAGCGATCGATCTGCAGAGCGGCGAATGGTACACGGGTAACCCCGAGACGGACGCAAAGTTCGAGTTGAGCGAGCAGGGTCAGGTAACTCTTCACCACTGGCAGCAGAATCAAAGTCAGGAACAGACACAGACGCAAGGAAAACGGGGACGGCAGGATCTGGGTGTAGAAGCGCAGCCAGAGGATCAGGATATGGCGACAGCAGGAACAGCAGTTGAGGCGGATGGTGCGCAGGAACCGCAGCAGGAATATACAGAAGAGCAGGTTCAGGAGGCGCGCTCGAAAATGTGGCGCGCTTACTAGAGCACCACGATACCATACACCCATGGCATTCCATCGCCGACAACGTGGTTGTTATCCAACCTCAAAAGCAACAAAGCATCATTAAAGCAACAACCTATTTTTATTTATTTTTGTCTTTGGATCGGTTCTTGAATGCTTCTTTATGCGTGCTCACTGTGCCCTTCCTTTTTTCGTTTGATCTACAACTTTTGCACCTCCTGACACATTTTTTGACAGGCTGCGCTGGCACGGATGGAGAATCTGGTGCAGGATCCGTATGGACTTGCTCCCAAGCCGGAAAACGACGACACACACGAGGATGCAGACGAGGAAGACAAGGATGTGTAGTCGATGATATAGTTGAATTTAAAATACACTTTTCAATCTCTCAAGAGAAAGATTGGCATAACGGACACAGAATGTTCGTTTTTAATTCAGATCTGGCATGAGATACATGTTTGGACTAAGAGTCCGAGAAGTCGACAAGATCGCCTTCTTCCTCTAAAGGAAGCGTCCCTACTGACTTGATTTGATGCAGCAATGCCTGTTTCTGGATTTGGAGCGATTCAAGCTATAGGTTGATGTAAGCGAAGAAAAATGAAATAGTAAAGAGAGCGTTAGTTCTGGGACAATAACATAATTGAACATATAGATGTGTCAGTCTTTCTTACCAGGGATAGGTTGTACTGCTGGCGGTCGACAAGCATCTGTAGCGTGGGTCCGACCAGATTGTCGACAAGACTTGACAATGATTGAACATACACGCCAGAGTTCCTGATCAATGTCATCCGGTCCGGTAGCGACATTGTCTTTTGATTGATATACCTATACAATTTCATCCACCGAGATGTAGTATCAGTATCGACGTCAACAACCCCTTATGCGGACCAAATTGTTGCGCCCTTACTTTGTGCTCAACTCCTCTGCAGGGATATCATCCATCGATCCACGGTCATTCTTGCTCCTCTTCGCCACCGAGAAATGCTCCTCCACTTCACTCTCAGACGTTGGCGACATGATCGTGTCACCCTCCCGATCCTTTTGGCCTTGGGACGATGACGAGAATGAGAATGCTTTTGTAGACGGCAATGAAAACAGCCGACGCTTCTCTTCTCTTCCGCCTGAACCCTTTCCACTGTTCGAGCTATTGGGTCGCTCGGGCGGCGATACTGCATGGCTGGTAAAGAATGGAGAGTCGTGCGGTGCTGGAGTCGACATGGGTATAGATTTGTAGAATGATTGGCGCTGCTCGTCGAATATGCGCTCAGGAATTTCGAGAAGTTTGGGTAGTGTGAGAGAATCTAGCGGATTTTCGTTCAGCACGCTGAATGGTAGTTTGATATGCTGGCAGCTACACAAACAAAGAAACAGAAGCTTGGCTTAGTTGATGATGATATCGTATTCTTTCGTGCGGCGCACTTCCATCCATGCTGAATGCTTACGAGGCGCCGTCTGATGGCCTAGACTGGAAACATGTCACTTGGATCTTGTTGGACTAAGAGAGACGAGTTACAGACCATGATCAGTACGAGGTGCCAAAACTGACATTGCCTTTCAAGTGTAGCCCTTCAGAATGAAGTTCAACAGTATATTACAAGCTCGCTGTCGGTGCTGAAGCACGATACGATCATGCCGATGAACCTCTGGTCCATGAGTTGCTGCGACAGCTGTGTGCGAAGATCTGATGTATTCGTCAGAGAAAGTAGCACGCCATGTCAGTATGCAGTCCTCTCCATGCAATTCTATATTACGCGCGTGAATCCAAATGAGCTGATCTTACCAACGTGCGATGGGAACACGGTGATATGAGGATGGCTATGGTACTATGGGCGTCAAAATAGAACCACAGATCGATGAGAACCATGGCCGAGGCTACATTTCAGTGTCGTCAAAAAGTCATTCCCATATTGCGAAGCATGTCCCGCGAATCCGTACCCATCCAATAACGCGTGTAGTCTTTCCGGTTGCCTTTGTAATTTCCTATTCGATCGGTATAAGGGAATGAGGTATAAGTCTCGGCACTGTGCATCCTCGAAGAGGGTTTTGACCAAGAAAAAGCCCCATCCGCAGAAGTCGACGGTTGGACGAATTTGTACCTCTGCCTCAATAGCCGCCATAGTCAATTGCTCAGGTCCAATCTCGACACGGTCCTTGCGTTTTTCTGACCGGGTGAGCAACGAGACGCCATCAACGCGTGCGATTTCCGTCGCACCCTCTTTCTATTAAATGAGCGAAGAGTTGCGACATATATCCAAAGCGCTGTTTAGCTTATTTGCAGTTGCCTGGTCTCCAGTGATGATATGGTGTCTTTTAGTGAATAACGTACGATCCAGTCGCCCATAAGCATTCCCATGATCTCTTCCTATTCAAAAGCAAGGTCATTGCATTAGTGTTTCTGGGGCGGTCCATTCCTTCAAGGACGCGGCGGTTGATGGCAAGCGAACATGGAATATGAACGGGAAACCTTACTTTTTCGGTGGACAGAGCGTGAGCGAGCAGGATGTGGAGGACGTTGGACTGGACCAGCACTCTGGAGAGGGAGGAGGACCGTGACATGTTGTCTGGGTGGAATGGGTTGGTCGTGGGGATGTAGGATGCCATTGGTGAGAGGGATGGAGTTACTGAAAAGGTTAAAAGACAAAGCAAGCTGGGCTTTTGTCCCACCCACACCAAACATGGCTGTCACATCAGATCGACTTTTGCAGGTTGTTCGCCCCCAAGGGGAGTATACTCTCTTCCACCTTCAACTCCAATCCTCAGCTCCATTCCAGTTGATCAGACCATGTCTCGTACTGCATTCCGTCCTTGCATCGACCTGCACTCGGGTCAGGTCAAGCAGATCGTTGGCGGGTCCCTCAACGACAAGGACCAGTCGCAGCTCAAGACCAACTTCGTCTCCAAGTACACCTACATCTTTCCTCACGCCTATTCCAAAAAATAATTCTCCGAGCTATGGTCGTATGAAAGCTCTGACATTTTTCTTTCAATTGACAATCCTATGTTGCAGTGAACCGCCTAGTTACTACGCTCAACTGTACAAGGATAACAATCTGATAGGTGCACATGTCATCAAACTGGGACCAGGAAATGATGAGGCTGCAAAGGAATGCCTTCGCACCTGGCCAGGTGCGACAAAGATTCTTTTCACTTATCAGTTGGACGTGGAGTGTGGGATCTGATTGAGTCACCCATTAACCTTATCACATTCAACCACTCAAAAAAAAAAAAAAAAAAAAAAAAAACAATCGCCTTTAGACGGTCTCCAACTCGGTGGTGGGATCACATTAGACAATGCTCAATCATGGGTTGAAGCCGGAGCAGCCAAGGTATTACTTAATATAACACGACGATGGATAAAAGCATTCCATTGTTTGATCACGACCTCCGGTCAGATCAAAGTTATCTGATTCTTTCAAACACATTTTTTTTTCTAGGTGATTGTCACTTCATATCTGTTTCCGGGCGGCAAGTTCTCGCTCGAACGGTTACAGGCCCTTTCTAAGGCCGTGGGAAAGGACAGGCTCGTCGTCGATGTCAGCTGCAGGAAGCGTGATAACGAGTGGATTGTCGCCATGGACAAATGGCAAACCATGACGGATATGAAGGTGAATAAGGAGTCCTTAGACATCTTGGCTGATCATTGCTCCGAGTTCTTGGTCCATGCCGCTGACGTTGAGGGGCTCTGTAAAGGAATCGATCAGGATCTTGTCAAAGGTGAGATGTCCTTGTGTCTTTTCCTTTTTTTTTTTCCCGCAGTGCAATGCTATTTGTTGTTGATTTTTGAACATCTTACTGGGCTTCATGCAGCGCTGGGCGAGTGGACGACGATTCCTACGACATATGCAGGTGGCGCAAATGCTCTGAGCGATCTGGAGCTAGTGAACCGGCTCTCTCATGGCAAGGTTGACCTGACCTACGGAAGTGCATTGGATGTCTTTGGCGGAAAGACTGTCAAGTTCGAAGAATGTGTTGCATGGAACGAGGCCATAATTTGAACAGTTCGACATAGTCTATTGCTGTGTATAATATAAACTTGCTATTTGAGGCACTTTTTTTTTTTTACGAGTAAACATGGAAGAGCTGGATGTTTGGATCCGAGGATACTTCGAACTTAACCCTGCCCTGAGGCCCTGCCGCGATGTCCATGAATTCTCCATCGATGCAAAGACGTCCATTTTTGGGCGTTTCCAGTTCCACAATCTTGGCCTTGTAGTATTCGACCTTCTCGTGCTGCACATGCTGTCCGTCGTTGATGATACCCTCCAAGACCTGGAGTATAGCACTGCGACCCACATTCTGTACTGCCAACACATCCAGCCATCCGTCTGAGGTCTTGGCCAAGGGCGTCGGTTTGAACCCTGGCTCGAGAGAGGCCTGCTTGGAAAACATGAGGTACGTAAACGGTCCCGAGAGTGTGAACGAAGGGCTGTTGCTGGAGGCATTCGGGACCTCCTCCGTATCACTCTCGACCGTCGCGACCAGTTTCTGCAGGGGGCGATCATATCTCTGAACAGGTCCATAGAAATCCAACCGTGCTTCGTATTGCTTCAATAGGAAGATGTTCTTGAGGGCCGCGATCTTGAACCGCAGATTACCAAGGCCTCTGTATCCTTCTGCATCATGGACGGTTGCGCAGTGAAGCCCAAAGCTGTTGACCACGACTGTGTACACATGCGTTTTCCATCCATTTGCCGCCGCTGGTTGGTCATTTGATTCTTGTGGCCGAGTAGAAACCTTGACGACCCGCAATGGAATGACCGCCCCTGCCTGGAACCGTTCAATAGCTTCCTGAACGGTCGTCACGCCGAGGCTTGTAGCAATAGCGTTTCCGGTACCAGTAGGAACGACAGAGAGCTCGATTTTCGGCCGGAAACCGTCCGAGACAAAGGAAGAGCCTTTCAGACCTTCAAGGATGCCATTGACGGTCTCGTGAACTGTTCCATCACCACCCATGACCATGACTCGAAGCGTTGCGCTCGTGGGATGCACGGGCTGCGGTCCTCCCCTGTTGCTGGCTGTCGTTACTAGAGACTGACAGAGATCGGCGAGGATTTGTTGGATATTGTCTTTGAAGTAGGTTTGGGCGAAGCCGCGGGCTGAGGTCTCGATGAGACGAACGGCCGTGCCTGAGTTATCGATTGCCGGTTGAACGGTCTTTGCAAAGATTTTCTGGCCCTGTTTCAGTCCTGCGCTCGGGTTCAGGACGACGAGGAGCGGGAACTTGTCTGAGGTTGGAAGGATGCCCATGGCTGTAGAATCGGAATGAGCTCTGGTGAATGGAAAAGGTTGGTGAATGACGATGCTGATGAGCAACGCGGAGACCATTCAAAAAAAAAATTAATTGAGTTTTTTTTATAAATGACGCGGTATATCCATGCACGTAGCGGACATGTCCAGACACAATAGTCTTTACTCTTGTCCAGCGCAGCTGCAATATTCCAATCCTTGTAGCGATCATCCTATTCGATCACAATTCACATGGAGCAATCTTTACCTTTTTCCAAGGCCATAGGAGGACAGCCATTCAAATGCCAGTAGCACCGTGGGGTAACCCGCTGGGAAAGGTGCGTCTTCTTTCACACGTTTTCAGGAACCGTGTGAACAGCCCACCACCCCTGACAAAACGCTTGCTGTGCGCAACAGGGCAGCAGCACTTTACACAAGGGGATGGCGGCATTGGTTCATCAGAGGAATACGCTAGTTTTAACGAGTCCGACGATAAGGACCCACGTTGGGACCTGCAGAATACGAAGCTATTCTCAACTGGCTGGGGGACGGTGACAATTTGTCCACGTTGTCCAGCAAGGTGCTGTTGGATGTAGCTGGTCGAGGGCGATTTATCTAGTTTATACGTTAAACATACAGCCTTATTTATTGAATTAGAAAACATATATCGTTGGGATTGCAGCTTGTTTATGATAGGCGCCCGATGGCGAAGTGTACACGGCGCTACCCATCTCAGCTATACCAAAGCAGTAGCTCCTTCCTCCGAACTCCTCCTCTAGGTCCAGATCAAAGAGGCCTCGTATAAGCTCATATATTGCTATAATAAATCGTCTTTATTTCATCGAAATGAGATATATAGAGGAGAGGGTATTTACACTTTCTAAACAAATTGTTATGTACAAACCGAAGCTTCTTTGATTTTGACGCGTCCAAGACGCGCTCTTTTTTTCTTTTTTTCTTAGAGATCCTGAAGAAGGGGCTTCCAGGTACCGTTCACAAAAACGTCGCTCGGATCTTGGAGTTTGCGAATGTGGTTGAATCGAACCAGGCGGTCTCCGTACTCGCGGCGCAAGTATGGGACAATGTTCGGAACACTCTCCCACATCTTTGGCCAGTGAGGTCTATTTGATAGAAAAAGAGGAGGATTGGTCAGTTTCACTCATACGCTAACGAAATAATAAAAGGAGACCATTGCAGGCCGCAAGGACATACTTGGCGTTGTATTTCTCGATCCAATCAGTGACAATGCCTGCAGAATACTCCTCAAATCCAGGAGTACCCGAGGCAGCTATGACATTGATCATGCAGTAGATGGCCTCGGGATCCTCGTCGTACAGGGGCGACAGCAACTTGTTCGACGACTTGATCATGCGCATTTCAAGCGCTGTGCCCATACGCTCCGGCATACTTGTTGTGAATACCCAGTTCTGAAAAATAAAAAAATAAAAAATAAAATAAAAAAAAGCACGAAAGCCTGTTAGGAAAACAACTAACGAACTAAAAGGTCAATATCAAATGGAAGCTCTTGTATGCAAATACGGGTACATACCTTAGCAATAAGCTCCTTCCAGCACTCGACAACGTTCTTAAAGTCCATATCAGCCTTAAACGCCACACCGGCATCCAACACCGTCGTCACTTCATCTCCAAGCTGGAAATGCAACGCCTCTGGGATCTCGAGCACCCTTTCGCCCACATGAAGCATCGAGAAGAATGGGTTATCGACCGTAGGCGGCTGGTCCTTGTAAGGATCCACAGGCTCGGCCGGCGCGGTCGTACGTTCCCATTCCTTGATCCAAATCGCATCATTCTGGTCAGGTTTCATGAAATGCTTGAAGGGCCAGTACAAGAACTCGGTCGAATCGTTCTTGAGGATCATGGCCTTCACACGAAGACCGGCATCGGGCCCCTCAAAGACGGACTCCAAGGTGGGGTACGAATCTCGGACAAGGAGACGGGTATGCATGACCTCGACTCGGAGCGTGGCCGTGTAGATGATGCCCAGGAGACCGAGGTTCAGGCATGCGGCTGAGAAGGCCTCGGGATCTTTTTGCTCAGAGTAGGTAACAAGCTCGTTGTTGGCATTGAGGATGGTCATCTCGGAGATCATGTCCGACATCGTGCGCGAGTTGAGGGACACTCCGTGCTACACGAGTATGCGTTAATATCAGTTGTTAGTATTGTGCTCTTCCAATCAACATACAGTAAGGCGATACGTGTTATCACTCACGCAACCCATGCTGAGGACACCTCCGTAGCGCACCTATCCAAGGTAAAAGTCGTAGAAAAAAAAAGTTAGCGAATTTTGCATTAAAACAGTTCATTTATGTGCGTCCCATGAGATCGGACTCAATATCTTGCACATACACCAATCCTCAGTTCAAAATCCTTTATCATTTTCACACTTACAGTCGACGGGACAACGTTCGAAGGCAACGCCAAAGGAGGGTTATGCTGCCTAAGGGCCTGGTCTAGTTCCGCAACCGTAACTCCACTCTCGATCGTTACCGTCCATCCCTCTTGCCCTTCCTTGGGTGAATAGATCTTGTTCAGGTTGTGATTCAAGACCAAGTAGTCGCTCGTGGCGGAGCTGCTACACCAGGAGTGACCCGTGCCGGCGCAGCGAATCTTCTTGTCGTTGTTCTTGGCCTCGCGGACAATCACCATGAGATCCTTCAGGCTGTGCGGGTAGAATGTTGCCTCGGGCTGGCTGGAGAGGTTCTGACCCCAGTTCGACCAGGCATCAGCTGAGAAGGAGACACCATCGATGATCGCGACTGGAGATCCCACAAAGCCCTTGGTTTCCAGGCGATCGGCGGGGGCCTCGTTCTGGGCAGACTCAAGCTTGATCATAGCGTAAAAAAGGGAGGGCTGGGGTAAAGAGTGGGAAGAGTACGAAGGTCGGCTTAAGGGAGTAATTTTGGTGGGGAGTGAGGTGAAAGGGGGATAAGGAACAGTTATAGAAAGAAGAGACAGAAGAGCAAGCATGGAGGCTGGCATTATTTATACAAAAGTTGCCAGCTGTGGGCTGGTCTTCTCGACGGACAAGTATGCTGCATCCAACGATAGGATGTCTTTGCTCTAAGCACCCATGCACCGCTGAAATCTGGATGGGTAGTCTTCCCTTGTTGATGGACAGAACGACAGTCAAGAGGGAGGGAGAGGGGGGGAGGGGGGGAATCGAGGCGGTATGAGGGACAAGGACCGCGGCATGAATGCATATCGGTGGATGACATCTCCTCTAGACCAAATAAGAATTGCAGTAAGTCGCGACCCAGCTCACTCGTTCGTGCTCATTCACTTCCGCTCCTTTAATGCTGCTGTCGACCTTTTTTTTTTTTTTACGCGGTATTTGCTTTGTTGCTCTGAAGGAACAAAATGTCGTCGAGATAACAACTGTAGCAGCATTCGCCTTGAGGCACACCCAACTGACATAACCGCATTGGCTGCTTTCAAACGAATAAAGCCTTTATTCTGAAGTTTTTGAACGCATCGTTCAATGCATGGGCCTAGGCTCGAGCCCATTGGCCAAACTTCCCACTCCTAGATGAAACTCAGTTGAGGAATCAGCAGAGGTTGTGCTATAGCTTTACCGCGACATTGTATGCAAGGATATGACCAGCCCATTAAACAATCCGCTGCATCTTTCTCTCCTTCCCTCCTCTCCCCTCCCCAATCCTTCTACATATTTAATCGAAAAGCGACAACCCCGCCGCCTCCTTCCTTGCTTCGTCTCTCCTAATCATAAAGGCCCGTGTAAGCCGGTCGAAGCTGCCTCTGAATGTAGTTTGAGAACGTGCTCGCAGGCGTACCAAAGAACGCCGCGGACTTGGCCACGACCATCGCGTCGACCATCGGGATCAAGAACTTGGCCATCAGTGTTCCGTCCTCTGGGTTCCGGAAATGGTGCAGTAGCTCCAAATCCTCTGAGAAATCATCCAACGTAAAGATGCACTCAAACGTCTCGAACAGCTTGTCAAAAATCGGATTCGCTCGAGGCCGATGCGCGTCTGTCGCGAGATAGATGGGCGTAAACTGACCGTTCGATCGGCGTCTTGGAGTCGATGGAGATGTTTGCGAGATTGAATGCTGTTGTGGTTGTGATCGTTGTTTCCTCAGTTGTCTCTGCAGTGTTCGACGGTGGTTGAGGGCCCTGGACCGACACTGTTCAATCGACAACCGACCCCGCTCCTCGCGCTTAATGCCACCATCATCCCCACCCATATATTCCTCCTCGCCCGTGATACCAACCTGCCACATCAGTTCCTGCCGGGAATTCTCAATCGTCTCCCGCGCAGTTAACGAAAAGTGTCCATCCGACATGCGGATATGGATCCCAACAAACCCTGCATCCATCATCGAATCAGATAGCACTGTACCACCGTATGCCTGTCTGTCCGGATGAGTACCCCCAACATCAGCATCAGTATCAGCAGCAGTAACAACACGTCCGCTGATCTTGTCTGCGATCCTCTGGCTGGTCGTCTGCAGGATATCCGTCCCCAAAATCAAATGGTCTCGAATCATCAACAACCAGGCTTTGCTTTCCAACGAGTCGATGCTCACCCGTCCTGTCCCAAAGATCGAGCCCAGATGAATCAGCCGCTCTGGACGCTGGGCTAGCCACTCGACCGTAAACTCTTCCTGGTACTTGAGCCGTGCCCTGATCGATTCTTCAGCATCGGGGTTCTCTGTGAAGCGGTAGTCGTAAAGGCTCGAGTCGTCAAAAAAGAGGACGTCCCCTTCAGTGCGCAAAATCAAGGATTTCTTCTTCTCATCTCCTTCTTCTCCTGCACTGGCATCGCCCTCGGCGCTGCCTTTGTCCTTATTTTCCTCCTTGCCTTCTTTGCTCGTGATACCAGTGCCAACGTTAGATCCATCAATCGCAGCAGTCGCTTTAGTAGTGGCTGAATTCTGCTCATCTTCCTCCTTGGGCAGCGTCAGGTTGAATCGATCAGCCAAATACTGCATGGACATAGACTCCCGTGTCAAGACCCGGACATAGCGGCGGAGAGGGTTCAAGTCGAAGAAGAAATCCCAATCTGTCATGGTCCACGATTCGTACTGGAGGCACTCGGCAGGTAAGGGACTCCACTTCATGCGACGGTGCTTCCCGACCACAGGTTGCTGGTGCTGTGGTTTAAGCTGCGTGGGATAATGGTATACTGGAAGTGCTGCTTGCTCTTGAATTTGTTGGAAAGGATGCTGATCAGGTACCTGAGGCTTCTGTGGCCGAGATCCACGGCGATCCCTTCTGCTATTCCTGAAACCCAACTTCTCGGGCTCTGACCCTGTCAACAACGATCGCTTCATCACACGCGCGCGGTTCTTCTGCAGGTTAGAGTCCAGAGGTGTCACGTAGAGTGGTAATGAAGCCTCCACACCCACTTGCTGCTGCATCAACAGCCGCTCTCCATTATAACCAGGTATGGAAGGATCAGACTGCACCAAATACCCTGGCTTTCCCCAGTTCGCATTATGCTCATCCAAGTCATCGGGGATACCCATCTGAATGCCACCAGAGCCTCTATTTTCACCATCCTCCTCGTCCCTAACGGCTCTCCGGTCGGTCATGCCCTGATCTAACTTCTCGTCGGAATGGATATCTTCTTCCAGGTTCACGATGTCGCTGACATTGTCTCCAGTTGCGATTCTAGTCTTATTCCCGTCCTCGTCCGCTGATTCCTCGACCCATGACGGCACCTCTTCCTCCTCGCCGCCTGCAAAGCCTTCGCCTGAACCTTGCTCTTGGAAGAAATTGTTCTTATCGGTCTCAAATGATCCTTCGACACTGCCCAAGTCCGGTTGGACATCTGATAGATTATATGGCTCTTCTTCCGACTCTTCTTCATCCCCTCGCGCATCGATAAGGATGTCCATGAGAGCTTCCTTGTCAAGGCGCCCCTCTGGTGCCATATCCTCTTCTATTGATGGATTTGGTGTTGAATTCTCCTCGGTGAACTGGAAACCTGATGTAGCAGCACCCAATTTATCAATTGAAATTGAGGTCGACCCTTGACTGTTTCGCTGTTGAGCATTAAGCGCTCTTAGCTGAGATGGTACCTCGCCACTAGGGCTCTGTTGGTAGTGGGAGTGGTGATGATTATGATGGTGATGACGATGCTGCTGTTTCTGCTGCTGCCACGGTTCCTGAGGCCGTGGTGTTGGTGGTAGTGGTGATGGCCATGATGATAGAGGCGGCGACAATGCTTCATGGGTTTGGGATTCCATCCTGCCCATACTTCTTTCCTCGGTGCCCTGCTTCTGCTCGTTCATTTGCTGATACGCCATCGCCTGCTCTTGCCTCTCTTCGATCTCTTTCTCTTCTTGATTCTCAATGATCGCACGACAATGCTCGAGTCCAATCTTGGTCTGATACAATAACCGAGTATGCAGCAACCGAAAAGTACGCCAGGGCATGGGCGGACCCAGGTATACCTTTGGCATGATCAACGTCCGGTTCAGGAGTCTTGCCAACAGCAGCGCGTTCTCGAGCTCTGTTCGTTGGTTATGGAACCCAGAGTGCGGAAGGAAAGTGAGATATTTTGTAGAGGGGTCCAGGTCAATGCTTCGGTCCTGGGTGCTCTCTGGATCTGCTGTAGTGGTTGGTGAGGGAAGTAAGTCAAGATATCCGGGTCGATAGGTCATGATGAGATGGTTCGGCAACGTAGTCAACTCGATCCCCTCGACAAGTTTCCGTTGCTCCAAGAGATAGTTGAGCCTAGTGCCGTTCCCTGATTCAGAGATCGATCCTGTGGTCTCGTCGGTGATTGTTCTGGCACCTGTATCCCCATGCTCGACCCTAGATGAGCTCCTCCTGTTGAAGTCAATGTATTCGAACGGCTCAAGTTGAGTAAGTGCAGTTGTTGTGGGTTTGGGCCAGAGAGAGAAGTTCCGGGGCAGCCTCGGAAGGGAAGAGGGCGAGAAGATATAGAGGGTTAGGAAAATGAAGTTGATGATTGGCACCAGCAGAACCCAAAATCGTCGCTTGAATGCGATAAATGCCATCCTGGTCATTTGAGGCTCTGTAGTCAGCAAAAGGAACAAAAGAATGAGGAAAGGGAAATCAGAACGAGAATGAGGATGCAAAAAAAAGAGGTGTGAAATCTGAAGAAGGAGAAAAGGCTAAGAAGGGGTGTGCGGGAGAGCGATGGTTTCGCTCTGAGGATGGATGGTCCACACTTGGCCATTGCACCATTCATTTGCATGTCTATCCTCGTTCCCCCTTAGTATCCTGTATGTGTATGTAAACAAGTATATCTCGGAGGAATGTGGAGTCTCCCTTACTTCCTTTAACTCCTTATTTTCCATTCCCTTTGTCACCTTTCGCTGCTTCCATTTCCGTACTCATCTTCATCCGTAGGTACAGTCAGCTCTGTAAGAGCAACGCGTCTTATAATGAGCCAATCAAAAAACTGCTTCGAAATATTTGTGTTTGTATTTTTATTTATTTTTTATTTTGCTGTGCTGTCTGTTATTGAAGATGAAAGTGGGATACTGCTGGTACGTTAAGAAAAAAAAAAAAAAAAAAAAAAAAAAAGTGTGGCGAATGATGTCAAGAGATAGATAAAAAAATAAAAAAAGTATGCAGACATAAGGCTCGTAGCCAGCCAGCTCAAGCATCGCGCTTCGACTTTTACTCGTCCGACTGCGACGCTAGCACCATCTTCTCAATCCCCGCAGCAAGTTCGACAGACGCATTCGCGTGGTCCTCCGGTTGCTGCTTCTCTTCAGCAGCAAGTGGCTCCTCGACATTCTGAGCTGAAATGGACTCCTTGACTTCTTGATCCACACCAGCAGATTGCTGATTGGAAGGATTGAGGTTCGCATTCGTAGAGGCAGGGACGAATGCGATCGTACGTTGTCCGCCACTGCCGATGCCATGGCCACCTGTTCCCTGGCGTCCTACGCGACCAACATAGCCCGCTCCAGCAAAGGACCGACGAGACGCCTGCTCGTAGTACGCATATTGATCTTCCTCGTTCGCTAGACCACTTGTATGGTATCTATTTGATGTTCGCGGTGGAGTCGGAGATCCCCTCTTCTTGACCTCCTTATCTTTGCTCTTTTTCTTTGGCAAAGAAGGCGACGACGACTCTTGTGGCCCCTGCTGCTTGTTCTGCTGCAGCGGCTGCGGCGGTGACTCGGCTCGATCGCCGCCATCCTGTCCTTGCTCTGTTCCACTTATTTCGACATGCTTTGGGTCCGGTGATCTCATATGCGAGCGTCCCTGGATGCCACTGCGCTTTGGCTGCGGCGACTGGTGATTCTGCTGCGGCGACTGCTGATTCTGCGGCATCGGGCGATACTGCTGTGGTTGTTGCTGCGGACCGTGCTGCGGACCGTGCTGCTGACCTTGCTGCGGACCCTGATGGACATTCCGCTGGGCTCGCACAGGCTGCTGCTGATATTGCTGCTGATTAGGCCGCTGAAGTTGCTGCTGATTAAACCGCTGATTAGACCGCTGACACTGCAGCTGGAATTTTGTTGGCGGAGGCGCGCCCGGTAGTAATTTCCGACCGTCTGTAGAGATATGCTGCTTCACAAAACTCAGGATCGGTCGACTCACGCTCGCCAGAATTGGTTCATTTTGCTCCATCTCCATATTCCGCTTGATGGGGGCGTAGGTCGGCAGGCCCACACCTCGCTCCAGCGCCACCAAGATCAAATCTAGTCCCTTGACCTGTAGTTCTCGGTTGCCTCGGACCTGAGCGTACTTGTAAATGAGCGATATCAGGCATGTGTCGATGGTCTCGTCGCTCCGCACAGGTGGCTCGCACTTGAGAAAGAACATGTAGATCATGTTGGACTCTGTGGGCGAGGGTGCGTACCGGACCAAGACTGCAATAGACCACTGGACTAGCTTAATGTCCTCTTGGCTCAAGGGCTTTGTGCAGCTGCCAGAGCTGTCCGGTTTAAAGTCTTTTACCCAAGATGCCATTCCTGCGCCCTTATTTCTCGTCGTAGTGCTATTGTAGGCAGTTGGGTTGGCGCTTGCTGCGGCAGCAGTGGCCTTTTGTGCAGCGACGACAAGAGGTGCAAGATAATGGGTGAACAGCTTCAAGGCATTGTCCCAGTTCTTGGAATCGCGAGCCTCGTTGGTGATTGCGTAGTGGATGTGGTCGAGTCGAAGGGTCTCTGGAGGCCAGTTCTCGATGTCCATCAGAAAGGTAGGCATGTTGGCGTGGTTACTTAGTGGGCGGGAGTAATGCGAAGTGCACTGAAGAGGAAAGAGGAAAGAGCAAAAAAATGGTTGGTGGAGATGCAAGCATAAGGGACTGTCCTTTATTTAATTTCTATTTCATGCGAATCCAACGGTGGGAAAGGAGTTGGCGAAGGGAGGGTGAAAGTTGAGGTGAAGGCGAAGCGACCAAAAGCATTCTCCCTTCTCTCTTAATAGCACATTTGCATGCCGTCGCCCGTTGAACCAACGCGTCGCTCCATCTACATACGCGAGACTCCATAGAGGTTGCCGCCCTTGACTTCAGTGTTGTAGCACACAGACAGACAGAAACCGAGGATTGTGCGTGTCTCGCGGGGATCGATCACTCCGTCATCGATGCACCTGGAGCTCGTCCAGTACACGTCCGACTCGCTCTCGACCATGGCCTGGAACATACCCATCGACGCTTTAGCCATCTCCTCGTCAATTACTTTGCCCGACTTCTTGGCCGAGTCACGCATCACAATGTCTAGCACTCCTGTCAGCTGCTCTGCACCCATGACAGAGCACTTGCTGTTTGGCCACGAGAACAGGAACCGTGGGTTGTAAGCACGTCCGGCCATCGCGTAGTTTCCAGCACCGTAACTGGCACCCATCACAATCGTGATGCATGGCACTTGTGAGTTCGAGACTGCGTTGATGAAGCGCGATCCGGCCTTGATGATACCCTCCTCCTCGTACTTCTTGCCGACCATAAATCCTGTAATGTTATGAAGATACAGGATTGGAGTATCGCGCATGTTGCACAGCTGGATGAACTGCGTCGCCTTGTTTGCCTCCGGAGGGAAGAGCACGTTATTATTGGCGAGAATACCGACTGGAATACCATGGATCGTGGCCCAACCGCAAATTAGGTTGGGTCCGTACAGGGGCTTGAACTGCGTGAAACGGGATCCATCAACCAGACGAATAATCACCTCGACAGCATCGAAGGGAATACGGATGTTGGCGCTGACAATACCCAGAATCTCATCGGGATCGTACAGGGGCTGGTCGAAGAGACCTTTCAAGTGGCGGATAGGGAGCTGGCCTTGCTTGGTCCAGTTCAAGCCAGAGACGAACTCACGGGCCATGGCAATTGCATGGTATTCGTCCATGGCCAGTTGATCTGAGACTCCAGACTTGCGACTGTGCATATCTGCCCCTCCGAGTGTCTCTGCATCGGTGATCTCGCCGGTTGCCATCTTGACCAGAGGAGGACCACCCAGGAAGACCTGAGCCTTGCCCTGTTAACAGGTACAGTACGTTAAAGTAGAATGACGTTAATGAGACCATAAATGTATATTGTATATGAGGCGCGTCTTCCCATGGCCAAAGCAGTGGGGAATTAACATGTTTACTGCTTACCTTGACCATAATACTGTAGTCACTCATTCCAGGGATGTACGCACCACCTGCGGTCGAGTTTCCAAAGACGACCGCGACTGAGGGCAGACCAGCCTTGGATCTATGGTGAAGCAATAGGAGGAAAATGTGTCAGCACACGAGTGCATGCAGGTCAATTGCGGACGATGGCACTCGAACGCTTGACGAAAGGGCATTACCTCTCGGCCAAGTGACGGAAGACAGCCCCGCCTGGGTGAAACACGCGAGACTGCTGGGCCAGGTTGGCGCCGGCCTACAGGAGTAGTAAGAAAGACGCACGCGTTTTAACAAGAGTTCATGGCCTTGCTTTTGCGAGAAATGGTCATTTAAGTACAGTAGCCATACCGACTGAACCAACTGAATGTGAGGAAGACGGTTCTCCCAGGCGATGCGGCCCAATCGCTCACCACGGGCAAGCGTGGTGGCGTTCGAGGCACCTCCCTGGAGTGTGGGAACGTTGGCAGAGACCATGCACTCTATACCGCTGCAGAAGAGTAGAGAAAGGACATGGTGACGGTGGTGGTGAGAACGCATTTTCATTAATGCCGGTTCGTGCGAGCCGCGCGAAGATGGCTGTGAGATTGTTTACCACACAAGACCGATACCGGCAACCTGAGATCCACCGATGGTCATGTCATCCTGGCCGTATCCAGCCAAGGGACAGAGCTCCATGAATGGAGAGTCATCGTCGAGAAGCAGTTCGAGACGATCACGGGCTAATGTGGGCATCCAAGGATATTATTTGGGATTAGCACAATGTCAAGATGTGTGACCCGAGATGTTGGTTGGGCAAAGCACACTCCGATTCAGTACCAAGGATAGATCCGCGCTTGTGATGCAGAGCCAGAAGACGATCTGCTCCCTGGAAGGTCGCCTCTTGGAGACGCTCGTTGAGCTGGTCGACCAGCTCGAGCATCTCCTTGTAGTTGGCGATGTATTCAGGAGATTTGGTGTTGACCTTGGACTTTGTGGGCTTTGTGTAGTGACCGAGGTTGGGGGCAGCGCTGGGGTTCTTGGTGGCAAACTCATCCCCGTTGGTCCTCCGGTTGGGAGGCGGGTTTCTGTGAGAGGGGTCGATGATGTGGCTCATCGTGTGAGGGTGAGATGTGCGCGTGTTTTTTTTTTTTTTAGGTTGTGATGAGGATGAAGGAGAGAAAGAAAGAAGAAAAGAGAAAGAGGGAGGAGAGATCAGAAGAAGACGAAGTAGTAGAAGAGGAAACGACAAAGTGACAAAAAAGGGAGGGTGGTTCGCATGGGTTGATGCCGAACCCGCAAAAAAGAGAATGGGGCATTCCTGCCTTACACCCCGTCCCTTCCCCTGAGGCAAAAGTATGTGGGGCTCGGACTCTCGCCCCCCCTCTTCCCGAGATGTCTTCTCTCTCGCCTTCTTTCTCGCGCGAGATGTTCTGCCACCGTTACTTTTCGCCCTGTATACATTCACCCTCTCCCCCCCCATTGCGACTGGAAAAGAGAGCCGAAAGTGACACGGACAAAGCGAACCTTTTTTTTTCTGTGGAGAACAAAAAAAACGCGCGCGGTTTGAATATCACGTGGAGATGAACTCGCCTTAAAGTGCCATCGCACCTAAACCAGCCCAACTCAATTCCACTGACACGACCCACTCGACTCATCCCTCTCATCTCTCTCCCATCTCCCTCTTTCTTCGTCTTCTTCTTCTCGTACATCTCTCAAACTCTCTCCCTTTCCACATGTCTGAAAAAGAGGTCCTCTACGCAAGGCAAGGCGCCGTCGCCACTGTCACCCTCAACCGCCCCAAGCGCGGTAACGCCCTCTCAGGTCCCATGGTCAGCCAGTTCGTCCAGATCCTCCAATCCGCTATTGACGACCCAGCTGTCCGTGTTATCGTCGTCACCGGCAATGGCAAGTACTTTTGCACTGGCATGGACCTCACCCCTCAGGACGACTCACCCTCGGCCTCAGATCCTGTTGCTCAAACTCAAGCCATGTTCACCACCCTGGCCCGCTGCCCGAAACCCACCATCGCTCGTATGAACGGCCCAGCTCTCGGAGGCGGCGTCGGCATTGTCTTTGGCTGCAATTTCAGGATCGTCCATCCAAATGCCTACTTCAGCATGCCAGAGGTCCACCGAGGCTTGATTCCTGCCTTGATCTCAGAGGTGATCGTTCCTCAATTAGGTGCCTTCCGATCCAAGCAGTACATGCTTTCGGGCGAACGCGTCTCGGCGCAGGAGGCCTATCGTGTTGGATTCGTCACCGCCGTGGCAGAGGATGAAGACACACTCGACAAAAAGGTCAAAGAGTACGTGGATCTCCTGGTCCAGTCCGGTCCAGGAGCTATGCGGGATGTTAAGCAATTAGTCGATGCGGTCGATCTTCGTGGAGGAGACGACAAAGCGGTTGCAAGCTATGTTCGCGAAGCGTTTGGAAAAATGATCACCTCCGAGGAGGCTGCCCATGGCATTGGTGCATTTGCCAGCCGAGAGAAACCTAACTGGGATGAGTTTGGTCTCGGTTCAGAAAAGCTAAAGTCCAAGCTGTAGATGATCTCACCTCGGTCGCTCCATATTTTTTTGTCGCGCCTCGCTCTTACCGGGTGCATGTAAAATAAAGATAAATTGAATATATTCCTTTTCGTGATGTCTTTCCGGTGGTGGGTTTATTGGTTTGCCCAGCCTACAACACCAAGCTATGATGATTTCAAAGTCCACTTCCTGAGCGCTGCTTTGGCTGCTGGAAGCAATAATCCCACATTCTCAATCCACCATTGTCGGTTGTAGTTCATCTGCCTCTCATATGCCTTGTCCAAAAAGTCCTTATAAAAGACTGAGAGTTCCTCAGTGGTCACTAACTGATTCCCATTCTGCGCGCGAACTATTGTCGATTGGTTCAACAATAAAAGGCATTGTTAGAGGTAGTTCTTGATGACCATAGCAACATGTGTTCGCACGTGTATTGAGTCCGCTTACTTTTTTCCTCGTATTCTGCCTTGGCCTTGTTAAACATGGTATTGTTGTTGACCCAAAAACTCTGGTTGAAGGCATCGACGCGCTCCCTCCTCTCCCTGAATAAACGATCATCCTTAGATTCATTGCTGGGGACAGGGTATTTGACAGGCCGCAGATTCGAGACTGGGTGAGGGTTTCCGACAAGGAGCTTGTCAGTGTTTTGTGCTGGATCTAAGCTTTCTCTTTTCCTAGAAGACGATGAAGCTGTGCTAGCTGTGCTAGCTGAAGCAGATTTTGCTGCAGTTGAGGCATGTCTCCTACAAAGACCCAGCAGGGACAAGGTGGTGGTTTTCTATGGAGATAGTAAAGTCTAGTTGACTGAGGTCTTGTTCCTGTTTAAGAGACAGCTGCGTTTTTTTTCCGGGTTGGTACCTTGAGCAGGTTCATTGTTCCACCGTGTTCGGGTTGGAAGTATAGGTGGATGCAATGGAAGAAGAGGATTTAGTGAGTGTATGTATGGTAGGATGGTCGTGAGTTGTCAGTGGATGTGAAGTGTGGAATGGGCGATGCGGAAAGCGCGTTTCCGCCTGTTGTTTTCTGTCCTACGAAAACAGTCCCACACGTATGCACTGGTGTATACGTGTTAGGAGCTGTCAGTAAAAGAACTACACTGAGTAGCATTTCAATTCATTTATTCGAGATTCTTTTAGGGACAGTTTTCTTATCCAACTGTACGCAAAAAAAATTTCTGAGTGTACTGATAAAGAAAAATAAGATTTTGGACAGAGGGCGAAGCGTGCAAGATGCAGGCAAGATAGCATCATGCAGACGCGTTCCTATTCGTCGATCGCAAAGATGGAATGTTTAGCTTGCAACCGTTGAGGGAGAGTATGGGTTGGCTCGAGGGATGGACGATGGGTGAACAGCTCGACGATAAGGGTGACCATGAGCAAGGAGAAAGGTGTGGCCATGGGTATTTGCATAGATGGCACCAGGTACCAGACCCTGGGTACGGACACATGGCACTGAGGTCGGATGGCGTCATCCGCGCCAACACAGCGGGAAGAAACAGCTCTCCTTCCTTCGCTCCGTAGTCCGTGCGGGAACTCTTTCTTTTTCTTCTTCCCCTCCTTGTTCCTTGTCTCTTCTTTGTCCATTCCTCCATTCACCATCCAGATCATCCACACATTACTTCTCATTCGCCTTTTATTCCTACCTCCACACACCAAGGATACACTCATATCTTTAGGCATTCCATCGCATTCAGCGCACCCTCCACATCAAAAGAAAGAGGCATGCCCATCCTACGGTCCATGCCCCTGAAGTACACTCTCAGGAGGCCAGTCCTCGAATGGAGCCAACAGAGCACTGCCCCTGAACACCAGGCCGCAGAGGCCGAGCGGGGTCACGCCGTCATCGACGACCTGAGGGACTACCCCGTCGAACTCTTTCATTTGCGCGTGCGTTCCATCCAAGAACAGCTTTCACATCATCACCCGCCCACCTATATCTACATCGCCGCTCTCGCCTCTATCCTCCTGCTCTTGCTCGTCTTCATCGCCACAGCCCTGGCTCTCCATGTCTCGGACGGCAAGCCCTGGGTCCTAGGCGTGATCGTGGTCTTGATCATGACCTTCGTCGCCAAAATGTTTTTTCTTTCCAGAATTGAGAAGGTATACTATCACCCCTTCTTTCCTTCCCTTCCTCCTCCTCCTCCTCCTCCTCCTCCTGCAAAAAAAAAAAAAAAAAAAAAAAAAAAAAAAAAACCTACCAGTCCAACCTCCGTCTGCGGGCGATCTTCTCCTGCTGAACCTACTATAAACATAAACATGCACTATAGGTCCCAGCGCTCGTTTTGTTCATCCGAATTTACTTATTTTCATAGGCACACAAAGAGATCAATATTCTACTTCACTCTTTCAACAACCAGGACATGCCTCACTACGACGTGCTCTACAGGCTGCGCCCAGGAACCTTTTCATTCGCGCACTCATCATTTCTCAACCGATGCGCTTACCGACTCAACCTGGGGCTGCCCAGCTGGGTGATCGACCTCACAACTGTCGACCATATTGATGAATACTCCTTCCAGGAACACCCCGCCACTGACCCACATGCTTTGCCCGAAGAGGTTTTAGCGAGAGAGAATGAGCTGCCGACCTATCGTTCCAAAGAGTATGAAGAGGAAGAACACGGCGATGGAATGCATCGCCACCAGGGCGTGTTCCTGAGCGAGGGACAGCCACCAGAGTACCAGCAAGTCGTCATTGAAATGGAAACACATTCTCGCCCAGCACTAGCAGCACCACCTGCATCAGAGACAGGAGCAGGAGCAGGGACTCTGAATATATCTGTCGCATGACCAAATTTATCGACAACAAGCACGGCACTTTCATTCTTCTCACAACTCAAAAGATCAAAGAGTCCATTGCTCGTTTTTCTCGCCATATTTTTTCTGTATATACCCTACACCTTCTCGACCTCATCCTTTCCATCGTCAAGTAGTCGCCTGTATTCAGAGCCATGTGTAATAAACTCCTTGTACAGTAATTTATTATCGTATGAAACGAGGTAGATAATGGCGGATACGCGATCGTGGGCAAAGAACGGCGCCAAAGGTGACGCTCAGGCAACCATTCAAACAGGACTCTCATCGTACCGCATTTGTCACCCTACGGCCGGCCAGCAGGGAAACCGCTACCATCGTGATGTTGTAAGTATGCCCTTATCCTCGCACCGTCTCACCTCGCCCCTACACGTTATTGTCATTTTGATCAGGCGATATAGTTGTTATACATTTTGATTAAGCGAGCAGGCTGCCATGAATGCAGTGAACCTACTCTATTGACTTCAGAAAATACGTAGGGAGAACGACGAAACGAGCAAAAGAATCCGCAGATCGATCCTCTCCTCGCCGTGCCTTTATTTTGAGTATTAATATGTATATACAATAGCATAAGAAAACGCTCCGGTACCTTCAATGATTTAATTGTTGTGGCAAGCTGAGACGCCTCTTAATCCGCGCAGTAGTGGCTGCTGTAAGTGGGAGAGCAGGAGCAACCGAGGGTACACCAATTGACATTCGCAGTCGCTTTCCGTCTCGCTCGAGTTGGAGGTCATTTTCCATTGGCCGCGATCGTTTCGTTGGGGGGCTGGAGCTGGATGATGAGGAAGCAGGGTCATTGGGAGGACGAGCAACTCTTTGTACTCCTCGACTTGGCAGACTGGAGAGGGTGCTGGGTGCTGAAGCATGGGATTCACTGATCCGTCGCACAACTCTTTGAGCACCTCCCAGCTTCGGCGGACTAGGGAAATTACTGGATCCTGAAGCTTGAGTGTCGCCCGACAACCGAATGACCTTTCGCACTCCTTGCTTCGGTAGACTAGGCAATGTGCTACTGGGAGCCGTGGGTTTGGAGTCGCCGGGTGTTGATGGAACAACCCTTTGCGCACCTTTCAGCACTTTCCCTTTCGTTATAGGGAAACCTGAACTGAGGTCATTGTTGGTACTACTGATGCCAATGCTGGTACCAATGCTAGTACCGGTACTGCTGCTCGCCACTACTCTCCGTGCACCACCCTGTCCGTTTAAAACAACCCCACTCTTGCTGCTGACTGGAATCAGTGCTGGAACCAGTCTCTTGGCGCCTCCAGCTTTTCCCAGCCTGCTGGCCAACGGCGCAAAGCTCATAGAGGAAGGACCTCCTGCCCTCGGCAATGAACCGTGTGTTTTCAGGTGCGAAGAGGAGAGAGATGGGAAAGGCGTCGGACGGATGACGGATGGCAACAAGGGATCAAGAAGCCCTGTTGAGTAGCGTTCTTCGTCTTCGTCAACAACATCGAGCGAAAAATGGACGTGCCGCTTCGAAGGTATTGGTGTCAATCGTGGCTGTCGCAATCCTCCGCGCGGTCGCCGCCGCTTGGGCGAAAACAGAGCACCGGCAAAAGGCATAGATCTCCTGCGAGGGGCTATGTTGCCTTTGATAGGAAGTGGTGGGACTTGAAACGGGTTCTGTGGGCTGCCAAGCTGAGGGTATTCCTGATACATCCTGATGGGTGACTGGTTTCCAAAAAGGCCGCTGGTTCCAATTGCAACACTGGTGTCGACCGTGTCCATGGACAGATTTGGGAGGACATGGCTCGTCGTCTGGCGCTTGACAGGGGTTTGCGGGACCTCTGGCAAAATCGACATGATCTTCGAGCCGTTCAAACCGACCGAGGTTGAAGAATCATCCCGTTTGAAAGGAGAGCCAGGAGCTAGGTCTTCCCCGCTGCCGTTGATACTGTAGTTGAGTCTAAGGTTCCATGCGCTGTACTCGCCTGAAATCGAGGATCCGATCTGTTTGGTCATGTCGGTGAAGCTGGTGATCGAGGCCATATAAATATCATTGAGAGTCTTGGTTGCCATTCCTGCCTGCTCTACGGCTTCAATCTCGGACCTGAGTCCCACCAGCGATCTCGCGCTTAGCTCCATGAAGTTGTCCGTGGCCAAAAACTGATCGCTTAGCGATTTGTCGGATAGTTCCAGTTTAGTGGTGAGAATTTTGTTGTGCGACTCCAAAGCCTGGCACTTCTTCTCCAACTCATACAGTCGTTGATATGGGAATCCTGAGTTCAAAATAGGGTTGTCCTTCTGCTCCATAGACTGAATCGAAACCGCATACATTTTTAGGGCGTCCTCATGCTCTTGCATCTGCTTTGTCAGACGAACTGTCTGCTCGATAAGGTCGCTAATCAACTGGTCTACCATATTGGTGTAAGAGGACGACGCATTCAGTGAACTATTGAGCTTGTTGACCTGCTCAGCTGCCTCGGCATCGTCGACCGACTCCATTGCTTGCTCAAGTTTCTCGCTCTGCCTCTTAGCTGCCTGAGAAGCCTCTTCAAAGCCAGCTCTCCATCGGTAAAGTCCTGAGAGTCGCGCCGAGGCGATGAACAACTGTGATTGGAACTGTGCATAGGTCAATTCCTGTGACCGTGCCGTCTGGAATGTTGCCCGCATTTTCCTGATTGTATCATCGAATGCACGGCCGAGTATCTCCTGTTTCTGCTGCGCCTTCTCGAATCCCTCGCCTTTGGCTTGATTTTTTAGTCGACTTTTAAGCTCTGCTACCTCCTGTCGCAGTTCATAGATCGCCTGGACATACTCAGAGACATGCCGGTCCACGTTCATGGTGTTCTTAGTGACCTTAGTTTTGATATTCTTGGCCCGGTTCGCGTATTTGAGCGTATTGTGGGTCTCTTCATAGTGCCTGCTTGATGGGCTCACGCAGGCGATCATGACCGTTTTGCAGTTGCCGCCAAGGGAAAATTTTAAAAGCCGTGTCAGCTTGCTGTCTCGATAGGGTATATGCGACTTTGGCCGGTTTTCACAAAGCGCGTTGATGCAGTTGCCGAGCGCAAGCAGTGACTTGTTAATGTTTGCTCCTATTGTTGACATGAAAGAAAGAAAAAGCCATCACCGGCTTTGTCAACTAATCGAGAAATGTGAACGTAACATATATATGGTGAATAAACAATGATAAGTACCTTCCATCAAACGACTACCGCGATTTTTGGTAGCTGAGGCCCTCTCACTTCCTGCCAAGTCGATAAGAGAAAGTGTTGCCATAGTGAAATCCTCCGAGATGTCTGCTGTCCTGAGTCGCTGGCAGATGTTGATCTGAAGAACAGCATGTGATCGAGAGGATGTGGCATTGGCCTCTGTTGGCGATATCGTCCTGTTTTCGTTGCCCTTGAACACCAACTCCATGAGCTCATCCATCTATATAAATAAATAGATTAGAAGCCGACCAAAGTTAGCTGTAATGTTGCTGTCAATTTTATATCACACGTCTGAGCCTAATAGGCGTAAAGAATAGCATACTCCTTTGGGATGATGCTCTGAGAGTCCAGCAATAGTGACTCTCTTTGATGAGTCTTCCCTGAGATGCAGCGCCTGTGGTTTTACAGTATCTGGGGTGGGCTTGGCCAGTAGATCACGGATGGCCTCATTGTAGACCTCCAGATATGAAAGGGAGATCTCAATCGTCTTTTCATCCTCCAACTCCTTGATTCGCACGTAGAGCTCCTGCATAGTGAGGAAGATGATGCCGGGCTTCTCTGGTGTACCACTGATTGTATGAGTCTTTCCGCATCCGGTCGCTCCATAAGCGAATAGTGTGCCATTGTAGCCACCAAGGACACCGTCGATCAAATGTTTTGTCGTATTTTCAAAAACCTGATGACGGTCGAATGCTCAATTAATACCTCAAAATCTCTTTGGCAGTACGTGTGCTTCACAAAGAATACAATACAAGTACCTCTTGCTGCTGGGAATCCTCATCAAAAACACGATCGAATGCGTAGCGCATATCTTTGAATCGACGATACGCCTGTACTGGTAGCAGTGCCCGTTTGTATTTTGAGATACTCTCTGCATCTGGAGGGTCAAAGACAAGGACATTATCATCCAAAACGTCGACTACTTTGCGAAGTCCTGCCGAGGACTTTGTTGTGCTGGCGCTCGAGTTGGTGTGGTCGCTTCGACTGCTGACGTTACCAAACCCGTTAGAGAGTGAGGCATCCGCTGAGAGGTTGAACTTGTTGGTCGGTGTTTGAGGCCGTTGTGCCTGCTCTGCGGGACTGAATGGCCTAACTCTTACTGCAAAGTTCATAAAGATCAGAGAATGGGTCAATAGGCCTATAACTCATTACGCTGTTGATGATATCGAATCGCCTGTTGACTCGCGATGATCCACCTTACCTGCCACAAGTATTGTTGATTCCGAAGGCCATTGTGTTGCCTCGCTCGTTTTTCGGGTACTTGTGGTCGAAGTCGCCTGCGAATATGTCGTGTTGTCTGTATGAGAGCCTCTTATAGCACTGGCATCGTTTTCTACTTCGTCCATAACGTTTTCATTGATAATCTCCGTTGTAAGCACATTGTTTTCCTGTGTTAGGGTCAGGGCCTTTGCCTGCTGCTGCAGCTCCAGCCTCGATGCGCTGCTGCTGAGGTGATGTATTATGGGGTTCGATGAAAGATGAGACGAGAGAATGGACTGAGTTATAGATGGTGCTGAATTTGAATGGATTGGCGTGAGGACCGAGAGCTCAGGCATATAAGGGGAACAGTTCCTGAACGCGGAAGGAAACACTGAAGAATTGTTGTTGTCACGTCGTCGCAGTTGATCTGTCGCGCTGTCGGATTTGTGCGTCTTGAGGCCCAAAAGATGGTGCCTGGTAGTTGATGAGGGAAAGATGCGTGATTGATGAGCAGAGAGAAGAGAAGGTGCTTAACACCTGTGATGTTATTTTTTTTTTTTTTGCATACTCACACCACTTGTGGTGTGACTGGGATTGGGACGAACGTGCTTTTTTTTTTTTGGCTACCAATTCACCCGTGAGCTGCGCACAGCAATTCATCGGCATCGACTCAGGGGCACAACTACGGATTATTACCCTGCACCCACACGACAAATCAGACTTTTTCAAGAACCACAGCTTTCAATGGCGGGATAGAGAAATGTGTGATTTAAACCAACCGAGTTAATGAGCAGAGGGGTTATGGAATACGTTAATGCCTCGTTTACTGTCTTGCGTGCTGCAATCCAGAGTGAAAGCGCCTTCCTCGGTAACGGAAAGAGCATTAGGGTATCCAGAAGGCCATGTTAGTGGCACTTCCTCATCAGTCTTTTCAATTCCCTCATGCAGGCGCAGTGGACCATGAATCTATTTTTGTGTGGGCCCACGAGATCGCATACTAGTTGCGCTTTTGGAGATCGGATTTCTAATCTCTTATGAGGTTCGCTTAGCCACGCTAAAGCTGCAGCAACTCTGCCCTCTCCGATCTAACGGGACTAAGTCGTTAGCTCGCATCCCAAGCAACGCTGACTAAATGACGCAACGGCGAAGGCTGTAGGATTGTCCATTTCCGCTACGAGTACCCAGCCAATGTGGACCATATCATGCGGAAACCTAAAATATGAGACCGTCAGTTTTCTTTTATCTTCTCGCCCCTCTCTCTTCTCTTTCTTCTCTTCTTTTCACATCTCCACATCTTTTACTCACAACACCTTCACATACCCTATTGTCTCTTCCCCTTATTACGCTCGGTCTTAATCCCGCATCCTTCTTAATAAATTCAATCGGCTAATATCACATCGGCCAAGAAGCACAGCACAGCAGCATGTCCCACCTCATCGACCCGTGCTTGCGAGCGACCAAGATTGCCCATGGGATCAGACGCGGCATCGATGGCATCTCACCCCTGAGTGGCCTTGTTCCTGAACTCCGCATTCTCATCCAAGAGCAGAAAAATGTCCTCGCCTCATTAAAGCGAACCGCATTTGAGAAGGAAGAAGGTAAACCCAGCAACAGCAAGCAAACCAACCAAACCAACCAAACCAACCAAACATACACTCTCCTCTTATCGGAAATGGCAAATATGGACATGGCACACTGCATGGCAACAAGGCTGAAGGACTTCTCACTAACGCTACTTTACCTGTCTCATAAAAAATGTAATCAGCCGCAAAACACCTTGCTATTTACGCTAAGACCGAAGGTCCCGATATTGCAGACACGCTCACGAAACTCAGCATCTTAGTCCAGAAAGCCGCCGACCTCGAGCGCGTCTATGCCAACAGCCTCGCCCAGAGTAGAGAACTCTTCAAGGAGATTCGGGTAGCTGAGGATGAAAACTATTCGATTCGAAAACGCAAGCTGGATTTGGAGCAGAAGCTGGCCCTCGACAAATCGTATTCCTCGTCAACGATCTCCTTAACAGGAAAACAACCCTCAGTTCACGGACCAGAACTGCACCCAGAGATGAAACTACTGAGACAGGAGACCATGTCGGTTGAAAATGATCTCGAGGACTTGAAGCGCAAGAAGATTAAGAAAGCGACATGTCAGCAGCTGGATGCACTCGAGAAACTAGGCAAGGAGCTGATTGTAGTTGCACATTATGGACGACGGGTCATGGACGAACTCGACGACTCTCCGACGCCTGCAGGAACCTATGCAGATGACCGTTATGCGACTTATGAAGGTAAATCCTTTGTTCACCCCCTCGCGTTTGCATTACGACCTTCTCTGAGATGACTCAATAGATATTAAGCTACCCTCTCGTGATCCTTTATTCCGATTTGAATAGGCGCCGCAAAGACAGCATACACTGTCAAGGCCTTTATGGACACATTCAAGGCCTGGCCTAGCCACGAGCCTCAGGTCCAGATAAGCGACGTCGACCTTGGCGACTTCCCCAGGGACAACAAACAGGTCATGGACGCCATGTTGAAGGATCTCGCTAGCAAATCCGGCTCGGACTGGTACGCCCTTCAATCACCGAGTTCTAGTAAGGCGCCCTCAACCCATGGCAGGACCAACTCTTCAGATTCAGTAGGCTTTGCATCGCCCCGCAACAGTATATCCTCTCTGGTAACCACTACAACCTATGTCGACGGAGTCCCAACAATCCAGGTCATCAATGAGATCCCACCTACTCCTGAGTCTGAGGAAGCACCTGTCAATAATGAGAAGGAGGATGCAACTAGTTTGGCAGCAGCCCAAGAGCCTATCCCTGTTTTCGTGGGCGGAGAGGGAGATACTAGACCAACGTCCCTTGCTAACAGCGCATCCTCGACCACCAACGACACTACACCAGCTGCTACTTCTAATACCTCTGCTACAGATACCACGACCTCCTCTGTCGATCCAAGTCCGTTTGTTTCTCACTCGACCTACAAACCAACCACCGCCTATCAACCCGGATATGCACACGATGCTGTAGACGGCCAACGGACACCGCCATCCAGGAGTCGACCCCATTCGGGCGAACACTATCCAATCACCCACGCACCGCACCCCTTGATGATGCAACAAACGCCTTTCCAGCCGAAGCAGCAGTACTATCAGCCATTGTACCCACCAGGACCTCCCGGCGGAGGTATTCCATCCCAGATGCCCATGCCCATGCCCATGCCTGTTCCTATGCAAATGTCGATGCCAGTGCCCAACATCCCTAGCTCGTCTGATGATCGCGAGGATGGTGGAAACAAGCGCCACTCCCAGCCTATCTCAGTCTCCTTCCCTCTGCGTCCACCAATTGGCTTGGCATTAGATCATTCTGCCGGTATGACATCCCCTACTGCTGGCATGCCTTTGTCGTCTCGGTCCCCATCCCCATCGCATCAAAATGCACGACGTAACCCACATGCGGTGCTGCCCCCAACAGAACCAGGATTTCATGTGCCAGTAGGCACCGAGATATCGGCCTCGCAAGAAACCCCCAAGGATGTGTACGATGGCCCACCTCCTGATTATGCTGAGGCCTCAATGCAGCCCCCTGCCGAGAAGCGCGACGAGAAGAAGCGGCGATAAGCAGTGATTTCCTTTTTCAATATAGTCAAATAAACCCGAGAGACTGTTGCATAATGGACAGCGCCCTCTTCAATTGCAAGGTTCCCAAGCTGCAAAAATGCTGAGCCCGTTGGCAATGCGTTTCCCCACTCTTTTATCACACCACCCCAAAACGACATCGACATCATACCATGGAAATCGATGCACTCACGATCGTGCTGACCATCACCATCGCAGTCGCTTTGGCGTATGTCAAACTTAGCAAATCCGAGCCAGACGTACACCCGCTGCTGCTACAGCAACAGTCTACGCCCACACCTATCAGGAACGAGGGCGAGTCAGTCGTCCATCGATCCAAGTCAGTGTCCCATGGTTCGCCACTGGTGAGGCAGCCCTCGGACAAGATCAAGACCCTATACGATGTCTGGCAAAGTGGCTCTACCATCAATCCCTCAGCGCGATCATTGATGTTCCCGTTACAGAATCAGTTTGCGTTTGTGGATGTAGGTCATCGCCCGCCGTTCTGTTCGCAGCTGTAATACGAGTATTCTGAACGTGCATAGCTCCTCTTCTGACAAGCGTCTTTACTTTTTTCCTCTATACACATATTCACACGACATGTATTTCGCCCGCATAGGCCACTTATGGTATGACACATGCTTGACGCCTTGTTCATTTTAGCGTGGGAGTCAAATTGTTGACTAACAGCTTACTTTCATGTTGAACAGAACAAGTCGACAGGAGGATCAGCGGATTTGGATCAGGACTCATCAATTTGACAGGACTGAAGCCCAAGACGGAGACCCCAGTTGGCATCATGGCTCCTTACTCCCAAGGTACATGTAGATTTTGTTGATGCAAAATGCCCAGGAATTTTTCATTGCGCTTATACCCATTCATGCGTCCCCCAATTAGAATCGTTTATTGCTCAGCAGGCGTTCTATAGATACAGCTTTGTGGCCGTGCCCATACATGACCTCAGGAATGCAGATTTATTGATCGAGGTGGTTAACCAAACGAAGCTAAAGGCCATTATCGTCTCGCAAAAGACGCTGCCGTTGCTACTGCAGTCCTTGAAGGAGTGTCCCACCGTCAAGACCATCATTGTTGCAGGAATATTCATCTCTGGAGAGCAGGAAAAGATTGCAGCTCTGCATGGAGCTAAACTGATCAAGTTTGCCAGGGTGGAGTATGACGGATCATCAAACCCATTGGACCATATTAAGCCTGGTGAGTTTTCATTTTCTTATTTTCGTCATAGGGTCATGCCTTTTTCTGTTTCCTCACAGTTGCCTCGAAATATTCATTTAGATCCTGAGGATGTTGCTATGATCAACTACAACACCAAGTCGACATCTGTAAGTTCCGTATTCTGAATGTACATAGCGCGACTCCGGCCCTAAGATGCACGAACTCATTTTGTCTCCTCAACTTGAACATCTAGCTTTCAAAGGGTGTTATGCTTACACACGCTAATCTGATAGCAGCTACAGCTGCCTTCAGAGCAGCGCTGCCAGGCACCAAAAAGTTCACAAGCAAGGATCGTCTTCTCTGCCAGTTTTCGAACGGGGATGTCATTGCGGTCTGGTTGCAGAGCGCCATTATTTTGTCCGGGGGCTCACTTGTCTTCCCTACCGGGTTAATGAAGAACGTCCTTCATGACGCACAAGCATCGGCTCCCACAATTTTTGCAAGGTAAATTTGGGTGTTCATCATATGTTTTGTGTGCATATCAAGTATATCAATCATGTTCTCTAATTTCCATCCCAATTCTTTGCTTTACAATAGTACTCCTGTCATTCTGGAAAAGGTCCATGAGGCGCTTCAATTGACCTATGGAAAGGGGTCATTGTTCAAGCGCGCGTATGCAGCCAAGCTTGAATTGCTCAAAGCGGGATGCGTCACCTCAACCAGCCTTTGGGACTTTATTGGACTGGGAGAGATCCGAAGCAGACTTGGCGGAAAAGTGAGATTGATTGTCACCACGAGTACGTACAGCTTTCAAATGAATTCGCGAGACGATCATTGGATATCCAATACATCCCTGCGATACTCATGTTACTTCCCTAAATTTCTTTTTATTAGATCCAACAAAGAATGAGACTATGGAATATATCAGAGCTGCAATGGGTATCCCAGTAATCAGCACTTATGGAAGAACAGAAACCTCGGGCATTGTTACCAGCCGCAACATGTTTGATTACTCGAGCACACCATTCTTGGGGGCCCCTGTGGGATGCAATGAAGTGAAGCTAGTCGATGATGTTGAAAGTGGACATACTAGTAACGACGAGCCCAACCCACGTGGAGAGGTACGTAACGCGAGATCCGTGCTCATTAACAAAATCGAAGCAGTAAAGAACCCATACGACTTTTGCTCAGACAACTGATGATCTAGATGTGGCTGTTTTTCGAATAGATATTTATCCGAGGACCCAATGTGATGAAGGGATATTTCAAGAAGCCCGGTGCAACAGCTAAGGCGGTGGATAAAGACGGGTGGTTTCATTCGGGCGATTTGGGAACATTCCATTCGAATGGCACACTGGAAGTGTCGAACAAGCGGAAGAAGAAGGCCAAGACATCGGGTAGGTCATCGCCCATCCAAGGAGAGGCGAAGGAGTGAACATGGCAGAACTTTTTCTGGATGGCGTTTGAGGGTTGTTATCTCAGCCTAAATGCCTAGATTTAGAAATGACATGTCTGGGCTGGCCGAGACCAAGCCGAAGCAGGCGCAATAACAAATAAAAGAAAAACAGGTATATAGTGCGAGTGTGGTTAGGGCACTCTTTACTAATATCTCATCTGATCACTCTCCCTACGCCCACTTCTTCCACACAACGAGAAAGCTGAAATCTGCTGCTCAGGGCCTAATCATCGACGACCTAAAGTCCGGTATAAGCGCCAGACTTATTGTGCGAGAACTTGTTTCTCAGCCCAAAGCTTCACTAAACTGCTCAAGATGTCAAAGAGGGCATTTCACCAGCGAAGATGAGGTTGCCCAAGCAAGATATCCTTAACAGCACGGCACGCAGTCGTACGGGGTATGGCAAACGGTGACCTGAATACTGCAGTTGGCGTACAGAAGCCCCTCTCCGAGGAACTGGCCATCATCATATCGACAAACAGGATTAGAGAGATCCTGAGGGAGGAGGGATGGATGACTGCTCGAAAGGCCATGCAGCTCAAGTTGACCGGCAAACACTACAGAGTACTTTTGGACTTTGCCCGTATGTATGAGTATTGGGCTGTCAATGATCGGGAAGTGGCCTCATGGGCAGATGAAATCAAGATCAACCGATACATTTCAGACAGGAAGGTGTGGGTTTAAACCCCCTGAAAAGTTGGTGACCAAGACAGTCTCATCGAAGTGACATTCAAGTACGGATGAGACTACATTTTATGTGAGATAATATAACATGTTATGATCTCAGGCCTTCAAACCAAAGGTAGGATGGATGCTGAGCTGTGCGTCGAGATTGTGGAGGAATGTGCCCTGTTGACGCAAGAATGATATGAGGCTCGGCCAGAAAACATGAGTATCCCGCAAGATAACGACCCCCAAACACACTCAAGAGCAGCCAGGATGCAAACGAGGGGTCAATGTAGAAACTGGGCGAAGCACTTGTTGACATCATAGCATACTAAACTTTTTGCACTGGCCCTTTGACGCCCAGGACCCGTACACGGGCCGCCGCCGCCACCATCCCCTTTATTGGGGTTATCAAGGACAAGAAGCAGGTACGGTTTAAAGTTTAAGCCGTACATCGAGGCCATCGCGAGTGCAGCGGCTCATACCCAGTTTATTACATGGAAGTTGGCTCTATGAACAACCTGCTCTAGAGCATGAATAACTGCATAGACATCATCGATAAGAACATGAGTAACCACATATGCAACATCGAGAAGAGCATGGGCACTTCGAAAGCTACATGGAGTAAGACGAAACATATTGAGAAGTAAGTGGTATCGATGTATCCGGATTTGAAGGGTGTCGATATATTAGCGTAACGGATCAAGGACGCTCGAGAGAGCCAGCAACTGGACGAGCGCACCATGGCAACATGATCGCGGCTATCAGATATATGGAGTCGCTCATAAGGCAGGCTGCTGCGTGTCATGTACTTATATCATAACACTTAATAAATCGGATGTGGAAGTGCAGCCCCATATCTTTTTTCTCTCTGATATTTTTCACTGCGTACCTGGATATAAAGCCTGCGCCGCCTGGAGTATATGCCGGAACCAACTACAGTATCTTCCGAACGTCCTCCCAGGTGAGGCGCGCATTGACAGCCACGCCAGATATCATCAGCGTCCTTTAGATTTGCGACAAGAATAAATACTGGTGTACTTTTTGCTCCTGTGCTTTAGTTGCGGGAGCGAGGATTTGGACTGCAGAGGATCTGTAGCTGACGATGATCGATACCAGCACCATCCACTCCTAAAAGGGCAGCCAGGAGGGCAGCTAAAATACAGCCGTGTTATCAGAGTGTTTGGGACACCAAGGCAGAGTTAAAGTCGCGCTCATCAATGTCGTTCAGGGCGAGCTAGCGGAGATCTAGGTCGACGAGGACGAAGAGAATAAGGAGGAGAAGCTGTAGATATAGTCTACGTTGAGGAGGGCGCTGGGGTCAAAAAAAATCTCCAATATGCTGTACCATGTAATCCTGGGGAGGGAAGGAAGGGGAGAAGGTTTGCTGTACATGTGTAGGCAAAAGTAGGTATACAAACAGCTTGATTGAGGAAACACCGAATGAAGCCGCATTTGAGCTTCGAGAGCTGAGCACTCATTTGGGAGCAATGCACACGATCTCACAGTTGTGTAGGGAGAAGTTGCTCCAATAGATAGCTTTAATTGGTAGATTGTATTTACTTTGGTGAACCACTTCAAGCAACAACGTCTGACAATGTTTCTGCTCGGAGAATGAGGATATAGTGAGCGAGCTAGGGGTGAATGAGGGGGGTGCAGCAGCAAAGGGGTGGAAAAAATCAAAAACGAGTTGGACACGATTGAGCCTCGAAGTAGTGGACGAGATATCGATGGGTGTGCCCCATATCGTTTGAATTAAATGTTCTCTCTGGCCTCTCGCTCTAATTTGCTATTCCTTTTTGCTCTTTCTCTCTCGCTTCTCTCTTTTTCTCGCTTTGGATGGACTTTCCGCGTAAATGTACCAAGTATCATCGAGCAGAAGGGAGGTTAGGCAAGATTGTTCGGCTCTATCAGCATGACAACCTTTGGGCATCATAAAGGAAGAGGTAGATTGAGAGTAGCATGCAGGATGATAGAAGTTGAAGAGGGCTGAGGCTGACCTGCGTTGCAATAGTGCGGAACCTGGGCTGGGCTGAGTACGATTGGTCAGACAATGAAAGATGGACACATATGTCCTGAAGAATTCGCCGACTTAGGATGTATGGGTCGGTTAGCGAACGCGCATCTGGCTATGCAAATAAGACAAAGCGTCCAGAAGATCTTCGTCCATCAAAGATTTTCGTAGACAAAATTGAAAATGAGAGATAGCAGGAGACAAAGAGGCTGGGAAGACGCACGTCCGTTCCACCTAAAAGAGATATACTATGGCTAGCTATGTTCTTTCAGCGTCAATGGTAATCGATACACCGAGTGAATGATATACTGTGAGGTTTCTATAACTTCGCCTACAATGCAGATACGATATAGAACACAAAACAATGCAGCATGTGTTGCATGTGTTGTATGAAATGTATAAGCTAGACTAGCCAAGTCTATGTTTTATCTGTCCCTTGTTTTACTGTTTCTGTTGTTGTCCAGGATGATGCGTATTGGATATGGATGGATATCTGTGAAAGGAATGAATTCATATCGTACTCACTTTCTTCCTCCAAACCCGTTTGTCTATTTGTCATGGAGGTCAAAGGTCTTTCTTGTGGTAGTGATGAAGATTTAGACCTTTGCCAATTGTCAAGCGAGGCCTCTACTGTTGCTAATTCTTCATCCTTTGGACCAGAAGTCATTCTTCGTTTTTATCGCGCGTGCCATCGATTACTGCCATTAAATTGGAAGCCTACTGTGGTTGCAGCGTCTGAACTATATATATGAATGAAGGTAATATTGTCCACCCCATTCCCCAAGATACCTCTTGCCCTTTTCTTCGTTCATTTACGCGCATATTTTATATAAATACACGTGCAATTGAATGAATGCAAGATAACTGAAGCCATGGCCCATCCACTCGGACAGCTGGTGGGGATTGTCGCCGCCCTTGACCTTTGTCCTGGTCTTCGTCCTGGTCTTCGTCCTGGTCTTCGTCTCCTGGTCCTCGTCCTCTCTTCCTCTCGTCCCTCCTCATTCCACTCTGCTCATTCGATCACCACCTCTCATCCTTCTCCCTCGACTGCTGATTCACTCGCACGCACACACTACCCCCCTCTGCTCCGTCTTCTCTCAATATTTTTCTCACTTCTCACACCTCGCACTTGTCCTTCGCCTGCTATCGATCCTTGGTGGCCATTATTTGTCAAAGCGACTCTCTGTCCAGTTCTCCTCGGTCCCCCTCCTTTCCTTATTTTATATCTACCCATCTATCCGCTGGCCCTATCGCTGTCTCAGTACTTTCACTTGAAACATACACTTTGGTTTTTTTTTTGCCCATGGTTCCTACCCCCCGTCAGGTCGGATTTTCGCTCCAGACTCATATCTCTGCTCCATTGCAAAAGAAGGAAATTGTCCTTCTCTAAACCTTCTTTCGACATTTCTCTTCACTTCTCTTCTCGGTTCTGCTTTCGTTACTTCCAGGCGACGTCCTTGCTTTTGTTATCCCGTCTTTATTCTTATTCTTTTACAAATATAAATATTACATTCACGCGTCCAGGCCCTACGCTTTATTCTTTCATTCGTCAAAACGCGAATTCATCGTCCTCTCTCCCTTCTTCTACCTAACTATCCGGCCTGATCCCATACCCCTCGCCACTAAAAATATCAAGGAACGAAATCGCGATTGGTTCGACAGTATTATCTATATCTCATAAACGGGGCATAGCCGAGTGTGAACGCGTTGGACATGAATGCCCCCGCAGAAGCGCCACCAGACGCTAATAGCGACTATTTAGATTACCAAGATTTAACCCTGCCTCTCGATCCGAAGCTCATCTTTGAGGCGCCACCACAGCATTTTCAGTCCATTGTCTATGTCAAGCGGCAGCACGAGCTGCTTGATGGCGCCATCCATGGCTGGATCCAAAAGGCGCGAGAATGCCACTCGGGTATGATTGGATAGTGTTTTTGCTTTGTGCATCCTCCTTTCCTGTCACATAAAGAGAAAGAAGCGGGCGTAAAAGAGCGGGAAAAAACAACGACCACTGCACAAGAGATATGCAGAGCATAGGCCAGACATGGACAGTATTCAAAAGATGGCAGACACGCACGAGGGCTGGGGAAAAGGAGTCTTTGGAGAGCTTGCTTGCTCAAGGACTAATGCTTGCTCCTTTCCCCCCTTCCACCCACGTTAATCCATACCCCTGTTCTGGGCGCCATCGCCAAATCAATATTTTTATTTTTCTGTGCACGTCGCCTCCTCCCGTTGTCCACAATAGCTGACCTGGTCGTGTACACAAAACACACTGCCTGAACTATAAAATAGATTCTCTAGGAGATCTCCAGCACCAGCTTTCGCTTTTGGCTCAAGGGGCTGCCCGGGGAGCCGACGGGAGTATATTAGAAGGTATGTCCTCTGAGACACCCATGCATGTCGTCTGTTTACTACCCCAATGTGAATGTGCCGGAATATGCGATTACCCATATGCAGAGACTGGCAGCAAGGATCGCTGTAGCCCATCAGTGAACATGAAAAGACAACAATGGCTAGTCTTTGGCTGGAACACTGCCTGAAGCTCCAAAAGTATGCTGCTCGGGAGTGGTGGTTATGGAAGTGTTCGTAGCATATTAAGCTCTGTCAGATAGACAATTGCGCTGTTGAAGAAAATTGAAAAAACGTAGCGAAGGGTGAACCAAAAAGACTAATTTCATCCTCCCGAACCTTTTCAATCCCTTTGCTCCGCCTGCTGGTCATGCGTTTAATATTCCGCCGACGAATCAAGTAGTGCGGGGCAATAGCTGGACTCACCAGCAACGACTCATGCAGGCGCTCTCCTCGATCGGTCCGGAGCTGCAGACATGTTCCTCAGAGGCACTTCCTGCCGTGCTAGAGCTCTTGGGACCAATGGTGCTTGGTAAGGCGACTATTGTCATTATGCAAATGCATACTGTGCAACGACAACACACCGATAAACTAAATAAGTTGCTTTATGCATTATCGTTGACGATGCGTGCATTGCGGTAAACGTCTGCCCCGTTTTCTTTGCATAAACACATCTCTCACCAGCGTGGTTCTCTGTCCGTCCAATCACACGTAGATCCAGTACAGGAAGCCTGTCAGACTATTGAAAAAACAATCAAGGTACCGCTGAGAAAATGCAAAGGGCACTCATTGACACGAGATGCATAGTCTACTATCTCGACGATCGTTAACTATAAAAAATCTATCCGCTTCTCTCAGTCAGCCAAGCTTTACTGTCGACAAGCTATTAGACTCTTTGAAAATGCTATCCAAAAATACCACTCCACTCCTGGCAAGCACAGGATGGATGCGGGAGGAGAGGTAACTAGCAAATTGTCTAAACCCCTGGATTTTGTTCGTTCTCTTTTTACTTCCAAATCTGGATTCTAATCACGACTGTCTACCCGTGCGTCGATCATAGAGCTCCCAAGTAGCACACACTGTGTTTGACACGAAAAAAAATATGTGCAAGGCAATATACGCTCTGAGTGGAACACTTAATCATGCTATCGAATTCAAAGAGATCTTTATTCTCGAAAAGGTAACCAGCTCGTGGAGATAGATGTGTAAGCGCGGTCGACAGCACAATGTCTGTGGTTAACATTGCCGCCTCATATCTCACTGTATTTTACCAGACAGACGCGTTTATAAACACTCTGAGGAGCTGGCGCGAGTCAGGGACGAGAGATGTGGCAAGCATATGGAATGCATTCGAAAGACCGCGAAAAGAGGTGTGTCCTTCAGAATGTTCAGAATTTGTAATGCACTTGATGTGGAGATTTTCATTGGCACTCACGTCACAGTTGATGAGATGATAGACGCGTCGCTTTAGTGCTCTTATGTTTCCTCCCGTCGAATTTCCAGAGGACGAATTCAAAGTGAGTAGCGATAGGAACGGAGCAGACCTGAATATCTACTCGCGTACGCAAAGAAAGGGATACGATGAATAAAACTGTAGAAGATGGCTGATAAGCTTTTTATCGTGTTCTTTACGTCAGACCTACTTTGCAAGGTTTCGTCACTCGCTCATGCTCCCGGTCTCTTATCGCGATCTCGAGAGCCTGGATCCTGTTGCGCCGACTCCCGGACAAAAAGCTGGGTACCTGTTTCATAGAAACAGGAATGGAGAATGGAGCAGGGAATATTTCTACATTTTACCTAAGGGGATGTTGATGCAGTTTGCAAAGGGAAAGGTATGACGATGACCGCAGTTACTCTGCTCAGACCAGTTCTGATGTCCTGAATTGATCTCTTTTAACCATATATTTATACGTTGTTGGAATTTATAGGATATTCAAGTGGCCAACCTGAACCAGACGCTTTTGAGGACTATCAACGTGGATCAAAGAGACTTTGTGTTTGAAATTTGTTCAATGGAGGTTTATCTCATGTACGACCACTGGGGACACGCTTGCTGGGTCGCATTTAGTACCGATAGATGGATATGCTGGACGAACACACAAATTTAACGCATATTTTTTTCTTTAACAATTTGTGTAAACCAGGGAATCAATATTGCAAGCAACAACAAAAGTCGAGTTCGAGGAATGGAAAGCGGCTTTGTTCTATTGGCATCCCCCAGATGACGAAATACCACAGATTGACACACTCAAAATCAGTACTCCACCTACGGTAGGTACTTCAGAAGGGAAAAAAAGGCATGCAGTAAGTGCGTGCCAGTAGACACAACAACATAATCTGATCTTTTTCTCCAAATGGCCATCATACCTATCATATTGCGATGATAGAAATCCGTGTTGCCTCGTCCTCGTCATCTCAGTATTGGGCGAATGTCAGACCAGCCTCTAAATTCACCAAAGCCCAGAATGTCGGCGGAATTCCCAGTCGTGATCAAGGGCGATCTCTTTGTGCTAGGTAACGAGCCTTTCGCGATTAGATATTTGCTAAAAGTGTAGCACATGTGAAGGACGAATGAGTAACGACAAATGGATTTGTAAAAAAACAACTTAGATCTGCGGACAAAATCAATGAATTCTCAGAACAAGGTCGGCACATGGAAACGGATAAATTGCTGCATCCGCTCGAATGGTCATTTCGCGCAGTATAACATGGGAGAGGTATTGTCAAAACCGCCTTGGAACCTTCACTGTCTGGGTGCAATCAGGATAATGATTTCCTAACGCATCTTGATGCCGTGAATAGAACGAAAAACCCTTCGAGACCATACCTCTGGCTGACACACTTCGGACACACATTTGGCCGCTAGATGGCAGCCTATTCTCAAAAAAGCACTGTTTCTCCATCAAGGCCCCTCAAGATGTCAATTACTACACTGTCTCGTTAAAGCGATCAAGCACAGACCAGGAAACGTTTAATAAGTGGCTCTATGCGCTCAAGTCGTACGCAAAACCTGAAATTTTTGGTGCAAGTGAGGACCTGGAATACCGCCTATACAGGACGTTTTGGATCATGGTCAATGATGGGCGCAGACTTCCCAAAGATCTTGAGGCATATTGTGAGATTATGTTGGACGATCAGAGGCGCGCCAGGACGAGTACGCGTACTAAAGCAGCCAGAGGTTCAGATCCGGATACACCTTTCTGGAGAGACAGTTTTGAGTTCACGTAAATGCTGATTGATCTTTACAATCCCGCAGCATTCGATTGATACAGAGTACAATACTAATAAGATTGTGTGTTCTTGTCCTAGCGATCTTGCCGCATTCACTAAAGGCATAACGATCAACGTTATACAGGCGAATGGCAGCAAGTTGATTCCTTTTGGGAGGACCCATATACCTGTTCGGAACAGCGAGGAATGCGACGAGGGCTGGTATCCAATCCTGCGCATCAACAGTCGAACAAGGTCGACAGAACACCTTGGGGACTTGAGACTGAAGCTGAAGTATGAGGAACAGATCGTATTACCTCTAGCTAATTACTATGATCTATTGGAGGTAAGCTGCGGACAAAAATAACGCGAGTTGCTCCGCGATGCTAAACAATTCTTTCATTCTCGAGTTAACATTAGCCCTTTTAATCGCACTTGAACCCGAAGATCATCATCAATTTCCAGGAGAATAATGTAATATCGAAGTTAGCAGATCTAGTCACAGACCTTGAAGGATTCTCAAGAAATGTGCTCCGTATTCTGGAAGCTAAAGGTCTTGCTGTAGTCTGGCTCAATTCTTTGATCGATGACGAGATTGCGGAGGCCGACCCGAGTATGTTTTTTTATTATTATTCTGTTGTTGCTGTTGCGCCGAGAATTTTTAAGAGCCATTATCCGATGAAAGCTTCCATGCGACTTATACAGTACATTATTTCTTTTCATCCTGAAATTTAGCCCGAGTCAACACGCTGTTCAGGTATGTTCTGACTATTCTTTATAGGCTGTATGCATTTTCATGGGACCCCCCTCAACTAATATCACTCAATGTGTTCGTAAACAGAGGAAATACGCTCCTGACAAAGGCGCTCGATGCATACATGCGACTTGTTGGTACAGAGTATCTGGACGACACTCTTGGCGATATTTTAAGGAATATCTGCAAGAACAGAATTGCTTGTGAGGTCGATCCATCCAAACTGGACAAGAACGATGATATAAAAGCGCAATGGAAGATTTTGATGCACCATACTCGGACATGTTGGCGGGTCGTGACTGAGAGTGTTATTCATTTCCCAAAGTAAGCGTTCCTGGCACAAAGAGCGACTGCGTCAATCTGCAAGGCACTTTGCGTAAAACTAATCTACTAATCAAACTACGTTTGTTTGGTTCTCTTATTGCGCGAACCCAGAGATCTTTTACGTGTGTTCTCTCACCTGCAAAAGCGACTTGATGAAAAGTTTTCAGATCAAGTGCCTTCCGATAAATCAAATCAGGATCCTGAACTAGCACATCTGGCGCGGTATACTGGTGTTAGTGGATTCGTTTTTTTGCGCCTTATATGCCCAGCTATCCTCGGTCCCAAGCTATTCCATATCGTGAGAGGTACCATGGCGGACATTTTCCTTGATTCTCAAAGAATGCTCCATTTCTAATTCAGCGGACACTAAGGGAGGAGTTTATATATATATATATATATATATAGAACACCCAGAGGCGCGCGCGCACCGGACGTTGACTTTGATTGCGAAATCACTCCAGGGTTTAGCAAACCTCGTGAAGTTTGGACAGAAAGAGTCGTGGATGAATCCCATGAACGAATTCATCACTGTAAGTTGGATATATATCCGCAACTCGTTCCATTCTTCCAACGTGCCATGAAGCCAACCCATATTTTTTATGTTGGGACAATAGGAACACACCAAAGGTCTCAAGGACTTCATTGATCAGATCTGCGTAAGCTCATACCAAAGTACTTTTCCAATGAAGCTTGATGTATATATTTCGTATCGAATAACACTGACAATCTCATGACAATGTAGACGGCGGATATTACTTCAGAAGTCGGATCGAGCTCCAATTCGGTCTGCTCATTGCTTCTTCACCCCCCGCACTCGCCAGGGTCCACTAATTCGTCGGCCTTTCGGGCACAAACAAAGAGTAGTGGTACCATCCAAAGTTCCAGCTTAGGTGGCTCAACTGGACAGTCCATGGCTATGATGGGACCCTTGCCCTCACCCAGCTCTCAGACACGTCCCAGTCTTCGATCGCAGCTCAAAGACACTGTTCTACCACCGATTGGTAGTATCGATCCAGAATTGATGGAGAGGAACCAGGATATGCTGTTATTGCCACATCTGATTGATTTGGGGAAAGAGCTAGCGCACTTCACGACGACGGTCGCCCGAGTGGTCCCACCATGGCCGCCGATGTACGACGAAGAGGAGGAGAGTCGCGAAGAGCAGAATCCGAAGAACAAGGGTAGAAATGGCAATAACAGTGAACACCAACGGCTTCAAGAACTGGAGAATCAAGGAGCAGAGGGAGAGGAGGATATTATCCGAAAAGTGGGCCGAGTGTGCTGGGACGTGATACAGACCATCCAAGCGCGTGTTGAGCTCAGTGTACAGCTTGAACAGGAAGAGCGACTCCGAGCTGCCGCAGCTACTGGAGGAGCAGGGCCAGGGATGGTGCAAGGGTATTCCAAGGGCAAGATTTCGAGGGAAGGTTTCCGAGATGGCGAAGAGTCGTATGTGGTATATGAGCATTATGATGGACATGACCCTGAGACCGAAAGTTTTGACGGATATGGACGCGAGTACGATAGCGATGATGAGTCGTTTGGACAGCGTTCCCAACACGATATGATTTGAGCAGACACTCCATCAAAGAAGCGAAAAAAAGTAGCACTGTATGGATTTAGAAAGGTTCAGACATTTGAGATGTTCCTGTCCCTGAGTCCCTTTATCCCTTTAATGCACGTATAAGAGTGAAATGCAGATTGAAGAAAAAACAATAAAAAAGGAACGTGGCCAAGGTAGAGAACCGGAAGGGCCATCGCCATTTCACATTCGCTGTGTCTATATTTGTGTAAAACGCGCTTCATCCTCCTAGTATCCAACCGCGGTTAATGGCTCTGAACCAGCTGCACGGTCAGCTCTCCTGTTCCTTCAGACTGCGCATCCAAATCTAAGAATCCCTGCAGCCGCTGGTGAATGCTTGCCAAGATACCCTGCTCATCTGCACCCTTGTCGACACTCACAACCGCTGTCCCGATCAGCTGTCCATAAGTGTTAGTCCAAACATGAGCACGCTCCAGCCTCACAATCGCAGGGTTGGCCGCTGAAAGCTGGCGGACCACTTCCTCCACGCCCTCGAGGGCCTTGGGAGGCGTGGTCTGCAGCAAAATCATGCCCAAAACTTTAGTGAGAGGTCCGCCGAGCGAAAACATGACCAGGGATTGGCCAATGGCGACAACTTTGTCCAATGCATCGATTCGTGGGAACATCGCCACGAGGATCACACCCACAACACATGCCAAGCTGGTGAGTGTAAATTGGTTGCGAGCCAGTGAACTCAGTTTTGAGCTATTGGATCGAGCAAACGCAGCCTGTGTCGACGATAAGGAGCTAGTGTTCAGCACTAGATGAAGGGTATGAGGGAGCAAGTGGTACGTTAGAACAGAGGTCATAAAGGACATCATGGTCAAGGCACAAAATCAGAGCATATGAAGGGAGCAGGACTTACAGAGACAAAACTGGTTATGGTTTTGATATCCCAGAGACGAGACCAACGTTGCGCCGAGAGCGATCACAGTCCAAAAGAGTGGTACACGGACAACACTGTGTAATTTCGTTTTGCCATAGCGAGTTAGTTGTCATAGAATTTGATCCGCATGTCAAATGCACAAAGAAATATAGCGCAACATGACTTACGGCCCATGGTCGTTGCCGCCGTGATGGTCATCCTCGAGCATCAAGTGCTCCAGACTTTCCTTCAACATGTTCATGCCGATAAATAGCAAGAAAATGCCATTGAACAGTCCAAACAGAATCTCAAACCGTTGGACTCTACAAATTCGGTAAAAATATATATAAAAAGGCATGATTTGCAAGAGTAAGAAAGTAAGAAAGCTATTACTGGTCCAATCTTTCAGACACAACCAGAAAGCTGACGTTACCCAAAAGGATGCTTTACGGTGGCCCTTTTCAGCTTGGTGTCGGTATGAACAACACTTGACAGAAAGATGTTAAAGACCCCAAAGGCATCGAACAGCATCATATACGCCAACCCGATAATTGCTGGAGATATTCCATAGTAACAAGAAAATGCTAATGCTTAGTACCTCCAAATGCATTTTGGTCAGTTGTTTTTATCATCAACGCTCTGAACAGAAGATTAATTGCTTACATAATGATCCTGCACGCATTCCTGACAGCCAAGTCATGACGGCAATGGTTGAATGGATCATAATCCAGGTGAACATGGTCTTTTGCCTAGGCATGAGGTTGGTAAAGATCTCTCCGTAGGATGGCAACTGGGACTGAAAACTGACAGGGTGGTGATGGTGATGGTGGTGTCCATGATCATGCTCATGATGGTTGTGTCCGTGATGGTTGTGTCCGTGATGGTCGTGTCCTTGGTGGTCGTGTCCTTGGTGGTCGTGTCCTTGGTGGTCGTGTCCGTGGTGGCCATGGCTGTGTACGTGTCCATGCCCGTGTCCGTGGTCATGGCCATGGTCATGGCTGTGGCCGTGGTTATGACCCTGGTCATGGTGATCCTGCTGGAAGGACTGCGGCTGGTAGAACTGTTGCGACTCGTGATGGTGTGTATGGTGCTGATGCTGATGCGAGCTGTGCGTATGCTGAGGATCCTCGTGCTTGTGCTCCGCCGCTCCTCCATGAAACCCGTTGACCTGGCTGATCCTTGGACTATGGTCATACTCATGGCTGTGGAGCTGGTGTTGCTGAGACTGATTAAATAAGCCATGACTATGGCTGTGATCGGCAGATGAGATAGAGGGTATATTTCCGTTTGTGGTCGCTATCATTTTCGTGGTCGAGGTCATAGAAGACGAGGAGGAGGATGTCGAGATACCAGTGCTATGCGCTTCGTTCTAATGGACATGTAGGTCATGTTAAACGAAGTGGCCCAGTAATGCAGAAGGAGAAGTACGGAGCTGAACATCGAACGTACCAAGGGCTTTTTGATCTGGAGTAGACTGTTGCCGCCACTGATATTACTGTCAAGACCAAGAGAAGGGGAGTTCATGCCTATTGGTCTCAAACCGGCACCTACTAGTGGACTCAGGTGAGGCTGGCTGGGTCCATGGCTATGCTGATGCTGATGCTGGTGCTGATGAGGATGAGGATGAGGATGAGGATGGTCGTGTGTTTCGACTGCCACGGTAGATGGTGCGGCAGTAGCGGCAGCAGCGGCGACGAAGGGCGAGTGGGTCCTTCGCAACAACTGAGGATTGGTATCCATTATGATATAGTCCTGTTTTAGCCCTTGTCCCTTGATGAATCTCTGGTTTTGACTTGATGAAAACGGATGAAAAAGCAGAAAGGTGCAAATGGAAGGGTGGGAACTAAAGAAAGAAGGAGATGGGCGCTCTGAGGATGAAAAAGAAGTCCCCCTGTTCCAGCCCAGCCCCTGTTCCTGATGCTGTTGCACGCACGTTGGTCAGGCCCTGTCTGATATGCAAAGGAGCATTTGCACTGTGTATTTGGGAAGGACTGGTGGCCAGGGCTCAATGGGTCGGAGGCCAGACCCCACCCCACGTCGTTCTCTTTTTGGCCCTTATTGGACGAGTTCATGGTGCTCGTCTGTAGAGCCGCTATCTGATCGACTTGTACATGCACGTTCTCTAAGTGCACAATGAATCTCAAACATTCCCCGTGCACCGTTTGCTCAAACGAGATTACTTTCTCGATTGAATCAACCAGATCAACCAGCCAGATCAACCAGGCACAAGAGGCCCCAAGCATCTCCACAAGAATAGTCGACCACTGCTTCTTCTCTTTCAGATCTATATTTCACCATCCATGAGTGATATCTCTTCCTCAGCTTCCACCTTGGCTGTCGTGCCCACACCCAAGCAGGCCACTTTGCTCCAGTGTATGCTGGTAAGGGACAAAAAATGCCCTGAATACTTATAACTGCTGGATCAGCATTGATTCTCTCCTCATGGCTAACAACCGCAGCTTGATCAACTTTCTTTGTATATTAACAATCGCTAGGCAGGTGCAATGGCTGGTACGGCCATTGACACTGCGCTGTTTCCTTTGGACACACTAAAGACTCGCCTCCAGTCAAAGGCAGGGTTCGCCGCTTCAGGAGGATTCAGAGGAGTTTACTCAGGGCTGACCAGCGCCGTCATTGGAAGTGCCCCTGGAGGTATATGGAATACCGCAGCATGAACAGCTGAATACAATGAGTTATCGTCCTCCATCTCAAACCAAGGATCCATTTTCTAAATCTCTAACTGCCACCTATACTCCCACCCCTGCTTCCCAGCCTCAATGTTTTTTGTCACCTACGAGGGTCTCAAGACGACCTTATCCGCAATGATGCCCGATCCGCAATACGCTCCTGCCGTTCATATGATGTCTGCCTCTGGAGGCGAGATTGTAAGCTTGCCGTTAGTTGCGTACAGCGATTGGATCCAAACGCGGGAAATTTAGGATTACCTCCACCGCACCTTATTTGTCCCACACACGACCACCCATTTGACGTACACTGAGCCGATTTTTATTATGACCATACTGACTCACTCCCTTTTGCGTGTTCGTATAGGCTGCCTGCTTCGTCCGGGTTCCCACAGAAGTCATTAAGCAGAGGATGCAGACCAAGCAGTTTACCACTACGACTGGCGCTCTAAAGTCGGTGATCCAGAATGAGGGCGTTTTGGGATTCTACCGCGGATACTTTAGCACAGTCGCACGCGAGGTAACAGATCAACTTTACGAAATGCTCGGCACTGTAGTGCGGATTCAGTTGCTATGCTTTTCATACATGTCTTTTGATTACTCATTTTCTTTATCACTATCGCTACAGATCCCCTTCACGTGCATTCAGTTCCCCCTGTACGAGTATATGAAAAAGACATACGCTTTGACGACACATCGATCCAAGGTTGACCCTTGGGAGGCAGCTATCTGTGGGTCAATTGCAGGAGGCATTGCTGCAGGACTCACAACACCCTTGGATGTTGTCAAGACGCGTGTGATGCTCAGTCAAAGAAATCCAACTGGTGGCCAGTCTTCTGCATACTACTCTGGTATCATCTCGACTCTCAGGCGCATCCTGGCTGAGGAGGGTCCAAGGGCTCTCTTTTCCGGCATCGGACCTCGCGTCATGTGGCTCTCGATCGGCGGAAGCATTTTCTTGGGTGTTTATGAAAAGGCCATGGCGCTTGCCTTGCTCGGGCAATGAAAGCTAGGATGGAGCTGTAGAACACGATAGAGCTGAAGAGAGAAGGCTTGTACATGATCCGTTTTCTTTCATTTACAAACTGTACTATAGAAATATAACATATTAGATGAGTTTGATGGACATTGCTGAAGTTGGCAGAAACTATTATATTTAAGAGTAGAAATATAAGATTTTAGAGTGAGGTAATTTCATCCCTCGTGAGACTGACTTTCGGTATTCTATAGCCCAGAGCGAAAAGGCCTCAAAAGACATTCTTCATTCCTCTTTCCCCATTCATCTCTGCACCAAAGAACTTTTTCCTCTCCCGCGATCTTTCTCGCCACCTCTCCTCAATCTTCTTCACAGCTCTCTCATTCAATGGTCTCTCAGAACAAAAAAGATATCCGCATCGCCCTCTTTATCTGTGGCACCCCAGTTCCTCCTGTGGCTGAGTCGTTTGGAGAATACCCAGTTATCTTCAAGAGCATGCTTGATCAGGGACTGCAGGAGCTCAAGAGCCAGGGTACAATTGATCAAGGCGCTGAAGTGGTCCTTGAAGGATTTGATGTCCGTGAAGACTTCTATCCAGAGAACCTTTATGACTGGGATGCTATCATGATGACTGGCAGCGGTAGGCGAAGATTCTCTCCTACGGATACCATAATTACTGGTGATTCAGTTGCTCCTTCAAGTACATCTGACTCATATGTCTTTCGACGAAATGTTGCTATAGCGTCTGATGCCTATAACGACCTGCCTTGGATTAAAAAATTGGTCGAGTACGTCCGATCGATCCCTCGAAGCAATGATGCACCCAAAGTAATCGGTATCTGCTTTGGCCACCAAATTATTGGACGAGCCTTCAATGCCAAAGTCAGCAAGAGCACACGCGGTTGGGAGGTATGTTCGCGTACGCAGAGAATCATCGTGAGAAATGGTCGAATTTAACGCGCCGACCGCTCTGCAGAACAACTTCTCTAACTTGCATGGCCCTCCTTGTATCTCCATAGCTCGGCTGGACTCAAACAGACCTTACAGAAGCCGGTCAAGAGTTCTGGCAAGATACGGTGATGGTACGTTTATTATTGTCTTTTTTTTTTATGACTAATGGATTGCAATTGACATTCTACGTAACATTTTCTACTATTGGGAACATTGTTAGAGGATCCAAGAACTCCATCAAGACGTTGTTCATGGTATTCCACCAGGATTCAAGTTGCTGGCAACTACTGAACATACGACGAACCAGTCGATGATATCGGACGATAACAGGATTGTCTCTGTCCAAGGTCACCCGGAGTTCACGGGCGCAATAATGAGAGAGGTTATCAAATTCAGAACCGCCAATGGCACCTTTAGTAAGGAGTTGTCTGAGGCCTCCATGAAAACCATCGATAACCCTCTGGACAGTGTTACCGTCGCAGCGCGCCTTATTCAGTTCATTCGCTAGAACAATATACGTACATTAATGTTTCTACGTAACACTTAAGTGGCGTACGCAAAAAGTCGAGACCGTAAACACAAAACTATTGGTCACCCAGTAAAATCCATTTTTTCCTTCTCTTTTTTGCCGCATATTTTCCAACATGAGCTCGTTCGAGAAAGTAAAGAGACAATTAAAGAAAGGTGTACTGGGTGGGCCAGCAGGCACAGGAGGACGACTAACAGGACTCAAGGATCAACAGACAGCTGAATCGTTATGGACAGGACCATCCGGAACATCGAATCACTACTGCGATCGCCGGATTCTCAACATCAAATTCTGTTTTTTTGCACTTAAACATGTCATCCTGGCATGTCTTTGATTCGACATCGGAAAGCAAAGCATGATATTTAGAGGACAGGAATAAGGCGAGACAAGGAAAGGGATCATGGTTATCGAATTATCGACATCATCTTGTGGCAGTCGATCATCTTGATCCGATCGATCATTGGAATTCCATGCCGAATCGCTGATCCAACACTGCTCAAATCAAGTGCCAAGATTCAAACGGCTCTGCAACACAACTGACAGACTGGCAATATCTCAGGACGTGACGCCAAACAGCAATCACCACATGCATCGTCGCTTGATATGCCCCTTTGGAATCTTGATCAGGTTTTGTAAGGACGACGTTAACTAACCGAGGTCTTCTATGGACTGAATTAGGTGGTTGTCATCGACGGTAAGGGCCACCTTTTGGGTCGCCTTGCCTCCATTGTTGCTAAGCAGGCCCTTGCAGGTCAGCGCGTTGTTGTCGTTCGCTGCGAGGAGTTGAACGTCTCAGGTTCCTTCTTCCGTAACAAGCGTAAGTCTTATCTTCTGCTCGTTCAACAACTTGGGGTCACGCCTTTTTTACCAACGCTCAGGAAGCAAGGACGTGGACAGCGATCAGGAATTCACAACATAGTTTTGATGCTGGACGTACAACATCAAGGCTTTAATTGCGAGGAAGACGACCATCCGACAGTTCTGCTCTTTTCAGCTCGAAAGGTCGCCAAAGTTTTTTGCTCGGGAGATCACATTCTACAGTTTTGAAAAGCAAGGCTTTGGTGGCGACTTTATTGCCAGGATTACTATACCATGATAACACTGCAGCGCAGCATCTAGGCACTTTATCAAACCGTTGTTCAGTCCACCTTCGATATTGCACATCTGGTCTAACTTGGCGTAATTTTTTTTTGCTACTTCATGGGCGTTACAGTGAAGTACCACGCTTTCCTCCGCAAGCGTTGCGTCGTCAACCCCGCCCGTGGTGCTTTCCACTTCCGCGCCCCCTCCCGTATCTTCTACCGTGCCATCCGCGGAATGACTCCTCACAAGTCTGCCCGTGGTGCCGCCGCTCTTGACCGCATCAAGCTCTTCGAGGGTGTTCCCCCACCATACGACCGCATGAAGCGCATGGTCGTTCCCTCGGCTCTCCGTGTCCTCAAGCTCAAGCCCGGCCGCAAGTACTGCACCATCAAGCGTGTCTCGCACGAGGTCGGCTGGAAGTACAATGACGTTGTCGCTAACCTCGAGGAGAAGCGCAAGGTCAAGTCCAAGGCTTTCTACGAGCGCAAGAAGGCCATCGTCAATGTCCGCGCCAAGGCCACCGCTGCCAAGTCCTCCGAGTTGACTGCCGTCCAGGCGAAGATTACTGCTCTTGGTTACTAAATTTCTTTAGAGCTCTAGCCTTTATGCCAACACTCTCTTGAAAAGAAGAACAAAGAAAAGAAGAAACAACGATTAAATTGACGGATTGATTTCTTTTTTTCGCTTGGAAAAAGAGTTACAGGAAAATGTTATGTGTTCTGTAGTATCAGGCACCGTTGTTATTGCACGTGTGATAAGCCACTATTTCTATATTTCTAGTAAAAAGCGGTTCTGTGTTTTGATGATTCTCCTCCTCCCATTCCAACTCTTCCACTTTCGACATCATGCCACCAAAGAAGGCCGCTACCGAAGAAAAGATCCTCTTGGGCCGTCCCTCCAACAACTTGAAGATTGGTGTTGTTGGTCTGCCTAATGTCGGGTATGTAGTCCTGGACCAATATGGCTCTCCTATGATTTTCAAAGGCTCCGGCCAGTGCACCAAGAGACGCAGCAATTGATATCGAACACTGCTCATTTTTTACAATGTTAATAGAAAGTCGACCTTCTTCAATGCCATCACCAACTCGTCGGCACCTGCAGAGAACTTCCCTTTCTGCACAATTGATCCTGAGGAGTCCCGCGTTGCCGTTCCTGACGCACGCATGGAAGTTTTGATGGAAAAGTTCAAGTCGACGAACAAGATCCCCGCCTGGTTGACGGTCATTGATATTGCTGGATTGGTGAAGGGTGCTTCGGCCGGAGAGGGTCTCGGTAACGCCTTCTTGTCCCATGTCCGTGCCGTTGATGCTATCTTCCACGTCTGCCGTGCTTTTGATGAGGTCGATGTCATCCATGTTGATGGAGAGGTCAACCCTATCAAGGATCTCGAGACCATTCACCACGAGCTCCGTTTGAAGGACGAGGAATTCCTCAAGAGTGCCATGGCTGATTTGAAGAAGACGATGGGACGCCTGGGATCTAACAACACTGCGCCCGAGCGTGCTCGTCAGGCAGAGATGGCCATTCTTGAGAAGCTGTTGCACCACATTGTTGAGGACAAGAAGGATGTCCGCTGCGGTGACTGGAACAACAAGGAGGTCGAGGTCATCAACCCTCTCATGTTGCTCACTGCCAAGCCCGTCATCTACCTCGTCAACTTGAGCGAGACTGATTACATCCGCAAGAAGAATAAGTGGCTCGCCAAGATCCACGCCTGGGTCCAGGAGAACAATCCCGGCGATGTCTTGATCCCATTCTCCGGATCCCTTGAGAGCAGGGTAAGACAGTGTTTATTGTTGCTTCATCTATTGGATCTAGAGCTCATACACCTCAAGTAACGGTACTAATCTAGCGATTTGATCGGCATGGGATTTATAGATCTCTGAAATGGACGAGGCTGCCCGTGAGGAGGAGTTGAAGAAGATTGGCACTACGTCTGCATTGCCCAAGATTGTCGTTTCCGGTTACTCTGCCCTGAACCTCATTTACTACTTCACTGCCGGTCCAATGGAGGTAAAAAGCCCAGCGTTCAATTGCCCCTGTTTGTTCTGCCTGGAGACATGAATTGAGCCTGTTTGTTAACTTGCCATCACCCTTCTTTTTTTTTTTTTTTTCCTGCTGCGCCATCCACTACCCCTGATTTTGTCCAATAGTCGAGATGCTGGACTGTCCGCAAGGGAACCAAGGCTCCTCAGGCAGCTGGTGTCATTCACACTGATTTTGAGCGCGGTTTCATTATGGCTGAAGTCATGCGTTACGAGGATCTCAAGGAGCTCGGAAGCGAAGCTGCTGTCAAGGCTGCTGGAAAGTACATGCAGAAGGGTCGTGATTACATTGTCCAGGATGGAGATATTATCCATTTCAAGTTCAACGTCACTGCCCAGCCCAAGAAGAAGTAAAATAAACCCGGTTGCACAGCTACAGAAGTGGAAGTATTGTTTTTGAGATACAAGATACATATCGTCTCAAGCACATTCTCATTGGCAATGGGCCTGATTATGGACACGTTGACATATTACGACACATCATTCGCTCGGTACTTAACGTCACTGCGCCTCGTTAAGCATGCACCATTAGTTGCCCTTTATTTATCTATGGACTGTTATCGGCTTCATCTTCGGTCATGTCCAGTAACGCCAGCCGGGGTGCATATCACACAAATCCTCGCCCTCCGCCTCGCGTGCAAACTCTTCTGCAGTAAGCCGATCACGTCGCGCGTTCTCTCTGATCAGCAGCGTCTTTGTGATTAACGCAAAAATTACCAGGCAACCTGAACAGGCCGCGCAGATGGCATGACCTCGAACGTACCCATTAGGAGCATCGTCAGCTCTGTAGACCTGTCCACCAATACCGCCACCAATATTCCCGAACGAAATAATGGCTGCAGTCGCGACACCGCGTTTCGTATGTCCGCCAATGTTGGAAGTAAACCAGCTCACCTAGTAATCATAGCCGTCATTCATGGTGAGAAAGGATTGCCAGATGTAAGCCCTCCTGCTTCCTATTATCTTCCACGCGTCGCTACTTTGCCATAGAATGATAAAACTGCAGATAAGGGCTTACCATGGGTGCCACTATGCAAAAGTTGCCAACAGTTGTGATGGTTAAACAAATGTAACGAGCTGTCGTGGAACTGTGCCGGGTCGCGATAAGTAAGATATAACCGAGACAAGAGAGCGCTCCAGGGAGAGCAACATGTAATCCACGTTCCTTTGAGCGGTCTGAGGAGAATGCCCAGAGGATTGTGCAGACACATGCAATCAAGTATGCTGGAACTGTCATGATCTGTGTTGTCAACGCACTAGGAAATACGTCTTGTGTTAGCGTTTGGATAGTATTCGATTGTGAGGTGGCAGAGTCTGTCCAGCAATGCTGGTATTGGAAACAGTTATAGATACTTACTCCAAGTTGAACCCAACAACGATACTGGGCAGGAACAACGCAAACGCGTACAGAGGAGTCGTGCTAAGAATGTAGATCATCATATGCATGTAGACCTTCCAGTCCTTGAACACCATCCTACACTGCCGCCATGAGAAATGCGTCTGCGTTGCTGGTCCGGCATCGATCCTCAGCCTTTTCAGCAGCAGTTCCTTTTCATCTTTGGTCAAGAACCGAGCCGTCTCTGGAAAATCCGGCAGAAATATAAACACGACGGTCGTCAAGAGTATTGTCGGCAAACCCTCCAGAAGAAAAATCCACTGCCATCCTATGTCATGTTGTGGAGGCAAGGAATGGGGTTTACTTCAGTCTCCATTTCAAGCTGAACTGTTGTTACTTTGGAGAGAGAATAAAAGGACGTCTAGGCTGCATAGGAATCCGATGTGTCTGTCCACAGCGCAACTCACCATGGAGTCCACGGATGCCTTCCATTTGAGCGATACCATAAGCCAAGACTCCTCCAAAGGCTCCTGCCATGGTCGCTGTGCTAAAAAAGATGCCATTACGAAGTGCCTGCTCATTTCGAGTGTACCACATTGAGAACAAGTAGACGATACCCGGGAAGAGACCACTCTCGGCCACACCCAAGAAAAATCGAGCTACCAACAATCCAGAAGCGTTCTTGACCGCAGCCATGGCCATCATAATCCCTCCCCATGCTAGCATGACGAGCGATATCCATATCCTGGGACCGACTAGTTTAAGACAGATGTTGGAGGGGACCTCAAACAGGACATATCTAGGAGAGCCAGAGGAGGTGCGAAAAAGCACAGATCAGAACAAATTGACAGGGACATGCTAAGGTATGGAATTTAAGGGAGATTTTAAATGCTTGCTTTGCTGTTTACCCGATAAAAAAGATCGAGAGCGCCCAGTTATACTGGCTAGGCGTGATGTTCAAGTCTTTTTCGATCCCGGCAACCTTAGCGTTGCCTGCAAGACAAAAGGATACCCCATCCGCAGGGTCATGGAAGGAAAGAGATACGAGAGATATGTTAGTGTATGGGGAATTTTATGGTTTACTTTCAGCATAGTAAAGATCAGACGCTCGTACTCGTACCGATGTTAACGCGATCGAGGAATGAACACAGATAGAGTATAGAAACGAGCGGGATGATACGTCGATCGATCTTTGCAGTCAGTTTCTTTAAAGCGACTAGATCCAACGACGTAGTGGAGGATGTTATCACTGAGGAGTTGTCTGGAAAGTTATCGGGGAACATGTCACCCTTTTCCGAGTCCTTGGCTACGCCTGCATTTTCCGACGAAGCCATGTACTGAGCTCCAGGCATGATATTTGAAATCTCACTGGCGCTCATCATGACATTAAAATGAAGACGATGGGTATATTTTGTTTAATCGGTTGAACCAGAGTGCAAGGAAGGAAAAGCGGAGGCAGTGAGAAAAGGACCTTGAAGAGATGGATACCCTTCATGTCCTTCATTCCCATGCCTGGCCCCTTTCACTTTACTGTCTGAACAAATGAGAATATGCATCTCAGGGACAGATGTTCGTCTGGATGCCCAAAAAAAAAAAAAAGAGAGAGAGAAAGTGAAGCGCCCTACTCAAGATCAAGGGGCATAGGAAGGAAGGCAAGAACCATCTGTATCCACCTGTAAATATGGATCTCTACCAGTGAGCGGCAGTGTTGCTCCGGGTTCTGGTGAGTAGGGCCCTATCATCCTGAAGCATATGTATGGTTATTCTGGGCAGATATGGGAGGTTATGCGCTGTCTGAGGGCAAGTCAGATATGGTAGGTAAGAGATGAGGACGTGATCTCGGATGCTAAACCTGTTTTCACTGAGGCAAGGTACGTCTGTTTCGAGATATTCTTTTGTCGCGCCATTCGGGCAACCCTGTCTTCTTACTTTGGAAGCCTACCTATTTCACCTCATACTGCTCCACATTAGCTCACCCTCCGGAGCGAATGGTGCGTCATGAGGGGATCTCGCTAAACATCATCCTCAGCCAAATAGAGTGCTCATGGACAAACCTTGGCGAAGAAACGCCACGAACCGGGCACTTCTCTTCCTCCACACCCCTACACTAAAGTCTTCGTAGATCCTTCGGTCTCGCCCTCTGGTCATACTTTACAAGCCAACGTGTACATGTATACCCGAGGGCACTCCACAGAGATAGATCGATCATGGGCTGCACCTTATTCGACCCCTTCCTCGGGATTGGTTTAATAAGGCGTTAGTCCCAGTTCAGCCCGCAAAATCCCACGAACCCCCAAAGATTCATACACTTTCATGTGCATTCTTTGAGTTGACAATCCGCATCCGATAAAGATTGAGAGAGGCAGCAATTCCAACAGCCGCGGCCAGGGAGCATGCCATAATGCTGCTGATCAATAAGCTCATCCTACTTTTGAAGTCTTAGGTCGGTTAAATATAGACTTTGTCACACTCCCCCTACGCGATCATGGCGGTGTCTAGGCTACCTCGTCCAAAGGCGTGCAGGCATAGCCCATCTAAATGTGTTTGGCAAGCAAAAGGGGGTCCAAGGGGTGTCGAATACAGTACAGGATAGTGAAGGATACTGTCTCCCGTAGCGCCAAAATGATACTGTGTTACACATTGAAGGTGTCGGCGGAAATTAGCCGGACCAATTTGTTTTGTGTTGTTTGGTTGTTTTGTGTTGTTTGGTTGTTTTGTATTGTTTGGTTGTTTTGTTGTGCAACTAGTAGGTTGTCCAACAGCACAAAGTTGGACAAACCTGGCCTTGCCTAGAGGTGGAGAACATGCACGTTCATCAAAGCAGATCCTCAACAGAGGATGGATGTGTAGGTGTATTGCCACATCGGCAACAACGAGCTTGGGCTGAAACCAACTGAGGAAGCGGAGGAGATCGAAATAAGGTAGTTTAAGCTTACTTCCAGCATGCTGATTTTATCCGGCTTAGGGTCCGCTCGCTTGCATTAGACGTCCAACCCCTTGGTTTGACCGGAGGACATACTTGAGCCTCAACGCCCTACTGGCTAGGTGCAGCATTTCCCATATAACACAGGCAACAGACAGGCAGGACGCGGCAAGGGCGAGTGTTGACATGTATAATAATACCTTGGCTGTCGATGTTATCCCTATCTGGGTATCATCCAGGGGTTTGTGTGTTGTTGTTCTTCTGCTATCTTTGGCGGGTCAACACTAACCCGGGCCACTATCCCAGCCCACCAGTACAGTACGCAATATTGCATCCGGGGCAATGAACTCTTCGTACTACCTGTGTACTGCACGAGAGCCGTAAACAGCAAGAAATTATCTTGGGCTAGGCGGATTGGTCGACAGGAAAGGATAGACCCTTTGCCAAACACTGTTGCTGCTGTGAATGAGGCACTGCCTACTCACGCGCACTCTTGACCCTGGAATAGCACACACCAGATCCCGAGAGGTTCGGCCTTTCGCCATGTCTCCTAGCCTCGCTGGTGCTATTATAAAAACGAAATCTCTCTTCGTCCTCGTTTCTTGCCTCCTCTTTCTTTGACCATCCTCATCCTCAGCAGAAACCACTCCCCACTCTAACTAGTCCCCCCAATAATTCGCCCTGTAAACAACCACCCAACACTTATCACACACACATAGACAGCACAAACACAAAACGCAACATGTCCCACATCGAGGAGTACAAGAGTCCCCGTATTGCCACTGAGGTCGTAGTTGCCCCGGTCATCATCAATCCCGGTCCATTGGGTCTCTCTGCCTTTGCTCTTACAACCTGTATGTTCTCCTGCTTTGCTGCTTCTCGCTAACAAGTCGGTCCGCCGTTTTATACACTGACAGCGTTTCGTCCCTTTCATCCTATCTTGACCAGTCGTCCTCTCGCTCTTTAACTTGGGTGCTGGTGTTCCCTCAGGCGGTCCAGTCGAGGTCGTCACCGGATTGGCTGTCTTTTACGGGGGCATCACCCAGATCTTGGCCGGGATGTGGGAATTCAAGGTCGGCAATAACTTCGGTGCTACCGCCTTCACGTAAATTTCATGCTCAGTGTTGTTGAAAACGCGCGCCGAAGGACCTTTACATGTGCAGTAAACCTGACCAAGTTTTTTATATCATATCCGTTCATTGCCCACTACTGCTCTACTGTATATAGCTCGTATGGTGCCTTCTGGCTGTCGTACGCAGCAATTTTGATCCCAAGCTTCGGTATCATTCCAAGTTATGACAAATCGGACGTCCACGCCCTCGATAATGCTCTGGGCATTTTCTTGCTCTCCTGGGCCATCTTCACCTTCATCCTCTGGATCGCGACCCTTCGCTCGACAGTGGCTCTCTCGACCATGTTCTTCGTCTTGACCTTGACCTTCTTGTTCTTGGCCTCCGGTCACCTCGCCCACATGGATGCTGGCAACTACCCCACCAAGATCGGAGGTGCCCTCGGTGTGTTGACCGCGCTACTTGCCTGGTATAACGCTGCAGCCAGTCTCTTTACTCCCCAGCATACCTTTGTCCGCTTGCCCGTTGGTCCCCTGGCTCGCGCTCAGATCGAGTAAGATAAGAAACTTCCAGCTTTGGAAGTGGTTTCACCTGCAGCATCACGGGGACAGTGATAACTGACGAACCAGCAGCGCTCTGGCTTCGAGTCCTTTTCTGGTTACTGTAATCCTTTGTACATATGAGCTGTAGACTAGCATAATAAAAAGAAGGACAGGAAGCGAGCTTTGCGCAGACTGTCGGAGATGAAACTGTCTTATGGTACGCAGTTGGAACACATAGGCAAGTTCCACTCGTCTTACCCCACAAACTTTGGTTTCATCTGCCCGCGGCATCATAGTGGGTGTGGTTTTTACGATCCCGATCCCAAAAGCACCAAAGTTTGGAGGCACCAAAGTTAGGTTCACTACTCATTTGTCAACACCAACAACAGACGCCTAACAAGCGCCCGATTTCCTTTTCTACCAAGTTGCCGGGATAAAAGTGCTGTGCATGATTCTTCTCCAGTCAACGGGCGCGGTGCCTCAGGACCATGAAGACTGAGCAGTGGAACGGGCTCAGGTAGATAGTTTGGTGCTGAATACAATGTCAGGATTAGCTACCAGCCCCTGTCAGCTCCACTATGCCGGAACCTTGAAGGTCTAAATATTCTGCTGGGCGGAAGGGCATAAAAGAATAGGCGCCTTTTTTCACACAATCCATTAGGTTTTTTTTTTTTTTTTTGTCCAGTCTACCATTCTCCGCGCCAGCCACAAGGGTTGGATTTGTCATAATGATAATAATAGGCCACCTTCTCTCTTTATTACAAGGCAAGAATTATCCTTGCAGTAACTTCGTTGACCCTGCGCGTCAGTGAACCATGGCGCAGGATCCTGTCTGCGCTAAATCGAGAATCGTAATCTGGGCAGATTAATATACAGTTCGTGCCTGTCGGCTCATGAAAATGAAAGCCTTATCTGCAGTTGCGAGCATTGCTCGACAATAGGGAACGCATGGAAGCGAATAGACTACGATGATCGGTATAAGAGAAGTGATACTATAAGCCGTACGCTACCAACGAGGCGCCCGTGTCTACTGTAGCAACGAGCGTTGGTGCTGAACGAAAGGAGATACTTAGTGCTACTGATGAACCTGCTTCACGTAGCTGATAACGATGTTGATCAAACTCTTGTAGGCATTTTGACCTGACATGTAGATGGCTGTTCTTGGCCCCACCAATGTTCAATGTCGATGGAGCGGCGCCGATATCGCTGGGCGAGAAACAAGACCAGAAATGAGACGTTGATGAGATGGAGCGAGTGCGCCACCGACTTGATATCTTGACTCGCGCTTTGCCACCAAATTTCCTCTGGGGCTGTAGTATCTGTCTGGTTTGTAAGGTTGTCATAGGCAACGCGCTTCATCCCCTTTCCACAGTTGTCCTCTCCACCAAAGCAGAACCAATCCACAGTCGCCAGTTGACATGCCACATTCTCCGGGTCTGTCTCTAGGGCCTACGTAACAATTGCCACATCTCATCAATATGTTAAAAGCTGAACACTTCTTGTTACAAAAAAGGTGGTTTCCCTATCCCTTCTATGGTTGTCAACCGCCTCCTCCCTTGCAGGCAGTCCAGCAGCATCCGATTTGCAGCGTCTGGGTCGAGCACGGGGCCAGGGTAGCTCCCGTTTGCATGGTCGGCGAGTAACGCACCACATGGACAGTAGTCGTCGTCGCAAATGTATCCAAACCCCATCGCTCTAGTCCCCTCTCGGTCCATTGTATAGAGTTCGTTTCATCTTGGCTATGATTCCCTATTCTCGCTCTCGAGCAATGGTGGCCTTGCAGCGTGGTTTCCAGATCAGCTCCGTAGCTTGTTTCTCAATAAAGCCGACGAGCTTGTGAATGACCTGGCGCGCAACCGAAGACGGCGAGGTGAAAAGGCTATACTACTCCTTGGTAAGGCTGAGGGGTATGATGCCACGGTATAAATCGCTGATGCACCAGGTCGGATCTGGAGAGCGGTCAAAAACCTCGTCGCCTGCGGCGCTTCATCCCCTTCCCCTTCACGTGGAGCTGCTTTGCTTTCGACCACGTCTTTATACGCACGGAGAGGCGCTGTGGACACACGCTTAGTATGTTTGTATCAATAAGAGCACCTTGCATTGCAGATTAGTCACTATTTGGACAGGCTAAACGAGACTCGAGAGTCGACTGGGCATGCTTAAGATTGCTGATATGTAGTACGATAAAGATCAAGAGAGCCTTCTTCTATGAACCATCGCTGTTGCGCGCCACGGACAACCACAAATAATAACATCAAGAACAAGAAGACCCTGGTGCGCGATAGGCCGCACTTTATTCTCGATCCATCCATCCATCCATCACATAGTCCAATCGATATCTGATTAATGTCCATCAGGCGTAGTCCTCCGTTGGTCTGCGTTTCATCGCGTTGTTCTCTTCTAGCCCTATCAGACTACTCATTCCTGATTGTTGTAAGCGACATGGTTGTTTGCATTTGGCTGGTCTGGCGACTTATGGTACCATGCGACATATGGGCTTGGTAGACGAGCAGGAAGTATGCGATCGCCGATGGAAGCGGGTAGAAAATAATGGAAATGTTTATTTTCCAATTTGTGGAGGGTAGATGCACATCCAGTTTTCCTGTGCGACATGCATTTCGAAACAAAAAACACTCGACAATGGGCCATCAACATACAGTCGATACTGCATAGTTTGTTGTTGCTCCCTTATGTTTATCATATTCACCAAAGAACTGGGGCAGAATGTGAGTCTTCATTGTAAAATCGAAAAGAATGGGCGATGTTCGGTCCAGTGGCAAGTTGGACAAACAGGATGAACACGCCGATGGGGGGAGTGGAATGGTACGACCTGAAGCGCAATTGACCTGCACAGGCCTTCATTAAAGACGTACGGGCTGGTATGTTTGTTTCCTCGGAGTTTGGGGCATGCAATCCAGGAATCAATTTCATATTATACAGGGTAATGTTCCCCTTCTTCCACGTTGCTCTCTTCTTTTTATACCCTCCCCTCTCTTCAGCCTTTGTTTCCTATCACACCATCAAGCCCATCACACCATCAACCGATTGGGACATCCTTCGGATCTTTTGGAATCAGCCATCGTCAATCCCTACTCCATCTCCTTCTTTGCTTCAGCTTGATTGCTTACTGCATTCCAACTCCCCCCCTTTCCGCCTTCCTTCATCTCCGTACCGCAACCCCCTCCCTTCCTATTTCCTTCCTTTTCTTCTCACTCCTTGAACCCAAGGTTACAAGCATACAGGCGTATCTACCACGTATTCCCCCCCGTTCTTCTTTCACACTACATATCCAATCGAGCCCTTGAAGGAAAGTAAAGAAAGAAAGCGGAAAGGACTCTTCTCTTTCGCTTCTTTTCACCCTCACCCCTCGCACCTGGTTACAACAGCCCTGTCCTTTGAGATATCTACCCAACCATGGCACACAGCACTACCAACGAGGACGACTCTATCCTCTCCTTTCTCACCACCGACTTTCTCGAATCCCAGACCACCAATGCTTCGGCCTTCGACTCGACCCAATTCTTCGACTCGCTGACTGCAGACGACAGCGCTGTCAAGTATCAGGATCTGCTCCACCCCCCCTCGCCCCCAACCTCAGTCGGTACCTTCTCAGAGTCCTCAGGCTCGCCCCAGCACAGCAATATGGACTCCTGCGACGAAGGATCCGGATCCGACGTGTCCCCGGATAATCCTCTAGACTACTGGCAGTATGTCTACTCAGATCTCACACAGCCGGCCTCAACCCTCCCTATCCTGATTCAACCCGCACAGCAGCAACAACAGCAGCAGCCCGGGGCGTGGCCCATCTTTTCTGATATCGATGCATCCCTACTCCAATCGTCTGTCGCTCCCGCGTTCCCACATGCAGCGCTTGTCAACAATAGCAATACCGGCAGCAATGTTCCCGCAGACACATCTGCAAAGCGTCCCCTCAACACTCCGCCTTCTCCAGCCTCGTCCGTCAAGGCAGAGAAGAAAATCAAGAGAGCCAAGAAACAGTTGTCCACGCCCGCTCAGACCGCCACATTGGCTCCCCTGGCTCCCTTCGCGCCCTTGGCTCCATTGAAACCTCTGATGCCCTTGGCACCCTTGGCACCATCAGCGCCTCTCTCGCCGCCCACAACTGCACACGATGTCTTTATCAAGCAGTCGCCCTCTCTCTCGCCCCGCATCATCGCGGCCTCACCGGCAACAACAGCAGCTGGAGGAGTAGTTATCCGAAGACCATCTATCGTACCAGCACTCACCCCCCACGCGACGCGCTCGAATCCTGTCCTCGTAAAGTCAACGCTGATTCCTGAGGAGAAGCCCCAGTCAGAGGCCGCCATGAGTGCACAGGCAAAGCGGCAAGAGCGCCTGATTAAGAACCGTGCGGCAGCCTTGCTCTCTCGCAAGCGCAAGCGTGAGCACATCAATTTACTGGAGACCCACACCGATCTCCTAAAGACAACGAACCAAGATTTAACGGAACGCGTCTCGGAGCTCGAGGAGAACGTAAGGGTGTTGACGGTCGAGCGAGACACTGCTCGTGAGGAGCGCGACTCTGCCCGACAGGAGTGTGAACGTCTTCATCGACAGATCAATGTCCTTGCGCACCGCCCGCAATCAGACGCCTTCCGCATGGATATGGATCTGGAGCGCAATATTCGTCCTTCTGACTCGGAGCGTGGACTTAACTCTAAGGCAACGGGTGTCGTTTTTATGGTAAGTTAAACTGCTTGATTTCAGAAGAAATATATTGTTGAATCGTTGATATCGAAAAGAGCAAATATTTGTCATTGATGCTGATGGTTATCCTGTTTTTCTTCCGGTCGTTTCTATAGATTATTCTCTTTTCATTTGCATTGTTCAACTTGCCCGGCGGCAAACTGGAGACACTCATGGTCGGAGGCAGGTCCATGGATCGTCCAAGAATTGGTTCAAGGTGAGCGACGAAGAGAGTATTGTATGGATGTAGTCCTCTAGTGACCATAGGTTCGTTTACGTATCACTGACTCCGAATTGTTGTCGACCATGAATAACGAACGCTAGCATCATCGGAAGAGCTCTCGATTCATACACAAAGAACCCTACGATTTCGGGACAAGTGCGCGACACCGCATCAAACAAGCAGGATCTGCACAACATGACCGACTTGATGGTCTTTTCGGACAACCGTGCGCTTCAGACTTGGTTGGGACATCAGCCCGTGAGCATTCCCAAGAAGGCACCAGTGACTACACCCATTACTTCAACTCCAGCTATTGACAAGGAGATCATCAACGAGACCTTGCCGGTTTCCGAAAGCGAGAACACCAAGAGCGTCGGATTTCTTGCTCAGAACCACGAGCCCTTGGCGTGGACTCGTCCGGATGCCTCTCAGGAGATGAATGAACCTGACCGCGATGCCTGGCTCTATTGCTCGAACCTTCTCTATTCACTCCGCTCCTCGGGTGTATCCAGAGCTGCTGGTCCAGCTCAGGCGACGAACGGTGAAATTCGTCGTCCTCGCCTTTCGTTCATTTCGCCGCTTGATGGTGTTATCGGATCCAGTGCTACCGAGGAAAAGAACCAGTTGCCCCCGTGGATGCCCAACCCCAACCCGACTGATAGCGAATCCGAGCAGCGATATCTTCGCTTGGATGTGGAGGTGACTTCCTCGCGCGTCGTCAGTGGCAAAGGTTTAGGCGATCACGAGCAGGTGATTCGGTTCCCCTTGATGCCCGTCGGTGTCTTCGACAACTTGACCACTAGCCTCGCACCTTCCAAGGCCGCCGTAGCGACACCTATCTCCACAGCCATCAGATCGTCACACGAACGCAAGAAACCTCTCCACCAGGTTCGATCCAGTCGAATCAACGCGCAAGGAGGCGTCGTCAAGACCCGCCGCATCTACGACACTGAGGATCAACTTCTTCGAGCAGCAGCAGCAGCATCACGATCGGAAAGAGTAATGCATCTGGCCCCGATTAAGGAGGAGCCCATGGAGGTTTACATCAAAGAGGAACCCATGGACTGAGGCATCCCTCCTCCGCCAGTTCATCCGGAAGAATAATCGCCGCCGCGAGGTGGTAACCGAAAGATCATGAAAAAAAGAGTACGGATGAGCAAACATACTAATGGAAGGTATAGCGCCTGGCAAGCGCTGAAAGCAAACAGTATCTAAAAATGAGATATACTTGTAGCAAAGAATCATTTTTACAATAAACATACCATCGATACCCCCCCCCCCCCCCCCTCCCCCAAAAAAAAAAAAAAAGCACTCAGGTACATTTACGAAGGAATATCGTAAAGACGACAAAGGTTGAAGGATGAGCCAGCTCATTTTCAGGCCACTGTGCTGTGTTTATTTCTTCGTTGCCTCTACATCCCAGCGTGATGACCAAGGGTCTTCCAGTCTGGAATCCACTTTGGATCAATGACCTTCCAGGCCTCGCGGCTGTCAAACAGTTCGATGAACTGCTGGTCCATCGAGCGGGATTTTGGGTGCGAAAATCGACGGTACTCGTCAAAGATGGACGTGTGGCTCCACTGCTGCAGCTTGCGGAGGCACCCAATCAAGCAGCCAGTTCGGTGCTTGCCCTTGTTGCAGTGGATGAGGATGGGATGATTGCGACGGTCGAGCAGGACGGCCAGGGCAGCGCAGATCTTGTCGTCAGGAACTATTTGAGAAGACAAGGTTCAAACATGGAATAGGCGGATAAAACTCTGGTCAGCTTTTCAAGTTTTCTCCTGGGGAAGAGCACGCGAAATAAGATCGCGTGAGTGATGTTTGATCATTGAGAGCATTGAAGTTGTTTACTTACTTTGGACAAAGGGTTCCTAGGAAATTGAATTGTGGAGCGATGCACGTTTGGAGATCATTGGACGACAATGAACCATCGCAGTAACAAAAAAAGGTCGATATAGCTCCCGTTAGCAACACAGACAGGACCAGAGAATATAAAATGCATTGCTAATCGGGCATTGTTCTCATAATACATGCGGGATAAACTAGGAGCAGATCCTTTTTTGCATTATCCGATAGGCCCACGCCTCTTCACTAGTCTCATCTCTTCCTCCAGCCTTTCTTTTTTATCGCGCGAGCGCGTGCGTGTGGCCCGTGAGGGGCGTAAATGAAAACGAGGAATACTCAAGGGTGCAGAATCGAAAGAGAGGAGCGGATTTTACCTTGTTGCCGGCAATACCGAACTGGAAAAGGGTTACATTATTCTCCTTCAGAAACTTCATGTTCTGGTCAGGATAATCCTCCAGAATGAGGGTCCTATGAGGGAGATCGTATTGAATATTGTTTTCAGTCAGCACCCCTGGCATTTTCATAAGCAGGTACGACAAAAAATAGTCAGACAGATCAACTTACAAAATGCTCTTCAGGCCCAGTTTCTTCAAGAACGAAAAGTTTTTCTTCTTGGGAAAACTACTCCGGTAGATCCATGTTGAGACCATGTTGAAGTTGTCTGGCGGGCAGAGGTCCTCAGGATAAGATAGAGATTCACCGCTCACAGTCAGGTCCGTTGTATCCGTCATGAGCGATCGCGGAATCGAAGTTTGATGGACTGCGCTTGTGTGATGTGTGCTGTTCGCATTATTGTGATTGTAATCGTTGCCTAGTGCACTCGAGGAAACAAGCGCATCCGGCGTCATGAGGGGTGTTGCGACAGAGGACATTGCTATATAAGATAAGGCTGATGCGGAGGCGGTAATAGAAAGTGAGCTGAATGCGGTTGCGACCGACAAGGAGGGGTGTAAAGAAGAGGTCGTTGACGGGACATATGGGGTGGAGTCTGAATCGGGGCCTGTATTTGTACTTGAGGAACGATTGGATGGTACTGAAACACGCTCTCCTATGGCCGAGGCTGCCCTGGGCGAAGCGGATGTCGAGTTCATAGCATGTGTCGCATCCATAGAAGGGTGTTGGTTGGATTGCAAACCAATGGGCAATGCAGCTGATGTTATTGCAGATGGTGTCTGCCCTTTTTGTAGTTGTTGCTCTTGGTACCGATCTATTACACCGGAGTGGCCCTCTAGCACTTGACCATGTCCCTGTCCGCCCTCGTGTGCCTGCCTACGCTCCTGCTCAAGCGGGGATGCTATATTTTGTGCTACACCGGGTGTCGCTGTCCGAGATTGGTATTGAGCGCTCGTTGAGGCTGGGAACGAGTCGGACAATGGTACGGAATCCGAGTTAGCCGAGCTGGTAGCCTGCCCGTGTTTTTCATATTGCTTCTGACTCTGGTCCTGTCCAGGCTTGTTTTCAGGCTCTTGTTGTGTCTTTCCGACTGCAGCGCTGTTGTCCGAGTCGCCTTTATTTCCGCCATCGGATATTGTTGCCATGGAAATTGCGGAACGTTTAGTGATATCTTCGCCCCCGGGCTCCTTTAAGATCGCCTTGTCCAATCGATCTTGCGTAGAACCAGCTTCTGAGGATGCATGCAAAGCTGCCTGTTGAGGATATTCCTTGTTGGCACCTACAGTTACCAAGTCATCCCCGTCCGATGCCTGATTGCTATCAATGTCCATAAATCCATGCTCCTTGGTATATTCGTTCGTACGATCAATTGAGGTCAAAGCAGTACTCCCATCTGAATCGGTAGGCTCGGCGCCCTCGCTAGACGAGGACTCTTTAGCGGCATAGTTCACGTAGGTCCTTTCCGATTCCATCCCACGGCGGTGGCGTGAAAAGCAGCAGTGGTGTTACTGAAAGGAAAAGCAAATCCGCTAAAACTCGACAGTGATCGTGCTGGCGGTTGTAATGACGCGGGCACTGAGACTGAGCGCTGATGGAATACGTCGACAGTATGGTTCGAGCGAAAGACGACTTGAATAAGGGCAGCTGTTGGCATCACCAACCCAGCGCGCCCCATTGAGTCCCACTGCTGCAATACCGGGCGGTGCACATATGGCTTCATAGTCACATAGTCATGTGATGGAAATACAGGATCATTTTACTGACAAACGCGAGAAGGATGCGGCTGCGTCAAAGAGGCATGACAAGGATGAGTTAGTCAGTCCTGATGCATACAACCTAGCCTACTCATCCCTGCGGAGATGGGTCGAGGCCTCGCTGGACTTGTACAAGGTATGTATCAAGAATACCCGAAGACGTTTTTTTTATGAAGCTGACACACTCCATGTGCCTTCATTATTTGCACAGACCATTCCACAGCCAGGACTCATATCGATATTGTCTCCATTATTCGTGCACAGCTGCTTGAGCCTTGTTAGCAGAGGGTTCAAGGATCAAGGCACGACTTCAGATGCATGGATTCATGCTAAGCGTGTTCGAATATGATCCGACACTAATATTCAGTTGATATGATATAGACAAGGTGTTCATGGAGGCCTTTCGATCTGTCCACTTGGAGATGCATTCGCAGGACATTACTCGAGTGGCGGCTATCACAGATATGCAATACGCTCAGGGAAACGAGCTGGCTGCTGTCTCCTTCCCTACGGTTTCGCAGAGCCATTCCCCTGCGTTCGATAGGCGGAATAAGAAGAATGCAGCGATCACACCGACGGAACCGGAGGACCATCTGGCGGCATTCCCCCAAGCGAACATCGACCTACAAGATGCAGTTCACGGAGCAGAACTTGTGTTTGGCTGTCGGTGCCTTCTCTAGCAATTAGAGGCTCATCACTCTGGGAAGCATCCGTAACAATAATAAAAGATAAAGCAGAGACTGTGTTCCTGTTAATGAACCTGTTTCTTCAAGCTGCGGTGAATCGACTATGATCATCCTGGCATGAATTACGGCATGCAAATCATATTTCATCATGAAGCAGACGACCAGAGAGATTGGTAGTTGCACAGCAATGTTGTAGGCGGTCCGTGCGTTAGTTCACACTTGTTGCGGACGCGATTGATTGGCTGGTGACCATGCCTGTGGGAACAGCTATACCAAGGACTCCAGGTTGCATAGCGGGGCCTTCACATGCAACTTTACGGTGACTGAGGAAAGCAAGGCATAGGACGAAAGGAGAGGAAGGAAAGGAATAGTGCTGCGCTGCCGAACATATCTGTCAAGGCAGCTTTTAGTTGTCAAAGGAGATGGGCCAACACATCGGATAGATTTAAGGACTTTAACCCGTCACACAAGTCTAGGATACTTAGAATGGAATGTTAATTCATGAATGATCGTTGGGATACGCTCTTGATCTTTATCGCGAGATGCTAACTAAGGAGTACAAGGAGTACATTTTTACTCTCAATCCGACACATGTCCTGTCCGTTATTTTACGGACAATGCCTTGCTACTGTTGTTTTCGAGGCGAATGAGTACTCGCAGATGGGTAAATAGCCAATGGACATCTAGTCCAGATGGATGCATGCGTGGACACCGTTATCAGGAGCAGTTGGTACTGTGCCGGAAAGAGCAAGAGGAGAAGAGGACATTTGTCGGTGATGTAAATGCAGAGTGTGTCGACCCTGGTTGTCTCCTTTTTTCTGAATTGCTCCTTGCTTTCAGCCTTTTGCGATGCACCAACATGTTCGCCATTTGTGCCTTGAGGTCTGCTCAGAAATCCAGATACATCTGCAGAACTGTTGCCTGAATAAGTCATCAGCAATGGTCCCAAGTAAGCTGAGATCCTATTAACGATTTGCATGTCCACGATGGTTTAACACCTCATTCTATTCCAGGAGTAGAAAACGAAAGGAATTACTCCCATTCTCTTGTCCCTCATTTACCTCATTTAAGTATAACATTCCCGTCGCCGTTTCCAGACTTTCTTTGTTCTATTTTCTAACACCTTTGATGAATAGCCCTTGGTAAATCCGTCCACGCGTCTCCACACTCACTCCGTCCTCTGTTCTGGTTGCATTGGTTCACACCGCAGCTAATCAATGTCGATCCATGTTTACATTCTGTTCCAGAACACCATCCTCTCTCCATATCACAGTCATTTCATATTTGTCTATTCCTTGAAAAAATTAAGCACCCGGACACACGCGAACCCGCTCCCTCACCGTCTACGTAAATATTTTAGCTCGTTGTTAGGTATTGTCCTCCGCTCATGCACAAAGCTTTATTGGGAGTGCTCGATACGATCCCATGGCTTATCAGGACTATGAGAAATCATACTTGGGTTCTTTTGAAACACATTCAATTCTTTCCCAGAGCTTAAAAGTCGACAGCTGGCCTTCCACCGAAAATATACCAGCAGTGCTAAGAGACGCGGAAAGGGGGGAAATTAGAAAGGAGAGAGCTATATCCCCCTTTAACATTTTTTTTTTTGGGATGCTTCCCGCATCGCGAGGGGTCATGCTGTGGCTATTGGGGGTCTTTGACACTTTGGTAATCGAAAGAGAATTCCGGCATCTACTCCGTTCTATCCCGATCCTCTCTCCTTGTCGGCTGCGTCCTTTCAGGGCTCTATAGCCCAATGTAGTATCTATGTTTGGCGCGATACTATTGATGCCCATTGGAGGTAGCTCCTATTTGGGACTGAGAATCCCTTTTAGGGATGCTTAAGAGTAAAGATTGGAACTAAAAAACACGGGGTGCGATTGAGTATCCTGGGCCTGAAGTCCTGATACCGGAACCACTTACTTGGTGTACAGCGTATCATTTAAACAGATGGATCATTGAGCAGAACGCACGGCGGTTAAGGTAGGGTGCTGAACCGCAGACGCTTTACACACTGCTTGATCGGTGAGGATAGCAAGGGCCGTTGATTTCAGAACATATTTTCGGTTCCGACACTTTCGACCGACTGTCACGAGAACCCCTAGATCCATGTTGTCTACAACTACTGCGATTTGTTCAGTGGGCCATGAGATAGGATAGAGGAAGTGCATAGCCATCCTGGCTGTATCTTTATGGCGTCGTTCCCGTTACTTCACCTCCACCTAATTGCCCCGGATTAACTATACTGCTGGCGAAGGGCTATTACCTATCGCGAGCCGTGGTTGTCTAAATGCGCATTCTCATCCTGTGCCTCCTTGCATACATTCTGCCTCTCTCGCGCTTTCCTCCTCTGCCCCCATCTGCCCCTTGACTGCATTAACAAGTCCGCAAATGATCCTGTTCTTCTCCAACCTCTCTGCTTTACTGTGATCCTCCTACTCAAATGCGGCGTCCTTTGGTCGATTTTTGCTCGTCTACACAGTAACAGGCGGTGGAAGAGTGAGATAATAACCAAGATGCTTTTCTCTTTTTTCCTCTGCTCTAACAGTACTTTCAGATTGCGCTTCCCACCAGTATCACCGCCACCCTCTCCAAGTTCAAGCGCGTCTAACGCGTTCCCCTACAAGCACGCCGTACGCTAAAGTCCATCGATAGTTCAAGTGGCCAAGACGACTCACCCCTGGTGTCTTTATCCTCAGTCGCTTATTCAGTCATTCACGACTGCCTCACATCGCATTTGACAAGTAACCAGCCATGGGAAAGTTGACCAACCTTTTGAGAAAGAAAAAGGCGAGAGGAGATGAGCCTACGACAGAGGAGCAAGGAAAGACCGCTTCAAACCTATCTGGCTCTTCGTCTAATGGATCGGCAACACGCCTGTCGCTTAGCATACCCACGACGGACATCAATTCGTTAGACCTGAATATGTCCATTTCGCTAATGGACGATATCATGGACGGGTTGGCTGCCACAGCGCCAGATAGTCCACAGTCATCGCAGGCAGAGCCCGGACCTAAGTTTAGTGGTACGATTATGCGACGAATGGCGCGTACTGCTCCTCATGTTACGGACATTCAATGACACGCATTCTTATCCTTAATTTATAACCTATACACTTCTTATATCTTCAAAGATTTTGGGCTCGTGGCTGAGCTCTCGCGACAACTGGACCTAGGAGCATCAAGCACCGATGATCGCAATCCCAATAGCATCAAGCCAACCCAAAATGGACCTCCTAGAGTTGGAAAGTTGGAACAGAACAGTACCTTCAAGGGTAACGCGTTTTTGCGCTCGGAGTTGCTACAGCGATCAGGCAATACGCCCATAACGACTGCGTATAAGTCCACCGCGCCTATCCGCCAGACCATCAGCGCCCAGGGGAATCCCTCTACTTCTAATACCGCGTCTATCATCAATAACACACCGTCCTATTTGAACAAGACGCTGCTATCCAAGTTGGCAACCGAGAGAGCAGAGATAGCTACCCAGGCACGGGATGCCACTAGAAAGGCCAACGCTCAGTTGCCGAGCGATGACGAAGGGAGCGAGACGTCCGACTCTGGGTGCTCGGATGCCGGGCTGGAGGCAGAAAAGCAGAGGCAGCTGCAGCTTCAACAGCAACAACAAGAGCAGAACCAAGGCAAAAAAGAATCCTCTTACTGCGAATCTAGCAGTAAGAAGCAGCGTCCAATCAATCACGAGGCAGTAATTGGCAGGATGAAGGACAGACACAGGGCCGATCTTGCTGGAGCTGCTGCTGCTGCAAGGGAGGGTCACTACGGCGAGTACATGGACGAATACAGTCATATGCAACAAATACAGCCGCAAAGCCCTATGAGATATGGGACGCAATACAGTATGGATCAAGGCATGATGTACGGTATCGAAGAGTATGGCTTGCAACCACAACAGCAACAGCAACAGCAACAGCAACAGCAGCAGATGTACCTTGGTCAAAACATCCCTCTTCAGCCCCACATCAATGCACAATATGGCCCACATCCTAGCGTCAATCCCCTGATGGCCGGGTATCCATATGGCCCCCACGGACCCACATCCACATATGGACTCGGTATGCAGGCGTCCTTGTATTCAGGTCGAGGAAGTTTCACCAGCCTGGCCACAAGTACCGCAGATGGATATGTGCATAATATGTACAATGGGGAGTCGCCTGTGCACTCTCGCAAAGGCTCCAGACAGCCGAGTACGGCATCACCACGACAATCAGAGGACACTTGTACCGAGCTTAGTCCTGTCCCCGCTGTGTCACATCATCAGAAAGCGGCTCCAAGCGATAATGGCTATGGCTGCATGAGAGAGCACGATATGAAACCGATAAACAAGGACGTAGGATACCCGCAAGAGTTAGATACTGGTAACTTGAACGACAAAGCTGCAAGGAAGAACAAAACCAATAAGGACGATGGTGCCAAGGCAGTAACGGAGCTTGAGATCTCGAGAGCAGAGGTCGGCGCAGATTCTGAAACGTCGCAGGTTAACGCGACAGAGCTAAAGGGCCAACTTGAGGAGCCAGACTCTAACAGGGACAATTTCATGACAGATTCTATCAATGCGCACAAGGAAATAGCAGATATTGGCACGGTCTCTTCATTCGCAGCAAATGCTCAAGGAGATAAAGACGACAGCATTGACAGCGATAACGAGTCTTCGGACGACGACCAGCCCATCATCTTGGGTAGGCGAGGCAGCGCCCTTGGACCCTTCCTTTCCATCAAAACGAACACAGGAGCAGCCACTTCTGATCATCCGGAGCATCCAGAGAGCGTCTTGGAGCCGCCAACTAGCAGTCGGATACCTTATACGATGCATACTAAGAACGCGTATCAGTCCCAGGCTCAGGGGCCCACCAGTTTGCCATCGCATTTGCCTTACACTTCGCAGCAACAGCAATATATCCCAATGGGCTACCAGTTATCTGCCCCACAGGCGTCTACCAATATGGGACGCCACCACTCCTATTCGATGGATCGAGGCGCACCCGCAATGCTGATTGGACCTCATCCTACAGCACCAGGGATTCAGTCAGTCGAAGGCAATGCACCAGGACCCATGGCACACACTACTCGACGAGGAGCAAATTTGCTTCAGTCTGGACCAAAGGATATGCGTTCTTCTAACTTGTACCCGGCGGCGCCAGGTACAGCTATGCAATCCCAGTACCCGGTTCCTTCAACAACTCTTCTTCATCCGTTGCCTCGTCGCTCGCAATCGGCTCGGCCACGGACACAGGCTCTTGGACCGGGTATCATCAGAAAGGAGTCTCCATCACGCCAACAGCAGCAACAGCAGCAACCACAGCCATCTACAAGAAATCGCGTTTCTGTCGAGGTAGTACGGCTATCTAACGGTGGATACCAAGCTGTGGCAGGTCTAGACTATGGCAACCCAGGATCTGGTAGTCTACGCAGACCTTTCATCCACGGGGCTTTAGAATCACTTTCGCCTACACAACAACAGCAGCAAATGGTGAGCCCGAAGCTTGCACAGAGTATGCATCAGAAGCAGCAGCAGCAGCAGCAGCAGCTTCAACAGGGGTATTTCATAGGCCCTGGGCATCACGGGTTCAATCTGCACCCTAATGATCTCTACTCGGCTCATCTACACCAGCAAATCACGCAGTTTGCCCGACGATAAATATCTAGTCTATTTTTAATTTAGTATGCTGTGGCCCACGTTTAAATGCTACAATACACAAGAACATCTCCTCGGCGCCTTCTGTCATCATGGAAATGCGAGTTGAAGAACCTTGCGCACTATATTTCAAGGCGGTAGCAAAAAAGGTGCATTAGAGTACAGCTGCTAAAGAGAGAGCGATATCTTCTTCGGTATAGCTATATTGATCCCTTACCTCATGATATCCACGAGACTCAAGCCAGAGTGGCATGTCTGGCCACGAGCGAAGAAGGTCTTCAAACAGAACAAGATGGCTATCCTTGAGCAAGTTCTTCTGAGCTGACCTTGTGGCTCGGTCATTCATGAAAGCGACAGGATCCTCGTAGAATATATCTGATTCATCCTTATAGGTCGCTGAATCGATATCACTATAAATATCAAAGTTGCATCGAAGCGTTGTCAGAATACTATCGTCAACACTGTAGTGAAAAAGTTCGATTTCGGCAGGCAAGGATCCTTACCCGAGAGGTGGTTCGCAGGTCACAAACCAAATGTCCAAAGGTCCAGTATTTCTTCGATGGATGTTACTAAACCACGGGGTAGAATGGCAAGGCATCAAGAACCCTGCAGACCGTATCTGTCCCGTACTACCTTCCTCGCGTATCCATTTCATGACATCGACAACCCCACGCTGATGTATCGTCGCCGTGTACCAGGCCATGATCGCATTCACAACAACCAAGCCCACCACCGTTGTCACTGCTACTCTTGAATTCCTCCAGCCTTTTACAGAGAGAAACCACCTGTAAAGCGTGTCGCCAGCGAATGGCAAAAGTGGGTACAAGATTGGATACAGAAACCGCCACTCCTTGTGCTGCAGACTACTATAGACGACCAGCATCCAAAGACTGAGATAGAGAATTTGGCGTTTCAGAGTTGCGTTGAGTCCTGTACTAGCTTTCCAGGTGTGCCAGAACCCCAAAAGGGCAAGAGGAAGGTGGGTTCCAAAGAGAAGAGGGAGCCCCTGTGAAATATACCAATGCCATGGCGAAGATCCGTAAAATAATGAAATGCCCTCCAGTACGTTGACGCGTAAGAAATTGAGCGGTGTCAGGGTCCATTCAGGGTAGATCAGAGCCGAATCTAGTATAGCTGATCCTAGTACAGCGCTTCCACTATGCTCACAAAGAAAACATTCGCTCTATCAGTTTAGAAATTTCGTCCGCAGCTGTTCACATCATAGAAAGTTGTCGCATCGTCAGCATGTTCCTTGAGATTGACCTACCCAATAACAGCAACATTGGCAAGCGTTGACATAGTAGAGTAGATATCGCCCGCCTTGACATATTCGATCAACAAGGATGCACCCAAGAAGAGCCACATGATGGCTGCTGTCGGACGAAATATGCAGGTCAAAAAAGCGATGGCGAGCGATATCCGTAGACTCCCCAGCCACACGGGTCTGTTTGAGGTTGCTGATGTTGTTGAGGGTGACACAGAGGTGAACGGCCAGTAATACAGAGCGACGATCGTCAAGGCTGCTTCCATTGAGTTTGCGAGTGTTCTGGTCGAGCAGAAAAAGTTCCACCAGCTGATTACAGATAAGAATAGCTATTTCGCGGGATATCGGCATCGTTTGAAATCATTTAATGCATGAACCAGGAGGGTTGCAGCAGTTCTCAGATCTGACCCAGCGAGGCTTACAGTCCAATTGGCGGTGACTTGGTTCTCAAACAAACGGTACGCGAATCGGTACGCATAAAAGTCGGCGACTGCAGCAAAGACCGATTGGAGCAGCCGTGGGGCATATATCTGTAGAAGAACAGCGCCAGGGCAGGGGTTAGATTGTATGAAAAAAGTTGTAAAGCAGGCGAATCGATTAGAACGAATACAACTTACAAAGAGTGACCCATCATCGATGCCGAGCATGTACAAGGCCTTGTACAGGCCTGCAAAGAGAGCGGGGTGCAGTGCTGAGCGTAGACCGACGTCCCACTCCCATGTCAGATAGCCGTATCCGAATGTGATCCTGTGTCCAACCTCGAGCGCCTGCCAATACTCGTCGGGACTGAAGAATGTTTTGACCAGAGAGGCATTGATAGCACGAAAGACAACTAGGCCTGCGAGGATGGCAGTGTCGGACCGCTGTTGTTTCCGCATAATTGGCGGCATCGAGGCGAATAAGAGGGATTCAACAGATGACTGGATGGGAGCTCCTGTTTGCTGTGCTTCTTGAAACCAGGGTAGATCCATAGGTCCTGTGACTTCCTGTACGTATGGCAAAAAATGCATGTCCGAATGTGTACGTGAAGTATTTTTTTTTCTGCTGTCAGCATCAAGTTTACCATCCTTCCCTTCACCCTTCTCTCCTTTGCTCCTTCGCTTTTTCTTCTTCCTTCTTACGCCATCGCTCTTGTCATTCACCCATTCTTCTTACGCTCGTTTTTCATCTCTCTTCATCTGTACATATAGACCGACCACTATCAAAAAGCGAATCCTTCTTTTTTTCCTGTTCAATCGTTCAATCAGTTTTTTTTTTACCGCCTGTACTATATCGTCGCTCTTTCTTTTTTTATACTTTTCTGTTTCTGTACTTGTTTTTCATTCATAAACCTGTTGTCGATACGTGAGTCACTCTCCCTTTTCTTTTGCTCAGGTGTGTGTTTTTATGGGTGATTCATAATGGCACTGTCGACTTCGACTAACCCCATGTACCATGCAATGGTTTACTGCTGCTACTGCACTATTTTATTTTTCTCATAGGCTTAGAACGTCAGGGGCTTTCTTCCTCTTCTGCCAGTTCTTCCTTTCGAATCCTTATACTACTCTAACAGGAAACCCCCATTGGTATCAGTCTATATCTGTCAAGGTATGTCTGTTAATCATCCAAAATCCGCAGCGCTCTCAAACATCGGCAATTAGCACTCGTGGTGAGAAAAAACAGGACCCACCAGACGGAACAGGCTGGCCATGGATTCAAGCAGTCGATTGCCTCAGCTGTACTTTGTATTCTTTCATTACGGCTGATGAATATACGCCATTGAGCAAGTGATGAGAAGAAAACTGGGGACGGAAGCTGTCATCTCTTTGCGTCGTCTTTTGTTCGCTGTTCGCTCTGTGCTTCTTATGGACCTCCGACAAAAACGGACGCATGATTTCGTGTAAAGAAAACGCATGAAGACGACACAAAAATATGGCTGTACACAGGACACAGGATCCGCTAGTGTTGCTCTCATGCCAACGCTATTGTATTTTGAATACCTCCTTCCCTTCACTTGCTCCTCTTCCTATTGTTTCGTGCCTCCCTTTCATTGTACAAGCATACCAATTGGCACTCGAGCAACGTTTAACGCCATGCTTCTATTGTTTTCTATTAGGATTGAGCAGAGTTCGCCATCGACCTTTTTTCTTCAAAACCTTGGATCGGTAGGCAGCAATAGGCGCATTTCTTGTCACACGCATCTCAGGAGAACCGCTCACAGGACCCGACCCCTCGACAAACACCAAAAAAAAAAAGAGGCGGCGACGTTAAACACGTCACCGCGGTATCTCCTTGCTTCTCTCTTTTCTCATCCTATCGTCGGCAGTGGTCACGGTCTGATCGCTCTCACTGAAATATATACTATCAGAGTATGTGGAAATTAAGGATCTTTTATATGCAGGACAAAGGCAAAGGTCTTGTCCAACTGGAGCGTGATATATTTGGCTAACCGGCAGGCTCATCTAATATGGATTGTGATAGGACTAGGCTCATCATGGAAAATGGAACCGTTTCACGCCTAAGTTCCTCAGGTGGTATTCAACAAACCCCACGCCATTACCTACCGATGTTGATGGGCAACGGAAGCAAGATGTCAGGGTCCGTCTTTTCTTATCTCGGCTCGGATTCGAATACGGCAACGATCAAAGAATCTGGGACTGGGGTGCCGATAATGAGTAATGAAACCAAAACTGAATCGACCGCAACCTCGCCTACGACAACTCTACCGACAAAGGTATCCATCGCCGATAAAGGAACACACCCTTCGAGTGCATCAGAAGCTGTATCTGCGAAGGAACCTCCCACCAGCAATATACCATCGAACCTATCATCAACAGCTGCCATACAGGGTGACCTCGCACCAGTCAAACGCAATGGTGGTAACTCAAAATTGCTGTCATCAAAGGCTTCCTTAGCGACAGTGCCCACCACTCACGCACCGACAACAAAGGCGACATCTGCAGATCTCATCGACGGAACATTGAGCGACTTTGATGGATCCGATCTTTCTGATCTCAGCAGTGCATCCAGTGCGAGCGGGAGTGACCAAGAATCAGGACAGTCTGGCGAGGAGGACATGAATGCGGGCGATCATAGTGATGAGAGCAAGCACGGCGACGAGGATGGAGATGAGCCCATGGGAGAATCATCTGCTTCCGACGACTCGGACTTGCGCTCAAATCCTAGGCTTACAAAGAGATCAAAGTCAAAGAATACACCCCGTTCAAAGCATAGTCGCAGGATACCGTCTGATAGTTCTGAGGGCGAGCAGGAATTACCAGTCATCAAAAGGAAACCAGGTCGACCGCCGAAGTTGAAGAATCAGCTTGCTCGATCAAGGACAACACAATCCCCAATGTCGCCAACAACTCCAACATCGCTGGCCTCGCCTACATTCAGTAATCCCCCGAAAAAGGCCAATCATGGTTCAACGGAAGTGGCAAATCCAGAGCATCCCACGAAGAATGAGTCGCAGCCAAGGAAAAAGACAAAACAAGCCGATTTCGCAAATGTTGGAAAGCGGGATCGTTCAGGTCGGACGCAATTGTTCAAGTATACAGCGATGGGTGATCTGGAGACGTGTCGAAAGCTTATCGAGGCTGGCGCACAAGTCAACGATCGTGATCACGCAGAGTGGACACCCCTTCACGAAGCATGCGTCACAGGACATGAGAAGGTGGCAGAGCTGCTGATTCAGCACAATGCAGACGTCAACGCTCGAGGAGGCCATATGGATACCCCATTGCACGATGCCGCTCAGAACGGACATGTCGAGGTCGTGAAGCTCCTTTTATCTTATGGAGCGAATGTGTTGGCCAAGAATGCAAAGGGGATTATTCCCATTGATGTGACGGACGACAAAGAGGTCATTGATCTCCTTCAGCGCCGCCAAGCACTCGTAAACATGCTGACTGGGAGGAATCAAGCTGGACAGACGCTGCTGCACCGTGTTTGCAGTTCTGGGACGTACAACAATGTATTGGAGCTGCTCAACCAGGGTGCCGACATCAATGCTCAGGACAATGCTCAATGGACTCCGTTGCATGAGGCAGCTCTTGAAGGACACACCAAAGTCGTGGAGTTGTTGTTATCAAGAGGAGCGAACCCGAATGTCAAGGGCCATGGCAGCGATACGGCCCTGCATGATTCGGCACAGAATGAGCACGCAGACGTCGTTCGACTTCTGCTGGAATATGGCGCGGACCCTGACTTCAAGAACTCGAAAGGAGAAAAGCCCTGCGATGTCACAGACGATGATGCGATTTTAGAGCTGCTGAGAACTGGCGCCAGAGGAACAAAGAAGCCAATCCCGCGCTCAGCGGGATCGTTGACTTCTTCCAGCTCATCGCTGTCTTCTCTCACTTCGCAGTCCTCGAAATTTTCAACGCCTTCCAATCAATCCTCGCATTTTGTCGGTAACAAGGTGAAAGGCAAGGATAGACGCAATACAGATGGTGGCGCCGACGTGCACATGAGCGATGAAGGCCGGAGTGCAGGCGAGGAGCGGCCGGCCCAGATGTCAAGAGATGAGCGTAAAATGCAACAACTTCTTTCGACGATACGAATGCAGGAGCAGATGGAAGAGCGTAAAAAGGCAAAGAAGGGGCGACCAAAGCATGTGTCTGAAGATGAAGGTGATGATGACGGCCGAGATTCGAAGCCCTCACGTTCAACAAACAATTCTTCGTCTTCTTCAATGTGGAAGCACTCAAAGGCCTCACATTCATCCAGCAGATCGATTACCAAGATCAGCAAAAGCGGCCCCAAGGGACGATCTTCTCGATCAGAGGAAAGGGATGATGAGTCTGATTCGGAGCCGAACGAGGCGCCTAGGATGTCTCGCAGGTCTGTCCAGCGATCTACCGGCGACCGTTTCCGCATCGACCCTCGGTACAAGGACTCTGCAGGACGTACACAACTTCATCAATGGGCTGCATCAGGCGATATCGAGATGGTTGGGACAGTTTTGGAGGGTGGTGCAGAAAGAGATCCCAGGGACCACGAAGGCTTAACCCCGCTGCATGTGGCTGCCAAGGCCGGAAATACGGATGTTTTGGTGCTGCTGCTGGCATATGGATGTAATGTCAATGCTCAGGATCATGACAAGGCGACGGCACTGCACGAGGCTGTGCGACACCACCATACTGAGGCCGTGCGCCTTTTGCTACAGAACAATGCTCTCGTTAGTCTGCGTGACTCAAAGAAAAGAACCTGCCTGGAACTGGCCTCGCACAAGGACACCGAGATTCGCTCGTTAGTGAAGACTGCAATGGAGCAAGTGGAGCTGAAGGCAAAGGAGCGGAGCAAGAAGCGGCTATCTCAGTCAATCGAATGTAAGTATCCATTGAGTGTGGACGTGAATGGCGCATTGAATATCCTCTCTGGGATATGTATTAATCGAACGTTTTTTCTTTTATTATTTATTTATTTATTTTATTTTATTCTATTTTTATTAATATAGCACATGGATCTCCAAAGCACAAGGAGCGGAAGACAAGTCGCCACAGCGACAGCGACGAGCCCATCAAATTCAAGAAGAAGGATTCTGATAAGAGGGATGCGGATGACAAGAATAAGCACTCAAGGAATGGCTCGAGTTCAGGAACGCTGTTGAAATCAATATCTATGCCCTCAATCGCGGTCTTTCAATCTTCGCCTACATCTTCGAGTGCCCCCGCATCGATGACGACTGCTATGTCTGGGTCCAAGAGTTGGAAATACAGTACCGAGACGAACGACACCGACTTGAAAACGCCACTCAAGAAGCAGAAGCTGCATTCGCGTCGAATGTCCTCGTCAGGTGCGAATTCGAGCATCCAGGAAGGAGATGAGGATGTCGAAATGAAATCCTCTGGATCCAGCAAGAAGCGGCGGGAATCTGACCGGCATGAAGATGGATATGGTGGCAAGGTCAAGATCAAGAAGGAGCGCGAGGACGACGGTCATCACTTCCGGTCCCCGAGCCTGTCGACCAAGTCGGAGGAACTGCGTCGCGTAGCTTCCTTGCCATCGTTTTCCAAGGATGGCAGCAACAATGGAAATGGATCCGGTAACGGCAACAAGTCAAGCCGTCATGCGTCGAAGCTTTCTTTATCGTCTAGGCCGTCATCATCACTAGGAATGGCTGTCGGATCGTCCATTGCAACAATATCCCCACCCTTGACTGAGACATCATCTTCACCACCGCCAATCTCTGCACAAACACCGGTAGCACAGGACCAGGAAGCCCAGAAGAGCAGGAAACGCAGCAGTCAGACGTTTGCCTCGCCAAGCGGATATCAAAAATTCGCGGATGATCTCAAACTAGGCAGTTCCACTTCGCAACACCATCGTCAACGAAGTACGAATTTGATCCCTTCTGCCCGATCTACAACCACCTCGGTCTCTACGGAGCCTCCATCTGCGGCAGCGGAAATAGATGCAGCTAGGAAAAAGGCCAAGACGAGCACAGCCGAATCGAATAATGAGCAAGTCAATGGCAAACCTTCCGCCAAAGAGATTGCGTCTGTTAATGGTGACCATCCCATCTCGTCTATCGTGCCAAAGGCTGAGGAGGGTGAGAAGGTCTCTTCTGTTGGCACAGAGACAGCGAAGAAAGTGGGCGTCGTAGAGAGTCTTGCGCCTGCTCAGCGCTCAGTGCAAGATGCTCAGCGCTATTTACCATTGTACACCGTCCAACTATCGGCCGATAGTACATCAGCAGATTTAACATCAACAGATCCATTTATGGCATTATCCGAATCACCAACGTCCGCAGCGTCCCAGCACTTTTGTGTAGTGGATCAACAGGTTCAGCTGCTGCTGGGCTTAGCCCCAGGGGCATTGTTCGAGCGATATCCTCATCTCCACCGGCGTCTCATTAACAAGCGTGAAAAGGCACGGCTCTGGTCTCCACTCTCATCCATGGTCTCGGATCGATGTGCAGCTGCGGTGAAGATGAACTTTGAGGTGCTCCCTGTGGAATGTCAGTTTTCGTCATGGACGAATGCGACGAACGCGATGAGCCGACTGAAGGAGCATGAGAAGCAAAAGTTCTTGAGCTGTGAGCTGTACTTTATTCGGCTGGAGGAGGTCATTGAGCTGATCAAGCAGGATTATGCGCAGCTGAACGAGAGTATGATGACGATTATGTTGGATATCGGTTACGATGAGCTTGAGATGGAGGTCGAAAAGGACGTACCATCCGTTATCAAGACCGAGCAGACGGAAGAGAGACTGAAGGAGGTCAAGGAAGAGGAGGGCGCAGAAGGATTGATCGGTCGTGGCGGTCATTCGCGGCGACCCATGTCCGAGGGTTCGTCCGTTCCTGGGTCAACTTTGTCTTCGTCCGGCGTAGTTGGTAAAGCATGCACTGGTCGTGAATCGAGCGACGCGCCTGTATCCGCCCCAGCCTCTCTCTCAGCAACCTCGGCAGGATATATTCACAAGATGAGGCGAGTCCCAGCAAAGATGGCAACGAAAGCCATGTTCAAGGGGCTGCAGCAACAGTACCGCCCATCATCCTGATGTTCTCTCATTCTTTGTCCTCGTGTGTTTGAATGGAGACTCGCGTCGAAATAAATCACTGCCTATATCCCTTGACATGAACTTTAGATTCATAAAGTTATTATGGGGGATAACTAGGTACTACGAGTTCGAGCCCGCAGGTACTGGGGGTTGGTGGGGTGTGGGGCGAAGCGGCTGACGGAGCGGTTCTCGACGGGTCTAATCCGCTATACAGGGGCGCCCGATATTTGTTATGTTCTGGGATCCACAGACATCATTGTCTGAAAGTCACACCTCGTGGAAGTGAACATTGACATGTGGAAATGTGACATTAGAAATGGGAAACAGACAAAAGCGACGAATAAAATATGCAACAAAGCATGCCTTTCTAAAAAAATAAAATAAAAGAGGTGCTACTTGAAAGATGTGTGCTGTGATGACAAGTCGTTTATTTTTTTTTTTTTTTGCTGTTGAAGCCTTTGTTTTCCATAAACAAATGCAGTGGGGGCCTTGTTTTCTTGCTGTGGATCCCACCACCGGAATCCCCCTCCGCAAGCTTCAACGCCGAATTTTACTGTTACCCCTCCGTTTCCTCGGTTCTTCCCCCCCCTAGTCTCTGCCTCTTGCGTAAATTAGAGAACTGTAAATGCCGCTCAGAAGCTTGTATGAATTACCATCAAGGCCTCAAAGCGCCCTCGTATAGTGGCAGCAAAGCGAGGGAAATAAAAATATATATTTATACTAAGCTGAGGTATATGGGCGAGGTTAAGAATGTGTGCGGAACAAGGTAGGTACTCTTTCGGTCCTTTAATTTCTACGCTTTGTGTCAGGTCCACTTGGACATGGATATCCATGTACGGAAATACGCATGAGGCCTGGAGGATAGAAAAACAGGAGGTGGGTTTTTTGGAAGTACGATAACATATAAAACTATCCATCCGAGCTGGAAGCCATCATACTCCTCATCTGTCTCTCTTGCCACAGCTACATCCGAGCCGAACGCCGTAAGACTTTTTTACTCCGCTTGTCTGGCTGTCAAATGCAAATAAATATCTAGGAGATCATAACAAGGATGGCTACAGGGGTTTATTTTGTGAATGTTAAAATTACAGGGGTACCAAATAAAAAAACAAAAAGCTTCGGACTGAACTCTTCTTATAATAATAATAACAATAACTAAGGATATTAATGAAAATAACTCATTATTCGATATCCTCAATCTTGGCACGCTTTCTCCGGAAACCTCCCATGGCATCCATGCTAAGGTTTAGGCCCATGGTATCTCCAAATTCGTTAGGGTTTCCTAGAGGAATAGGACCGGGATGTCCCATATGAGCACCACTCGACATCATAGGGCCGTCCGTCTTGATAGATAACAATGTCATAGTAGGGCCCTGTTGGTGAAACGGTTGGTGCGATGGTGGATGGTTGTGATGTGACGGAAGCTGCTGCTGCTGCTGTTGGTGCTGGTGAAGCTGTTGCTGCTGCGGTGGAAGCGGGCCCATGGAGTTACTGCCATTTGGTGCAAATGTGTAGGCCATCATCGAGCCTGACGTAGAGATGGACGACGAATATGGAGGACCACTGCCGATCGGAAGCATGAGACCTGCAGACGATGTTGGGGAGGAACTAGGCATCGACATCGACATCGGGTTGTGGACAGCTGAATTAGATAGTGTCGAAAGATTGTTCCGGTGGTGGGTATTCATCATGTGGACTTGTTGCTGTTGATTATGCATAGCATGGGCCTGCTGTTGTTGCTGTTGCTGTTGTTGCTGTTGCTGTTGTTGCTGTTGCTGTTGTTGCTGTTGATGTTGCTGTTGATGTTGCTGTTGCTGTTGCTGTTGCTGCTGATGTTGCTGATGTTGCTGTTGCTGTTGCTGTTGCTGCTGTTGCTGCTGTTGCTGCTGTTGCTGCTGTTGCTGTTGTTGCTGTTGTTGCTGCTGCTGTTGCTGGTGTTGTTGGTGGTGTGGTGGTGAGAACGAGGAGGGCATAAAACCAGGCCCGGAACCATTCTCAACATCATTCGAGGACATAGTTGATGTATCAACGCCGTTCAGGATCAACATCTCACCCATTCCCAACTGTAGGCCAAGCCCCATGGTGCCCATTCCATTATGCTGACCGTTCTGACCAGTGTTGCCGTCATGACCCCCATGAGCGCCTGCCCCTTTTTCATTATGTACAAGTTGGAGTGCCTCGCGAGGGCCTTGGAACCCGGTCAGCGATAATTCCATGATGCCTCCCATGTCCTGCGCTTGCTGTTGTTGACTGTTTTGTCCGCCATCGCCACTAGGTCCGTTGTTGCCGTTGCCGATGCTTCGGTAGAGTACTTGCAGACGACTGCCCTCCTGGCTGGACTGATCCGCATTGTTGGACCCTGCTGCGGACAAGAGGTTCGGGCCTAACTTGATGTATCTCAAGTGCTGGCAGTGCTTCTCGAGCATGCTGAGCAGACCGGCCTTCGAGAAGGGTTTCGGAAGAATGTCGTTCATTCCGTTAGCGAAATAGGTCATGATATCGTTCGTTGTTGTGTTTGAGGTCATACTGATGATGGGTGTCATCGCGTCGAACTGTCGGATCTGCGTCGTTGCAGAGACTCCGTCCAGCTTTGGCATCATAATGTCCTATGGCGTTAAGAGGAAAAAGAAAAATCGTTAGCATGCTGTGTCCATGTAGCTTGTAATGGGTAGGGGATGCCCTTAAATGACTCGTGCAAGAAAGAACACAAGTATTTACCATCAGGACAATATCGTATTTTTGATGGCTCATTTTGCCAACTGCAGCGACACCGTCCTCGGCCACGTCAAAAGGGCAGCCAAATATCTGCAGTAGCCGTGAGCTGAGACGCCGGCAGGTATCGTCGTCCTCAACGAGGAGCACTTTTGGTGGCATCGCCCAACTTGGGATTACAATATTTGGACGCTGGACTGTCATGCTGGAATCGGTCGAAATCATATCGGACATAAACGACTGCTGCTGTTGCTGCTGCTCAATCTGTTGTTGTTGTTCCAGCTGTTGCTGTTGCTGTTGTTGTTGTGCTTGCTGCTGCTGCTGCTGTTGTTGTGCTTGCTGCTGCTGCTGTTGTTGTTGTGCTTGCTGTTGTGCTTGCTGTTGTTCCTGTTTCTGCTTCTGGGTCAGCGTCCGCTGTTTACCATTAGCCTTGCCACCGAGCTTGGTTGCTTTCGCGTGACTCTCCTGCCTCTTCGCTGTCAGATGACTGAGATTCATGTTGGGTACACCCAAGCTGGGATCTTGACACATCAGTGGATGCTGGTAGATATCCTGGACATATGTGCCTGCGGACGATATGGGGGGCGCAAAATAAAGCGTAGGAGTCGAAGATGAGGACGGAGTGGGGAGAGGCGTGGCGAGGGGCTGACAGCCTGAAAGGGAAGTTGTTGACATGGATGCAGGTATCGTGGTGGACGGGGCTGAGGACATCGTCGGGTGCATTGCATGGGTTTCTGGGGGAGATGACGACGAGGACGAGGCGGGCGAGGACGACTGTGGTGGAGAGTTAAAGGATGGGGGCGTTGTGCTGTGCTTGTGCTGCGATGTGTGCAGTTGCTGCTGCTGTTGCTGCTGATGCTTCAAACTCTTGCGACGCTGTTGCTGCTGCTGCGGCTGCTGCTGATGTGGACTTGAGTGCGGGGTCGTTTCTTGTGACCCTGATTTGGTCAGGATTTTCATAGTGCTATCGATTGGGTCGTTTGGTTCGGTCTTCACCAATGTACCATCATCTGTATGTAGACAAAGGAAAAAAAAAAAAAAAAAAAAGGTTCAATAAGTCGTTGGGCGTAGCTACTGATACCGCATGAAGCTGATTATGCAACAAATGTATGAACATACCTGAGCACACATAGCCGAGGAAACCAAGCAGCTGTTGGATCAATTGTTCCTGCGCCATGATTTTGGCCTCGCATTTTGAAAGATCCGCCTGCATCTTGGTTTGGGTCATGAGCAGCTGGCCGACCTGCGCCTGATACTCCTCGGACATCAATGACTGTTGCTCTGGCGTTGTACTCGTCGGCAATGTCGGCACTATCTTTTTGTTGCTGGGCGTCTTGCGCTAATGGCGCAGAAGAGCCAGAGAAGAAGATCGAGGTTTAGGCGTCTAGCAGCTCCAGCGGCGGCTCTCTCACAATGCAATTAGTCTAAATAATGCGACCTACCTTAATGTCCTCAAGCAAGTCTCTCTTATCGACTTGAAACTTTGGATGCTGAAATTCCCATGCCTAATGAGCACAACCAAAAGGAGTTGGGAATTGTACAGACGCATAAGGAATTGTGTCTGCAAAGAATGCTTATCTTTGAAGGATGATAGAAAAAGAGAAAACATACTTGGTCTCCGTAAGGTTTTGCAGCATCATCTGTGGTCTTGATCTTGTGAAAATCGTACTTGTTGAGTTGGCGCACGAAACTAGCAAAATTATTGTGCTTGAAATGCTTGGGCAGGATAATCTTGGCAAATTCATTGGGCTCCTTCACGACAAAGGTCTCTCCGCTCTTGCCCCAGGAGACAATTGGGTCGTGCTCTTTCTCCTCAAGCATCCTAATGGTTGAGAAGGCATGACATGGTGTTATAAAGACGACAGAGGCTATAATAGCAGGAGCCAAAGACCTAGTACATGTATTACAATAGCCATGTGGTTGTTCGTCCTCAGCTCAGCGAGAAAGAGAAGAGCCTTGGGTATGAATAAAAAATAAATAAAAAAAAAGCCAACGAGGACCTGCCTATACAGTTTCTTGACAAAATCGGGCACACCATTGCCTGCGGTCGATGGCACACCGGTATCCTGGAGCGGGTCCTCTGCGGGACCAGGGCCGGCTACTACAGCCATGTCGATATCAGGACTGGTGATGGTGATGGAGCTGGAGGTTGTTGGCCCGTCCAGAGAGTCTTCGGACTTGAGGGCTTGGTGCTCGACCAGAGGACGCCTCTTGGTCCGTTTTTTATCTTGGGCCGTCAGGTTGGGCGGGTGGTGTTTACTGGGGTTATTGGGGACGAGGACCAATTGATGGTGGTCGAAGGAGCGAGTGCTGCTGTTATGTCGCGCGGTCTTGGTTCTATTTAAGAATCCGAGAAGGACGACTCGGTGGACGGTTAGGGCAGGGTACCCCGATAGGTACACTTTCTAGAAAGAGAAGGGTGCGTGGATGTGTGGCGAGGGAAGGAGGGGTGGTGGCGGAGCAAGGGCAGGGAGAGAAAAAAAAAAACCATGAACCGAAGGAAGGGAAGGGCAGAAGGAGCAGAAAATAAAGCAGCGGGGGGAGAGAGGACTGTGAAGTGAAGAGGGGCCCGAGAGGGAGGAGGTTACGGGCGAGTAGACGAGAGGGGACAGGCAGTGGGTTACAGGCGCAGGGGAGGGAACTGGGAGCGATGTGCATCGTCTGCACGCATATATACGGGCGCAAATGCACAGGTAAATATTAATGCAGGTGAATAAAGGAAAGCGGGGGAGCGAGAGGGAAACAAGGGCGGTAGAGAGAAAGCGACTGATACCTGTTCCGCGGGAAGGAGCTGGAGTCGAGGGAGGGGTGGCCGAGGGAGCTGGAGTCGAGCGAAGGCGGTCAAGGGAGGCTGTGTCCTTTTTTTTTGTTATTTTTATTGTTTTATTCTTTAAGTATTTTTTTAGGGCCAAAGCGTGGGTCTGGTGAGGATGGTGCGGCAGGGGAGGATCAGATCAGGATGAGCAGTGCAAGAGGGAGGGATGGGGATGGGGATGGGGATGGGGATGGGGATGGGGATGGGGATGGGGATGGGAGGAGAAGGAGGAGGAGGTGGAGGGATGGGAATGAGAGAGATGAGAGGAATGGGGATGGGGATGGGGATGGTGGGACAGCAGCAGACGAGCCAGCTGTGAGAGCGAGGGAGTGGAGTACAGCGGTTCCAGCTGTCCACTTTGCTTGGTTGGTTGGGTTGGGTTGGGTTGGGTTGGGTTGGTTTTTGAGTCGCTCACAAGAAAATATTTTTCTTGCCACCACACACGCCAACCCGACAGCTCGAAGCACCACAAGCACCCAGGACAAGTGGTTCCCCCGGTCGACTGCACGGCGTCCCCGTCTCGTCGCTGTCAGTCGGTCAGTCGGTCAGTCTGCACCTCCCATTGGACAGATGGGTCCAACACGAACACAGGGGGCACTGGCGGGCGGAGAGGGACCCCTGTCCATGTGACACCCGCGCTGGTCGCCTCCGCTTGAGCTGCCAATGCTCAACATGCATCCACCAATGGGAGCCCTACTCTGATGTGAAAGCGTCCTTTTCACGAGTGTGCTGCATTGCACCATGCTCCTATCTCTCCACGGCCCACCATCCGCCAAATTGACTTTGCTTCACCGCTGCAAACATCTTCCTCGTCGTCCTTCCTTGGCCTCTGTCCCATTAACTAAGTGTACCGCGACATGCGACAGTACCTCTTTTTTCCTTCTTTCGTCCTCCTCCTCCTCTTCCTCCTCTTTTTACTTCTGGCATGCATTTTAGAAGTAGACCGATGCACTGCAAACATGCATACAACATGCTCCTCACATACAGAGTGAGCGAGCAGGAAAAAAAAGAAAAATTAGGTGTGTACGCCCTTCGCGTTAGTCATGCCATTGCTGAACCCATTCTCACCCTCTTCATTTCTCTGGGAAAAAAAGCTCTTTTTAATTTTGCATGCAGCTGTTATTTGTTGTTATTTGTTAGTCTATCTGTTGTTTGTTCATACAACTCGTTCTGCTTGCATCAGCAGAGAGAATAAGCCCATGTCCCAAGTCGTTGATATGCCGCAGGCAGCAGTGCGTAAAAAATAGTTGTCTTTGTTACTTGCTGCAATTGTGTGGCGAAGACCAGGGGGCTAATAAGAATCGCGGCTGTGCTGCTGTTGGTTGCCGTTGTGGCAAAAGTTCAAAAGCGCTGCCTACCCTTCAGCCTCCTCTGTAATTGGCAGTGCGGGCTCATCAATTGGGAAGGCGCCAGCCTGTTGCGCACAGGCTGATACGATGGTGCCCCTTGATATTTATTATCAAGAGACGGGTGCCCTGGAGGCAATCGGCTATACTTGGCCACTATGAAACATAATCAGCGACGCAGCCAATGAGCCTCTGTGATCTCCAACTAGGCAGTTTGAGCAGGCAATCTTTGAAAAGAAAAAGCGTCAGAGACATGGACTATGACAAGTAATAGCTGCTGCAGTGGTCATCAGTCCTGCCGTAACCCTGAACATCTTGTTGTCGGGCATGTGGATGGACAGCAATACGGATGAAAGTATCAGCGATAATAATTGTTGACATGGACGTTGATAACAGACGCTGAGAGACAAGACCGAGCGCGTCGTGGCCCTTGGTCCTTTGCAAGCTTTTACTCCTTCCTGCGGTGCACGTGTTTAAATGGCATAACTCAATTCAGCTAAATTGATAAATTTTCTTGTGTGTTGCTGTGTTTGCAGTTATGGAGACTGGCACAAAACCCGTGCAAATTTTTTATCGTGAAGATATTTGAGCAGTGCCAATATGTTTTGGCGAGCGGGAGTGACGAGTGAGAGAACTTCTTGTACCACGACCAGGGGCTGCTGGTAAGGTGCCTGCCTTCTTTCTTTTTTCTTTTTTCTTGTTGGTGACCGAGATGATAATCGTGCAGGACAGCCCTCGATAGAGCAAATCTCTTGCTTTCGCAACAGTGCACAAAGGAGGCCGCATGCACCACAAGGACTAGACTAGTGCAGGCGTGCATTTTTTTATATATTTTTTTTTTGCATGTTGCATTTACGCTCGACAAATTCGGATGGCCCAGATTGGTTTCAACAACTCTCAGTGCCAGTAATCCCTGTTTCATTCCATAAATCCGTCTGGGTCCCATTGTTCACCTTCCTACACAAGACATTGCCAGTGGGTGCGCAGAAAAAAGAGACAGGGAGAGAATGAATAAATGATGATGGACGATGATCCTCTTCCCTATCTGAGTGGTCAAGAGCGGCGAATTGTATTGAGCGCAGGTAGGGTCCACAAATCAAGGAGCAAAAGAGCCGGCGGGGTATGACAGCAGCATGCTTGACGCAGATGGACAACAAACTTTACTGCTGAGCGATGTGCTGTTGTCCTTTTTTTGATCGACCGCTCCCATTTTGTGGGAAGGGAGGGAAATCAGCGGAGCTCAGGCCAACTCGGATCCATATTCGATGTTGCTGCAAGTCGGCCCTGTGCCTGAACCAGTCGTCCACGTACAATGTTCTTAGTTTCTTTTTAGACCCCTCTGCATCGGACCCTGCGACAAATGACAAATAACAAATGAGAGGAAGAAGAGGGAAAACACTAAAACAAATAACACAGGCATCGTTCACTCGTCCATAAACCCCCGCATCGCATCGCCTCAGTTTGCTTTGCAAATGCACCTCCGCCTTGCCTGGTTCGCCTGCTTGCTTTGACTTTTGCCATCTTCCTTTTTATATGTTAATTGGTTGGATGGGTGCTTGCATATGGGATGTTACACCTCCTTAGCACCTTGGCAGGGGGATAACAGGAAAAAAGAGGGGACCCAGGGGTGTCTGGTGTCCAGTTTTTGGTTGTTTGGGTGGACATTTTTTGTTGTTGTTTATTGCCGCAGAGCGAATGAGTGAGTGTGCGAGTGGGCGGTGAACTCTCATATGTTTCTCTCGCCGTCAATAAACAGACGACGAACTCAATACTGTTTTCCCTCCATCAACTCCAACAGCCTTTCCTTCTTCATTCCTTCATTCCTTCATTCCTTCATTCCATCCTCTTCCGCTTCCCTTTCTCTCCCTCTCTCCCTCTCCCTCTCCCGCTCTTACATCCTCACACTCCCGCACTCACACTACTCACACACACTCACTCACTCACTCACTCACTCACTCACTCACTCACTCACTCACTCACACACACCCAGACGCACACACACACACCCACTCACACCCACTACCTAATACCACACCGTGCATGCACTCTATCTAGACACTGCTCCCCACCACTACCGCAATACACAGCGCGCTGTGTGAACATCCTGTTCAGAAGCCATGGCTACCCTCACAGACACCTACATGGACCATGTAGCCAATGTCCTGGATATGCTCGGCCAGGACAGAGCCCTCGACTCAATACCTTCCCCATTCCTCTTCTCTCCCTCTTCCTCTTCAGCCTCACCCGCAACACCATCCCCCGGATCCTCCTCCCCCCTCATCCAAAAGATCGATGTCGCACTTCAGCGGGTCGTCCAAAAGATTTTCCTAATGGAGCACGAACTGACTCGCCACCGTAGAGACTGTTCCTCCGCCAACGGAGCCCTCTACTACGACCGGCTCAACAGTACCCTCGACTCTACAAATCTACCCATCGTTCCGCCGATCCTCACTCCCCCTGTCGACCCTCTTTCGCCATCATTCTCTGCCTTGACTCAGTGGACCGAAGGCATCACAGCCACAGTCTGGGGATTCCACGACCCTACAGCGGCCTATCCCACCCTGCATTCTTGTCTGTCCCAGGAGAGGTTGTCTCTGTCCGCCTCTCAGTCCTCCCCCGACAGCCGCAAGCGCGACCGCATCAGTCTTGCAAGGGCCAGCGAATTGCATGCTTCTCACACCCCTACTGCCTCCTCCTCCTCTTCGTCCTCCACGAATGAACTCGCTTCCAGCTCCGACCTTTCTACCGCCGCCATCACATCCTCAGCCATATCAGCAACATCTTCAACAGCAAAGCAATCGACGGCAACAGAACCCCCATCAATTGCTGTCGAAGCGCCCTTGGATTGCAGTGACATATTGGCGGACCCTGCGACTTCAATGCCCTCTTCCCCAGACTCCTTTCGCTCTGCTCGCTCATCATTCAATCCAGACGACTCTGACGTGATACCAACAACAGCACTCCCTCCAATCAATCATCATGCCGCTGCACTGACTGTTCCTGGTTTCTCAATGTCGAGCGAGAGCCCTTGCGCCGCATGCGTCCACAAATGTGCACTGGTCGCTGCTGCTGTGGTTAGGGGTGAGTTGGGCGTACGGATAAACTGCGCACGAGAGGCATGCAACCGTACTGCTCTTACCACATCCATCAACGCGATGGTGGCCAAGCTGTCAGATTTCACAGAGGAAGTCATCCAAGTCGCAGCCCAGGGAGTCGAGGGCAAGCTGGGCGTCCAGGCAAAGACGGCAGGTGAGCACGGCAAGTGGCAAGAGTTTGTCAGTCATCTGAACACCATGACACTCGGCCACATGGAGCAGGTCCGTGATATCGCATCCGTCTGCACAGCCGTCGCTCATGGCGACCTATCCAAGATGATTTCTGTCGAGGTCAAGGGAGAAACGCTCGTTCTGAAGAACACGATCAACACCATGGGTAAGTCAAGGCTGGATTGCAAATTATTGTCTCGCTTTTTGTGTGTGACGGATTGGAAGGAATTTTCTTTTGGACATCCAATCAAGGGCGTGATGAGCATGCGCTGCAAGATAGACACTGACGACATTTCTTCTCGTTTTTTATTTGCTGCACCCTTGCGCGGACGAAATTTATCAAACATATCTTATGGATGCCTGCTCGAATACGTCGCCATTCACATCTCACAGTCGGTCAATTGCGATCATTCTCATCCGAGGTCACACGTGTCGCCCACGAAGTCGGAACAGAGGGAAAGCTGGGTGGTCAGGCCCACGTCAAGGGAGTCGCTGGAACCTGGAAAGAGCTCACGGACAACGTCAACATCATGGCCGCGAACTTGACAGTGCAGGTGCGAGATATTGCCAGTGTCAGCAAAGCTGTCGCTAAGGGCGACCTCTCCAAGAAGATCTCAGTCGAAGCTAGTGGCGAGATGATGGACCTCAAGAATACTATCAACACCATGGTCGACCAGCTGCAGGAATTCGCCACGGAGGTATCTCGTGTCAGTCTCGAAGTTGGTACAGAAGGCAAACTTGGTGGTCAAGCACATGTTAAAGATGTAAGCGGGACCTGGAAGGAGCTCACGGACAATGTGAACCTGATGGCCTCCAATCTCACGGGCCAGGTGCGTGATATTGCAACAGTCTGTAAAGCAGTCGCTTGTGGTGACCTGACAAAGAAGGTCAGCGTACCTGTCCAAGGAGAGATTCTGGAACTGAAGGAGACCATGAACACAATGGTGGACCAGCTGAGGACCTTTGCCGCTGAGGTCACTCGAGTCGCTCGCGAGGTCGGAACCGAAGGAAAGCTCGGTGGACAGGCTGAGGTCGAGGGCGTTGACGGTACGTGGAAGGAGCTGACTGACAATGTCAACACCATGGCTGAGAACTTGACAGCCCAAGTGCGCGATATCGCCAACGTCAGTAAGGCCGTCGCTCGAGGCGATCTGTCCAAGAAGATTTCTGTCGAGGTCAAAGGAGAGATGATGGACCTGAAGCACACTATCAACATCATGGTTGACCAGCTCCAGGAGTTCGCCACTGAAGTATCTCGCGTGAGTCTGGAGGTCGGCACAGAAGGAAAACTGGGCGGCCAAGCAGTCGTCAAGGACGTCAGCGGTACCTGGAAGGAACTCACGGATAACGTCAATACCATGGCATCTAACCTTACGACCCAAGTCCGATCCATCGCAGAAGTCACGACAGCTGTCGCATGTGGAGATCTCAGCAAGAAGATTGACGTACAAGCCCAAGGTGAAATCTCAGAACTCAAGCTCACAGTCAATTCAATGGTCGAACAGCTGAGGACATTTGCAGCCGAGGTCACTCGAGTCGCCCGCGAGGTCGGAACCGAGGGCAAACTTGGGGGCCAAGCACATGTGAAGGGCGTCGATGGCACGTGGAAGGAGCTGACTGACAATGTCAACACCATGGCTGAGAACTTGACAGCTCAAGTGCGTGACATTGCAAGTGTTAGTAAGGCCGTCGCTCGAGGTGACCTGTCCAAGAAGATTTCCGTCGAGGTCAAAGGAGAAATGAGTGATCTGAAGCACACTATCAACACCATGGTCGACCAGCTCCAGCAGTTCGCCACCGAGGTATCTCGAGTGAGTCTGGAGGTCGGCACTGAGGGTAAACTTGGTGGTCAAGCAGTCGTCAAGGATGTCAGTGGTACTTGGAAGGAGCTCACGGATAACGTCAACACTATGGCCAGCAACTTGACAACCCAGGTACGATCAATCGCCGAGGTCACCACTGCCGTTGCGTGCGGCGATCTGTCCAAGAAGATCGATGTCGAGGCACAGGGTGAGATCTCAGAGTTGAAGTTGACGGTTAACTCCATGGTGGAGAGACTTCGCACTTTTGCCGCAGAGGTCACACGTGTAGCACGCGAGGTCGGCACGGAAGGAAGGCTAGGAGGCCAGGCCGAGGTTAGAGGCGTCGATGGCACGTGGAAGGAACTCACGGACAACGTTAATACCATGGCTGAGAACTTGACAGCTCAAGTACGTGACATCGCCAACGTCAGTAAGGCCGTCGCTCGCGGTGACCTGTCCAAGAAGATTTCTGTCGAGGTCAAGGGAGAAATGAGTGATCTGAAGCATACCATCAATACCATGGTCGACCAGCTCCAGCAGTTCGCCACCGAGGTATCTCGAGTGAGTCTAGAGGTTGGCACAGAAGGCAAGCTTGGCGGCCAAGCAGTCGTCAAGGATGTCAGTGGTACTTGGAAGGAGCTCACGGACAACGTCAACACCATGGCCAGCAACTTGACAACCCAGGTACGATCCATTGCCGAGGTGACGACAGCCGTCGCTTGTGGTGACTTGAGCAAGAAGATCGATGTCGAGGCACAGGGTGAGATCTCCGAGCTGAAGCTGACTGTCAATTCGATGGTGGAGCAGCTCAGAACATTCGCAGCTGAGGTTACTCGAGTCGCCCGTGAGGTCGGAACTGAAGGAAAGCTCGGTGGACAAGCGCAAGTGAAGGGCGTGGACGGCACGTGGAAGGAGCTGACTGACAACGTCAACACCATGGCCAGTAACTTGACAACCCAGGTGCGATCGATCGCAGAGGTCACCACTGCTGTTGCGTGCGGCGATCTCAGCAAGAAGATCGATGTCGAGGCACAGGGCGAGATCTCCGAGCTGAAGCTGACGGTCAACTCGATGGTGGAGCAGCTGAGAACGTTCGCAGCTGAGGTCACTCGAGTCGCTCGTGAGGTCGGAACCGAAGGCAAACTTGGTGGACAAGCGCTGGTCAAGGATGTTAGCGGCACCTGGAAAGAATTGACGGACAATGTCAACACCATGGCTTCAAACTTGACGACCCAAGTCAGAGATATTGCCGATGTCAGCAAAGCAGTCGCCAAGGGTGACTTGACCAAGAAGATCACCGTGAACGTCAAGGGAGAGATGATGGACCTGAAACATACTATCAACACCATGGTCGACCAGCTCCAGGAGTTTGCCACCGAGGTCAGTCGTGTCAGTTTGGAAGTCGGCACAGAAGGAAAACTGGGCGGTCAAGCTGTGGTGAAGGACGTCAGTGGTACCTGGAAGGAGCTTACAGACAACGTCAACACCATGGCCAGTAACTTGACAACCCAGGTGCGATCCATTGCCGAGGTGACTACAGCCGTCGCTTGTGGTGACTTGAGCAAGAAGATCGATGTCGAAGCACAGGGTGAGATCTCCGAGCTGAAGCTGACTGTCAACTCGATGGTCGAACAGCTGAGGACATTCGCAGCCGAGGTTACTCGTGTTGCTCGTGAGGTCGGAACTGAAGGAAAGCTCGGTGGACAAGCGCAGGTTAAGGGTGTTGATGGAACGTGGAAGGAACTGACTGACAATGTCAACACCATGGCTGAGAACTTGACGGCGCAGGTACGTGATATCGCCAACGTCAGTAAAGCCGTCGCTCGCGGCGACCTGTCCAAGAAGATTTCTGTCGAGGTCAAGGGAGAGATGATGGACCTGAAGCACACTATCAACATCATGGTTGACCAGCTCCAGGAGTTCGCCACCGAGGTCACACGTGTCAGTTTGGAAGTCGGAACTGAGGGTAAACTTGGTGGTCAAGCAGTCGTCAAGGATGTCAGTGGTACTTGGAAGGAGCTTACAGATAATGTGAACACCATGGCATCCAATCTTACAACCCAAGTACGATCCATTGCCGAGGTTACTACTGCTGTTGCTTGTGGAGATTTGAGCAAGACTATTGAAGTAGAAGCACAAGGCGAGATCTCTGAGCTAAAGCTGACTGTCAATTCGATGGTGGAGCAGCTGAGGACATTCGCAGCCGAGGTTACTCGAGTGGCCCGTGAGGTCGGAACCGAAGGAAAGCTAGGTGGACAGGCTCAGGTGAAGGACGTTGGTGGTACGTGGAAGGAGCTGACGGAGAACGTCAACACCATGGCGGCCAACTTGACCACTCAAGTGCGTGACATTGCCGATGTCAGCAAAGCTGTTGCCAGGGGTGATTTGACCAAGAAGATCACTGTCAACGTCAAAGGAGAAATCCTGGACCTCAAGAACACCATCAACTCTATGGTATGTTATTGTCTTTGAAATTCATCTATTGTTTATTGTATTAATGTTTGTTCGGCAGGCAACCAATGGATATTCACAATCACTTCTGCATTAGGTGGATCAACTTTCAACGTTCGCTGCTGAGGTCACCCGTGTGGCCCGCGAAGTCGGAACCGAGGGCAAATTGGGAGGCCAGGCAGAGGTCGAGGAGGTCGATGGCACGTGGAAGGAACTTACAGACAATGTCAACACCATGGCTGCCAATCTTACTGCGCAGGTGCGTGATATTGCCGGTGTCAGCAAAGCCGTCGCTAAGGGAGATCTGACCCAAAAGATCTCTGTGGATGCCAAGGGAGAGATTCTCGACTTGAAGAACACCATCAATATCATGGTATGTGGCAATTGGCGGCCCATTGCACTGAAACAGGGTATTATGTATTATGATACAGACATCTAACTTCAGCGCTTACACGTTCTAGGTCGACCAGCTGTCCACTTTTTCTGCAGAGGTTACGCGTGTCGCTCGAGAGGTCGGCACAGAAGGAAAGCTAGGTGGCCAAGCAGAGGTCGAGGATGTTGACGGAACCTGGAAGGAACTGACCGACAACGTCAATACAATGGCTGCTAATCTCACGGCGCAGGTGCGATCCATCGCAGAGGTCACCACCGCTGTTGCATGCGGAGATCTTAGTAAGAAGATTGATGTACAAGCTCAAGGCGAAATCTCTGAGCTGAAATTGACGGTCAATTCGATGGTGGAGCAGCTAAGAACGTTCGCAGCTGAGGTCACTCGAGTCGCTCGTGAGGTCGGAACCGAAGGCAAACTTGGTGGACAAGCGCTGGTCAAGGATGTTAGCGGCACCTGGAAAGAATTGACGGACAATGTCAACACCATGGCTTCAAACTTGACGACCCAAGTCAGAGATATTGCCGATGTCAGCAAAGCAGTCGCCAAGGGTGACTTGACCAAGAAGATCACCGTGAACGTCAAGGGAGAGATGATGGACCTGAAACATACTATCAACACCATGGTCGACCAGCTCCAGGAGTTTGCCACCGAGGTCAGTCGTGTCAGTTTGGAAGTCGGCACAGAAGGAAAACTGGGCGGTCAAGCTGTGGTGAAGGACGTCAGTGGTACCTGGAAGGAGCTTACAGACAACGTCAACACCATGGCCAGTAACTTGACAACCCAGGTGCGATCCATTGCCGAGGTGACTACAGCCGTCGCTTGTGGTGACTTGAGCAAGAAGATCGATGTCGAAGCACAGGGTGAGATCTCCGAGCTGAAGCTGACTGTCAACTCGATGGTCGAACAGCTGAGGACATTCGCAGCCGAGGTTACTCGTGTTGCTCGTGAGGTCGGAACTGAAGGAAAGCTCGGTGGACAAGCGCAGGTTAAGGGTGTTGATGGAACGTGGAAGGAACTGACTGACAACGTCAACACCATGGCTGAGAACTTGACGGCGCAGGTACGCGACATCGCCAATGTCAGTAAAGCCGTCGCTCGAGGCGATCTGTCCAAGAAGATTTCTGTCGAGGTCAAAGGAGAGATGATGGACCTGAAGCACACTATCAACATCATGGTTGACCAGCTCCAGGAGTTCGCCACTGAAGTATCTCGCGTGAGTCTGGAGGTCGGCACAGAAGGAAAACTGGGCGGCCAAGCAGTCGTCAAGGACGTCAGTGGTACCTGGAAGGAGCTTACAGACAACGTCAATACTATGGCGTCCAATCTTACAGCACAAGTACGATCTATTGCCGAGGTCACGACGGCTGTCGCATGTGGAGATCTCAGCAAGAAGATTGACGTACAAGCCCAAGGTGAAATCTCAGAACTCAAGCTCACAGTCAATTCAATGGTCGAACAGCTGAGGACATTTGCAGCCGAGGTCACTCGAGTCGCCCGCGAGGTCGGAACCGAGGGCAAACTTGGGGGCCAAGCACATGTGAAGGGCGTCGATGGCACGTGGAAGGAGCTGACTGACAATGTCAACACCATGGCTGAGAACTTGACGGCGCAGGTACGTGATATCGCCAACGTCAGTAAAGCCGTCGCTCGCGGCGACCTGTCCAAGAAGATTTCTGTCGAGGTCAAAGGAGAGATGATGGACCTGAAGCACACTATCAACATCATGGTTGACCAGCTCCAGGAGTTCGCCACCGAGGTCACACGTGTCAGTTTGGAAGTCGGAACTGAGGGTAAACTTGGTGGTCAAGCAGTCGTCAAGGATGTCAGTGGTACTTGGAAGGAGCTTACAGATAATGTGAACACCATGGCATCCAATCTTACAACCCAAGTACGATCCATTGCCGAGGTTACTACTGCTGTTGCTTGTGGAGATTTGAGCAAGACTATTGAAGTAGAAGCACAAGGCGAGATCTCTGAGCTAAAGCTGACGGTCAATTCGATGGTGGAACAGCTGAGGACATTCGCAGCCGAGGTTACTCGAGTGGCCCGTGAGGTCGGAACCGAAGGAAAGCTAGGTGGACAGGCTCAGGTGAAGGACGTTGGTGGTACGTGGAAGGAGCTGACGGAGAACGTCAACACCATGGCGGCCAACTTGACCACTCAAGTGCGTGACATTGCCGATGTCAGCAAAGCTGTTGCCAGGGGTGATTTGACCAAGAAGATCACTGTCAACGTCAAAGGAGAAATCCTGGACCTCAAGAACACTATTAACTCAATGGTAAGTCTATACGCTTTGCATTTTTATTTTGATGCCTTCATTCAAAAGTGGCTAATGAATCTCATTCTGCTATAGGTGGATCAACTGTCGATGTTCGCCAATGAGGTGACGCGTGTCGCGCGCGAGGTCGGCACTGAGGGTAAGCTAGGAGTACAAGCCCAAGTGCAGGATGTCCGGGGAACATGGAAGGAAATCACGTCCAATGTCAACACCATGGCCAGTAACTTGACGGCCCAGGTGCGCGCCTTCGCCTCCATTTCGACTGCTGCCACAGACGGAGATTTTACTCAGTTTATCACTGTCGAGGCCAATGGAGAGATGGACTCGCTCAAGACTAAGATTAACCAGATGGTGTATAATCTCCGCGAAAGTATCCAAAAGAACACTGCCGCGCGTGAGGCAGCCGAGCTTGCAAATCGATCTAAATCCGAGTTCTTGGCCAACATGTCTCATGAGATCAGGTAGACGCTTTTGGAGTTTTATGTGCGGTATATACTCATGGATTGTTCGTGGTAATGATCTGTGCTAATGCGCTTCTTTTTAATCCCGTATAGAACTCCTATGAACGGTATCATCGGAATGACCAGTTTGACATTGGAAACAGAGCTCACCCGACAGCAGCGCGAGAACCTGGTGATTGTCAGCCATCTGGCCCACTCTCTGCTCACTATCATTGATGATATCCTTGATATCTCCAAGAGTAAGTCTGTTCCCGCCTCAACTACAATTTGGTTCGCATTTGAATTTGTTCTGCTTGCTAATATATACATTTTACGCAATATTTAGTCGAGGCTGGTAAAATGACGATTGAGCAAGCACCCTTCTCTCTTCGTACTCAAGCATTCGGGGTCCTGAAGACACTCGCTGTCAAGGCCCATCAGAAGAAACTGGACCTCATCTACAATGTCCACAATGACTTCCCAGACCAGCTTATCGGTGATCCCTTGCGATTGCGTCAAGTCATTACAAACCTGATCGGAAACGCCATCAAGTTCACGACAGAGGGCAGTGTTGTCCTGGACTGTGTTTGCAAGAACAAGACGGACGTTGGCGTGGAGCTCCAATTCTGCGTTTCGGACACGGGTATCGGAATCCAAAGCGACAAGATCGAGGTTGTCTTTGACACGTTCTGTCAGGCCGACGGCTCTACGACGCGCAAATACGGAGGCACAGGTCTTGGTCTTTCCATCTCGAAGCGTCTGGTCGCACTGATGGGAGGAGATCTCTGGGTCAACAGTACGTTCGGAAAGGGGTCCCAGTTCTTCTTTACCGTGCGATTCAACACGGGCACTATGTCAGTCGATCAGATCAATCTCAAGACGAAACCATATGTCGGACGACATATCCTCTACATGGGTACGATGCGCGACGAAGCCATATCCAATTCTGTTATGAAGACATTGGAGGAGCTCAAGTTCAAGGCGACGCATGTGACATCTCTCGAGCAGGCGGCGTCCTTGGTTCCGATGTCAAGTCCAAACTCTGCGGCGGAGAAGTCGATTTTTGATGTTGTGATTGTCGACAATGTCAAGGATATCCGCAAGATCAAGGAGATCGGGATGCTAAGGTTCCTGCCGATTGTGCTCCTTTCCATGACTACTCCATACATCAGTATGAAGGTCTGCCAGGATTTGGGTATTGCCAGCTATTTCAACCCTCCCGTACAGCTGACCGATCTGATGAATGCACTCTTGCCTGCCTTTGAGTCAGCTTCGGCCCTACCCTCGGATGCAGAACATGCGATCCCATTGCATATTCTGTTGGCTGAAGACAACGTCGTGAATCAGAAGCTGGCGGTCCGTATCCTGGAGAAGTTTGGTCATAAGGTGACGATTGTCGCGAACGGCAAGACAGCGGTTGAGTTCTTTAGCAGTATGCACTTTGACCTGATTCTCATGGACGTGCAGATGCCCATCATGGGTGGATTCGAGGCAACACAAGAGATCCGCAAGCTGGAGATGCTGAGGGGTGGCCATGACCATCTGCCTATCATTGCATTGACGGCCCACGCCATGATTGGCGACCGCGAGAAATGTCTTGCTGCTGGGATGGTAAGTTTACAGACAATGTTGTCGGATTACCCTTTGTTTTTTTTTTGCCGTTCAGAATATGTGGACTTGGAACTGATATTTTTTTATTCCTTTTTTTGCATGAATGTATAGGATGAATATATCACAAAGCCGCTGCGTGTCAACGAGCTGATTGCAACGATCAACAAGTTCCCGCCAAAGAACTGCCCAGACCTGGTGCAGAATGATGCCTACTACGACTACACCCATCTGCGCGCGAACTACAGCCCTGTGCAAGATGAGAAGAACAAATTCAATTTCAACTCCTCCTCATCTTAGAGAGGACCCGTATTTGGATATGTTCTCGTTCGCACAGCCACACACATACATTCCACGTAAACATTCTTGTTTTTAAATTTTTCAGCATTCTGCAATGTGGTATATATAGTCTACTACTTTGCCATGTACTTTCGTTTCTGTCTTTGTTACTATAGCTCTCTTGTAATTTTTGTGAAATGCCACGTAATACCCTCATAAAGCACGTTTTTTTTGACGCAATCTTTTTGTCTGCCGCGATGTTCAGAGGATTTGGCTAGCCGATCCCTATGTCATGGGCGAAGCATGTTGGACAACCACACACTCATCACTAGAGGAATCGATGACCCCATCCTCGATTAGCGGGTAAGGTTGAGCACAATCGACCTGAGGGTATTCTTTACACTTTTTTTACGTTAGTTCTGCTTTTCGAGGTTGCAAATATTTCGTGGAGCCAGTTGTTGTGCATCGTCAGGTGCTTTGCTTAGCTTGCCACGATTCTTTTTTTTTTTTTCGCATTTTTGTGCCTGGTTCCAAAAAAAAAAAAACGTGAATGTACTGTGTAGTCGGAAACTTCATGATGCTATACTGGGATACTGGGTATGAAGAGCAACATTACAACCGTCAGAATATGTTCCAGGCGGATAGGTAGATGTAAGGATTTTAAGACGGAGGTCTCACTAAGCATCCGATGTTATGAATGCTTACATTCTTCATCCAAGGCCGTTAGCGTGACATACCTACACGGTAGAGCGCCGTTCTCCTCTGTCATCTTCCGTGACAATAGGAGGAGGGGGGGGGGGGGGGCTTATGGCTGTCGTCGACGCTATTCTCGAATCTCGGGAGGGGCTTTTGGTAAACACCATATGAGAATGTTGTCTGTAGATGAAGTCCTGTGCTTTTAATATCTGGCGCTCCTTATTCACTCAGCTCTTTCTCTGGTTATTGGCGTTTTAAGCCTTTTTTTTTTTTTTTTTTTTTTTTTTGGTTTGATGCTGATTGTTTATCATGGTTATGGTGGTCCTTTCATGCATCGTCAATAATACCGATTAAGACAACAGATCGCTCAACTGCATGCTTGAAAGCATCCAACAGATGTGTTACATACTATACCTGACCTTTCATGCAGGAGTATGAAAGGCACTGGAAAGAAAGAAAAAAAGCCAAAAAACTGTCGCGTCTTTGGAAGTTTTTTTGCTGCAGAGAATATAATGAGAGTTGGAAGATTATTATTGTATTCGAGGAGGGAAGTGACCCTTATGAGTACCCTCCAGCTCAATTGTCTGCTGCAGAGTTATGTGCCTTTGTGACTCAAATCCTTGAGTTCTTCGCAGCTGTACCAAACTCGAGGTAGGTTCTCACAACTCGAAACCATCCGAGGTTTGAAGGTACTGTGTTATGTCCCTTTCGATGGACTCCTAGGGTTGAAAATAGTGTAGCTGGGCGTGCACACTTCACCAGGGACGGTCAAGTTAAAGGGCAGGGATACATTCGATGGTCAGCATTCCAGCGTAAAGGGCGGGAAAGCCCACAAAATTTATTAGAGATCTTGTCAAGCTTTGAGAAATCAATGAAGCCGGTTTCTAGGGAAGTGAAGGCCTTAAAACGGGGGCGAGCATTCAGTATTAGGGGGAATAAAAAGTGGTTGCACACAAGCATGGCGAGTAGGACTTCAGGCACCGTCAGCTTCGAGACTATGCCGCCCTTCTCATGTCCTATGTCCCATCTTCCATACTGTAGTGCTTACTGTATCTATTCTCTCATTAGTGAAGATCACATTGGACGCTACAACTACTTGAACTATTACTAGAAGCGAATAGGGCGTAGCAAGAAACGGTGTGGGGGGGAAAACAGAAAAAGAGTTCAGAATACGCTCTAGGCTAGGTCGATGGCGGATGCATGTTCATGCAACTGTATTTTATTGGCGTCGTGCACGAACCACTGCTGTAGGGTATCATGCATGCGAATACACCGCCCTGTAGGGCCAAAGAACACTTTTTTTTCTTCTAACCGTCAAGAAAGTTTCTTGAAAACGCATGTTTGACCGTGAAATATTGACTGGGAGGCATAAAGGCTGAGTGGGAGATGCACATAAGGATACGTATTCTTTTGACGACTGGTGCGACGGAGATTTTTTCCGCTGCCTGTAATTGCGGAGCAAACAATAATATAAGTGCACTTGAGCAGAGAGTACGGTCAAATGGGTCTTTTCTTTCATGCAGCAAAGGATATTGCTATTTTTCCTTGGTGTTGTTTTGCCCTCGGAAATGCCGCGGTCAACGCGTACATGTTGGAGCGTGCTCTTGTGCTCTCGTAATTTTTCTTTCTTTTTTTTTAGTGCTTGCCTGCGGCAGTGTTTGTGGGGGGTCATCTGGAGCGCACCAACCCTTACCCCTTCGCCCGCCACGGTCCCCTTGGATCACACGTTCTCCATGGGGCAGGGGCATCAATAACAACAACGGTAACAACAACAACAAGGAGGTGAGTGCCATGAAGTGGTCTACACACCTGCGTATATATTCGGGCCGTCCATGGACTGCAGAAAGCAGACAATTGGGACTAATGGTGGACATGTTAAAAAGGAATAAGAATGGGCTGTACTGACAGGGACCAAAAAGCACACAGGGTAGGGCAACTCTATTTCCCCATCCACTTGGTGCTTTTTCGCTTACTGCTTAGCCAAACTCTGTTTCAGGGCCTTGTGCGACCGCCGGACGATGGCCAAGAGACCACCCGACATGTAAAAAAAAAAAAAAAGAAAGGATGCATGCGAGAGCACCGTCATATTTTTGATATCTGTCATATGACGGGGGACGCTACGCATATCTTTTATAAGGCGTCCGTGGGTTTCCCTCCTCTTTTCTTCTTCTTCTCCACATTCACATCTACAAAAACCACTTCAGTGCCCTGCCTTGATAACCCATCCGATACCTACACAATCCACATCATCCCCCTTTCTCGGAGACTTGCTTAACCCATTCCCTCGCCACCAAGAGAAGCCAGCGCCAGACGAAGCCCATCCTCCAAGACCGCTACGCCCTCTCTTTCTTTCTTTCGCTCTATTCTAGTTTCATTTCTATCAAGAATAAGCATTTTCCGCATCGTATGTTCACTGTGCTCCAACCTTCATCGTCCCGTTCACACTCATCCTCAACCTACAGCGATATGGAGCACGACCTCGATCTCGACGTCGGATTCGACGTTGGGTTCGACCTCAGCATGACCAAGGACGATCTCCTGCTGTCCACCCTCACCCCATCTTCGTCCTGTTCCTCGCTCTACCAATTGCAGGACCAGCCACATCTCTATCGCCGAGGACGAGGGCTTGCTTATGGCACCATCACAACCACAACCACTGTCACCACTACTACGACAACAACCCCGTCAACACCAGCACAACCATCATCTTCAGCATCCTCCTCGTTGTCAAGGATATCAGGAGCCTCAATATCAACGGGTTTTCAAGAAGACCGGAGTGAGGCGAACCTTCCTCTCTTCCCTGGTGCCCTCCAATTGGTCTCCGAGGGCCCCTACCTGTTTATTTTCGACATTCCAATCTCGCTTTACTATCCTATCCGCGCCCTGATCCTGTTTATGTTGGGTTTCATGTTCTCGCTCGTGATTGACCATTTGCAGACCCAACACAACCTGATTCAATACCCCAGAAACGCTCACCACTACCTCTGGGATACGGCTTCATGGCTGCCGCCGACATGTGGCCTCTCGGCAGTGTTGATTGGGACATTCTATCCGCTCGGAGATTACCTCTGGTGGGGACAGCGGGTCAAGCAAGGGAATCAGGATTGGTCCAGCGTCATGAGGTAATTATCTAATTGTCTATGCACTCTGTGTGCTCGTGCTCTTGCTTTCACATTTCCCATTATTGGTGGCAAGCACAATGGTGCTCGCCCAAAATCCTGGTTTAGAAGTGACCCCGTGGTTCTCTCCCCGAGATTTCCTTGTATTACTATCATATGTCAGAAGCCCATTGTAAAACATCCATCGGACTGACCAACCTGGAACACACTCCGAAATTATCATAGGTGTTTTGGCGGATTCATCGGTGTCAACTATGCAGCATCGAGACTGCCGTGGACCAGCAGCCTTCAGGTGTCTTGCACCCTGGCCTTGATCTCGGTCGGCCTCTGGTTCTGGTTCGACCGCACATTTCATGGATTTATGATCTCGCTCACGGTCGCGTCCATAGGCACCCTTGTTGCCTATTTCCTCGTCCTGAATGGATGGTATAGGTACGAAGATATGGATTTTGTTTATGCAAAAGATATACGCGGACAAGGGGAAAGGGAGAAAAATGATATCATGAGCATGGGGCGGGGGGATCACGGCTCATTATAGATCCGCAGACGGTTGTTAATCTGTCATTCTGTTTTCTTATTTTTCACTACCAAAAGTTTCACACGGGCAGACTTTTATGGCGTTGGATCATGGATGCCTTGCATACTTTATTCGTCCTCGGTTTGCTTTGGAAGCATTGGGCGGCAATTGGATGTAGTCCCTGCAACATGGTATGACTCTAGTTCAACTCAGACTCATGTCAAAACGAATTGAAAGAAAGCAATCTGTAAATAAAGCTCGTATATATCCATTCAGAACACGTCCTGGACACTCGAACGAGGAGAGGAAGTTATCAAGTTGATGCAAAATGGTGCCTGAAAAAATCCAAACTGGAAGCGCCACCAATTTTAGAGAAAATGCTGTCACCGGGTAAAGCAGCCAAATAGTCTCACCCATCAGTCCGATTCAAGACTTGGTTCATCGCGCCAATTTTCGCTCTTCATGTTTCTCGGTATCCGTATGCGTTATCGATGGTCACTTCCTGTTCTTAGTCCATATCAATACAATGCTTCTTCACCACTTGCCAAGACAATACTCATTTTCTTCATATATAACTTAGATTCCGGTCCTAGCCTCCATTCGCACACCTTTTTTTTAAATGGAGCTAAACAGTGTTCTGGGCTGGATTAAGCTATTCGTCATTTTCGATAGGGGCTGTTGTTGCAGGGCAGGTCAGGCTAGTCCATGAGCCAGGAGTACACTCCCTATGATGGCGGCGGCCGGTCTCGCAAAGGCAGCTGAACATGGCCTATGGGCCGCCGTCCCCCTTGGTAGGAGCTGGATGAAAGACGCTGTTTTCTTTTTATTATATTGCCTTCATGTCTATGTCTTTAGGTTTGCTTGCCTATCCACCCGGTCTCATTGCTACCTGTTCGCCACCTACTTGAGCGTATGTCGGGCGTCGCGTCCGCGTACTTTTTGCTGAGAAGCAACTAGGGCAAGATGGAACCCATATATCTAGACACTCGAGGATGACTTCGCGCTTGCCATGAAACCAAAATAAAGTTTAAGATTGGCTATAATCCAGTTTGCGGCCTAAAAAAGCATCTTGACACATTACCTTGTGGCACGACCATCTCGACGACAGGAGTTCATCAGCTAGAAAGAACGCAGAGGAATCCACTTTTTGCAACGATGACGGCAATGAGAGCCAGTTCCGTTGCGCGCAGCACAAGACTAGTAGATGCAGACGAGCTTTTCATGAATCTGAGCGTGCCTGAGCTCAATGTCTATGAACGCAGGACAAGGTACGTAGATGCGACTCTGTCTGGTGTTGGGAATGCCGTTCAAGCCCTTCATCATTCATAAGGGAGGCGGCATGAACTCATGAGGACGCGTATTCTAACGCGATGAATGCACTTGATGAGTATAGGCAGGACATCGAGAGTAAGAAGCAGGAGCTCCGGACGATGGTTGGGTAAGTAATCTTCTCTCCTTCACCCCTAGACATGCCAACAGAGATTTGAAGTTTTGGAGAGGATCTTAATGCTGGATTATCCTTTGCCGCAATAGTGAGCGATATCGGGACCTGATTGGAGCTGCCGACTGCATCGTGCGTATGAAGGAAACCGCGTTCGCAGTCCAGGACAACATTGCTCGGATGAGGAACTCCTGCGATATTCATGCGCTCAAGAGGAATGTTGCTGCGAAGACGAAAAAAGCGCAAAGCGGTGCAATGGGTAGGGACCATTTCAGTTTCTTTTCGAGTGCAGGCTGCTCGTGTCAAGGATGACAAACTGACTGACACGGCCTCTTTTTCTTTTTTTTCTTTTTTTTTTTTTCCTAGATGAAATGAAAAAGTCGTTGTATACGTCTGCCGCGCAGATCAAACTTCTGGCGGATGTGCCAGAGCAGGTAATGCTGGCAGAGAATTACGTGTAGATCTTTTGAAAGGAGTAAAAAACAAGGATACGATGGGCGCTTGCTAACGTTTCCTTGTAACATCGATGTTTTACTTCCCTTAGATCTGGAAGAATATGGAGAACAACAGCTATTTGACCGCTAGTCGGCTTTATCTTATCAGCAAAGCCATCTACAAGAACTTGAATGCAGGAATGGAGGGCAACGACGACGAAGGCAAAATGGTCAAAGTTATGGTACGATTGAGCATTCATCCAGTATGAAATACTAATGATACTTTGGTGTTACAGCTAACACTGGTATCAATGGATTACATTGTTGTAGGAAACATTCCCTGTTGTGGGACGGCAATGGGATGCCGTCAGTCATTTCAAGGCCCAGATCCTCCAAAAGAGCCACCATCATCTCAAAGCGTACAACGAAGGAGATCTGGTGCGTATACTATGACATGCGCGCCAGAAAACACGGATACGGAATTGTTAATACATAGCTGGCCTCTAATCCTCTGTTCTTCTCATCCGTAGGACGTTGTCGAGACGATATGCGCGATCATGCTGCTGGATGATGTGACCATGAAGGATATGTTCCGACTCTTTTTGGCGCAACGACAGACAGCCATACGCGAAGTACTGGATACCAAGGGGGAGGACCTTGGCGCGCAGATCGTGCAGGCTATCAAAATCCTCCAAGCGACACTGTTTCACATTGCCCATGTTTTCCTCGAAACTGACAAGGACAAGTTTTCCCCACTGGAGAGACATCTCAGGAGTCTTCAGCAAACTTTCACCACTCCAATCAATAATACTCCTTCCACACAACTGTTCTCTACCCTCACCTCCGTCTCTTCTTCAGCAAGGGACGAGATCCTGGCTCCATCTGCATTGCCGGCCTCAACAGCACACAGCTTGACAGCATCTGTCATTCCAAAACTATACCCGACAACGCCAAACATCCATCTTCTAGTGCGCTACCTGCCTGAGAGCATTCAAAACTTCACGCCCTTCATCCACCTCACGGGCGCAAGAGCCACGTTTACACAGCAGGACGTCTTTCAGGGTGTGCAGCGTTGGATGGAGGATGTCAAGACTATGATCAGCAACGGCTTCGAGCAACTCCTGCAGCAGGTTCAGACGAGTATGGACCTTGTTGCGATCCGATCCAAGGTGTGGTCGGTATTACGCACGGATGAGTTTGCTCTGTCGACCCAGGCGACGCAGGATCAGCAGCAGCAGATGAAGAGTGCGTTCAATGATGTCTGCCGTGTCCTACTGGGCGAATCGTTCAGCATCTGGGATTCGATTTTACGATCCGGCTTCACAAGGGCTTTCCAGGACATCATCGTATTTTCACTGGATGAGCTCTCAAACCAGCCCGAAAAGTTACTCCGTCCCAGACTCGGAGAACTGGACCTGGAGGACGACGACAACCACGACATTGGTAAGTTTGTCTGGAATGATGTCGCTACGGCAAAGGGCGCTACACTCCCGAGCTCAACTGAGGCATTGAACCAGAAGATCCGAGAGTACGTGGCTGGAAAGACAGATTTGGTGGCCCAGGCGACCACTGCATTTGAGAGCACATTGGATGCGATCCGTCTAGATCAAGAGCGGGCATTAGCGGGCGACCGAATTGCCTTGGAATACAAAGAAGAGGAGGATATGGACCGGTATGAGAGCGTAGATCTTTTTGGAGTCAAGGTTGACACGCAGGCGCTGGTAGAGTTCTATCAGCGACATTGCGTCGAGTGCATTAAGGCATACACCTCAGGCTTGGAGCAGCTTGTTCAAGAGGCGATCCGAAAACCAGAAAAGGCGCGCAATACGATTCCAGCGCTCGATCGATCCATGACTATTGGTCGCGTTGCCCTGGGCATCGCGTCGAAGGGCATGGCTTTACAACGGGCGCTGACTCCCCCCGGACATCACTCATCGATCTCGAACTTTGTACAGGCCCGTGCCGCCAAGGCGAATGTGGACGCCCAGGTCCAGGGATTGATCGCTGGAATGAATAAGGTGTACTTATTCTCACATGAGGCTTGGATTGAGAATGCAGAATGGACACTGAACAGAGGCATCAAGAGCTATCTGAAAGGCTCGTCATGGACGGATCTGGCGACGCTGGCATGGGAGCCTATTCCGAGTGCCAATTCTGCTCCCTCAAGCACCAAAGGCTTTTCCTTGGCCTCTTCAGCTGCGCTAACTCTGAATGCTGCCGCCGGCGACGAAGCTAAGACTCTGCTTCCCTTCCACTGTTCAACACGTCTCATCAGCGCTCTCCATCAGATTGTTCAAGAAATGCATCGTGTTGGAACTGGTTTCATGAAGCCGGAGCTGGTCCAAATCCTGACTATCAAGTTGGCAACTGTCGTTCTGCACGATATCGACCAGTTTTTGAACGATGTCGTGGACCCCTCGGCTTTATCAGGATCATCAACAGTAACGGATCCCGAGAAGGCACCTGTAGTACTTTCGGAAAAGGGAGCTCTGCAGCTGTTGTTTGACGTCAAGTTCCTAAACCTGGTCTTCCAATCGAGCATCGACAAGGACAAGGAGCTTTCACGGCTATCCAGAGCTGTCTTGGATCGTATCAGAGGACATGTACGTCGTTCGTCTGCACCATCCACCACGCGCCTTGGTCATCTGGTATGGTTACTAATCGTTAGCAATTTCTGACCACCCGTTTATAGATTGATCCTATTAACCTTGCCGTCTTTGAGAAACCGCTCGACACAAACGCTGATCGCCAGTACAGCCGCGTCGCCGTGCTACTCGGACTGCTGGTTCAATTGAACCCTACCGAAAGGTACGCTTCAGTCCTGTCTCCGAAACGAACGCTGTCCCTGGCATAGTCCGTATAAACGATAACTAAGCTTAATTTTCTACGTCTTTTTCTTTTATAGTAGCAAACGCAAGGTTAACGTTACAGAAAAATCGCCTCATGTATTCGCCATGGCACCTTTGACCGCTCGCTTCACGTTGCTGCCTATCGGCCAGAAAATAGCTGGAAGAGTACTTTAGGTTTCATTTAATAAACTGCTAACTATCCGATTCGGACCAACCAACAAAATTTGGATCGAGGTGATGTCCACACATCCATGATATACAAAACGGAAGGTCACTCAAAACGAGCGGCAAAGCAACGGGTCCGAAACTGTACAATAATGAGGCGAGTTGAACTTTAAAGTCGACCGAAAAGAAAGGCAATCTTATTTTTTTCACTTCGCACCCCTCCCAGCCAAATTATCCTCTCAAAAAATGATTTCCATCTTTAGAGGAGAATACAATGCAGCAATCGTCGATGCTTTGGAGGGTGTTCAAATGCAAGGGAGTTTGAAATCGATTGCGGCGCTAAAAAAGACACTTGGTGCTTTCGCTGGTTCTCTGAGACGTTACCACGAGAATGAGGAGGATGGAAGAGCAGATATTGAGGAATTGAGATCCAAGCTCAAACTGAGAGTGTCTCTCTCAATCAACCAGGCTACATTCGGCTATATGCAGACGTAGTATTCCTCCACGACCTTTGAACAGGCAGTCCATGAGAATAACAAGAGAAAAAATGGTCAGTAGCTTTATGCTAAAGTGAGCGATCCTACAACTGCCTATTGCTTAATCGGAATAGTTGGAATGAGAGTCGACATTGATTTATTTTCGATGCTCATTGTTCTTAATAGATGAGTTGGCGATTGATTATTCCGTGACCCCTGAGACGCGGCCAAGTTTTTTTTGGGACAGATGGCTCGTAAGAACAATTCCAGGAACGTTACGCGACGTAGGTTTCCGATCACGAACACAAGGGTTCTTTTATCCATTCTATGTTTAATACTGATTCTCATCTCCAATATACGACAGTTCGAACCAAACGCGTCCAGACAGAGGATATCGGAAGCTCTGTGATGGTCACACGACCACCTGAATCAGAAACCCCTTTCCTTGTAAACGACGAAAAGTTCGTCCTGCCAGCTCTTCTTACCCATTCTTCTGTATTTACAGCTGTTATTGGAGACATAGATGTGGGCACCTTGTTTACGGAGCGCCACAGAACCACAATCCAGTTTCAGGAACTGTCGAATACGCAAGTCCAGGATGTGCTGTAAGGATATGTATACTTGTAAAAGAATTGGACTACAGGGGTTGTTGCATCTACTGAGCATTTTTCTCTATTACTCTTATAGAAGTCGCTCTGGGATACTCTTGCTAGATGGGACGGCTTCCGAGACTCTGAGTATGAGCATTCCTGAGCGTTTTTTGGACGCCGTTGAAGCTGATTTCCTGTCCAAGCATTGGCCAGTGCAATGTTTTACCCTTATATCTACTACCAGACAGGAAGTCAACAAGACAAGAGAGGGATCTTTATTTCCTGGGCAGACGGGCCCCTTATAAGGTACTACCCGCCTGCACCACGTTAAGGGTGCTTGCCTCTGCTCGTACGTACTACATAGGTCAATATAGTGCAGCCAGAGATCAGTATTGAAGGCGACAGAAAAGAGAAAAGAGGCCCAAGGTTGGATCAATGTAAGGTTCAGTAATTGCGTTTATGCATCTGCTTGATGCAATGGGGTCTTCAAGCGGAGTTTGGACGCTACGTATTGTTGTGACGGACAAATAGATGATTTGCGATGCGCGTCGCCCGCAGCAGCTACACGAGGTTTCGGACAACAAAATTAACGGTTCGCCCTGTCGAGAGGCAAACCGTAAGTTACGCGCCTATATCTCGAATGCCATCGTGAACCCCACTCCGTCCATGGGGAGTAAAAAAACCTACTCGGAAATCACGGGCATGTCCTGCTACGCTCTCCCATTGTTGAACGTCTTCCTGAACTACCCGCGTGTAATAGCTTTAGGCAGTCGAGGGCAGGGGGCAGGGGTGGACAGGGTAGAATGCGTGCTGTATTTCGGTGGCAACTAGCTGGTCTATATATCTATGTCTACGGTTCGGTTCTGGCCCGGTCGGTGGTCTATAGCCGGGCCCCCAGTTCTTTCGGAGTCGGGGCTATATTCGGGGTTATACTGTTACATCGCGGGATCGCGTTATCCTCACTACGTACGTATAACTGCTTATTTTATTGTTCTTGTTGTTGTATTGTTACTCATTCAGATCTATTGCTTTTGGTTAGGCCAAACACAATGACCCAGGCGGGGGCGCATAGGAGGGAGCTATCTGGGGACAAGTATGGGAAAAATCCTGATATGCTGCTTTCATTGGTGAATGCTTCAACTCAATTGGTATGTGAGCTCGGCTATGGGGAACTCAAAGTCTGTGGCTATGAAAACAGCTGGGACTGATGCTGAAAGACGTGATTGACATGGTGCATGACAAGTACGATGTCACAACATCAGCCCATCTTGGTTTTCAGTTTGTTGGAGAAAAGGTGTTATTTTATTTAATGGCAAAGACTGGCTCAATCTACGCCATGAAGTAAGTTTGTTCCATGGAGCTAGTGGATTCCATCACGAGCATCCGAAAAGTCGCTCAGGAATACGATAATTGGCGGTATCTAGAGCAGGCAGTCAAGAAGAGATACGAGCCAGTGCTGCATGCAGTCAAGGCAGGCATAAAAGGCACCAGAAAAAACCATGTCCCGACCATGAGCACGCCAGAACTTCGTCATATCAAAGACAAGTATTAGGTTCACGTAGATCTGTAACTATCCCTTGTCCAATGTATGGGATGAATTTTAATAGGAAAATACTCATATTAACATATTAACACCTGGGTCCCCGGTGCACCTAAAAATATAACTTGGTTGGGATTTGCTTGGAATTCGTATTAAGGAATGAGCTGAAATGGACAAGTTCTATTTTGCAACTTGCGTTGAAGAAGCAGCAAAGTATTTATTTGAGCAGTTTATAGCTTATACACACTTACTTCCCCAAAACAACGCGCTCTGGCCACACAGTCCCAGCCCCAAGTCCACTAAACATCAAATGTTCTGGCTCTGGCACCTCCGCTTTCAAATTACACAAATCTCGAAAGAAGTACACTCTTTACGACAAGTGCCAATTTCTTTCAAAGTATCGTGCAGAGGAACAACATAATCCATCTGTATCCCATGTCGCCATATCAAGAATGTTGGATATGCGCCCATACACAGCACAGCCGCCTGCGTACTCAAGGAGGAAGACAAAGAAACAGGATGGATTCAAGAGATACATCGGCCATGGTGAAAGCGGATCAGCCGACTTGAGTCTCTACCAGCCCCAAATCGGGAACATCCAAATGGCGCTCGAGGATTTGACCCAGACAACATCTACAATTGCGATGAGACAGATACCACCAAATATACAACATCCATGACCCAGCCACTCGACGCTGGCATTATCCGGACCTTCAAGGTATTCTATAATCAAGAGATGCTTGAGGTTGTCTGCAGTAGTCGTGTTTAAAAAAATATCATCTACGGCAACAGTTCAGAATGGGAGGCTCTGGGCATATCTGTTTTGTCCAGGATCCAACCCTGTTTGAGCACCAAAAGATTCATTTGCAGACTCTAAGAGTCAATACAAAGACGGATCAAATCAATCGTCTTCAGGAAGAGCTCATAGAACAGTATACAGGAAACGAAGAAGACATTGCCAGTCAGAAGGGCTTCTCTGTCCTGAAGTATCTCAGTATGATCCATAGTGAAGGGCCCTCACAGGCGATCCTCTAACTTGTCCTTCAGATAATGGGTCACGAGGGATACAAGGGAACGCTCCTATCACTCAAGGAGAATGATTTCGCGGATGAGGACAGTTTCGATGATGATATGTTGGACGCCTATGACGACTCTGATGCTGATTACGAGGACACGAAACCAGTTGCCGATGGTCAAGAGATGCAGGTAGTCAAAATTGTTCTCTAAGGTGGCACTGTGGATATGATGGTTCCCATCGAGGGTTTCTCTTCACCGCCTTCAAGTCCCTATCCAGATAAGGACTATTCTCGAGAATCTTTTCAGGAAACTGCAGACGGGATCATGGATGCCGAAGCTGATTTACAGGATCCCAATTGCAATGTTATATTGAGGGCTAGCCTTCGGGAAGCTCTTGATACGGTGAAAGTGCTTGTTGAGTTGCATGGGCGAGGGAACATATAAACATGCACATGCCTAAATAAATGATTATATGTTTTTCAATTGGACTGAATACTTGGCTGCTTCTCCAATGAAAGTTGCAAAATAGAACTTCGTTAGAGTGCGACTGTACGAGAGTTTATTATTATGGGGGTTTGTAAGGAGGTTGTCTTTACACTGGAAAGACGAGCAGTCTTTCATGGATGATCGATGAGGCGTGGTTTGAGGGGAGTGAAAAGAGTGGTTGATTGATGTTCAAATGATAGGAACGCAATGGCACTACTCAAACAATAATATTACACTCTTTATCATCTGCGACCTCATTTCCAATGGAGGATAAACACGCGCCGTTGACCAGCCAATAAATAACCATAAACGCGTCCAGGTTACGTATTTTGATAGTTTAGCGTTCTCATATAATTTGGATTATGGTTAGATGCCAGTGACAGAACTAGCTGCTGTGTAATTCCTCAGTTAAAAGGATAAGAAGAGATAACAAGGGGTTTTGTCTACTCACCTACGCGCACGAGGAAAATGTGCCAGGGTTGCTGCCCCTCGTTTGCCACTAGATTTTGCTACAGTGGAAAGTAGTGCACCATAAGGAGTCAACCGTAAAGGGCCTCCATGGATTATCTCGCATACTAAAGCAAGCAGGCTCAAGAGGTTCTCCAATATCGCGTCCTACAGAGTCTACGTGCTGGAGTGCAGCTAACATGACATCAAAATGAGAGCCAACAGTAACACGAATGAACGCGTCTTTTTGCGCCACCATCAGACAAATAAGGTTAACAGTATGACTTTTCGTGTTAGAGTCTCCTTCTCCTCGCTACCGAGACAGCTACTATCCGCCAGTTTTTTTTTGCAAATGGATCCAAAGGGAAGCCAGCAATAGATAAACACAACAGACAATTGTTCTTGCAACAGCGCACATTGGGCGAGCCTTTTTCTTTCAGCAGACCCCTTATGTCATTAGATGCCGATGGTGACTATGAAAGTCTTCACCGATGGATAATGATGTTATGCGAAGCAGTAAGCGCAGTGGATAGTACCTCTAATGGACGATGCATCTTTGGTAACAAAATACGAAGACTGCACAGGCGCTGAGATGAGAGCACATGCAGGCACCCTCTGCTGGATATAAAACCCCCATACATCCCGCGCACTCACTTTTAGCTGCTTTTTTTTTTTTTTTTTTTTTTTTTTTAAATGAGACCAACTATAGTCTTCCTTCACACCAAAGCAGAACCGATCTACAGTCGCCAAAAGCCAGGTCATAATCCTCGGGCCTGCCACTAGAGTTTGCGCAACAATTACCACGCCTCATTAGCGTATTAAAAGCTGAAGATACTTGTTACAAAAAGAGTGTCTTTCTCATCTCCTCCATAGTTATCAACCGCATCTTCCCTTGCAGGCAGCCCAACAGCGTCCGATTCGTAGCACCATAATATAACGAAGCCGAGATGCTGTAGTAAGTTGCTAGTCAGTTCTAGGTGTAAATAAGGCCTATATGCTGAAGGGGGCTATTGTCACATCTGAGACCTGATTCATGGGTAACGCGTGGCAGATACTTTTCGATCTATTGGTTAGCAATAGGAAATTGCTACAACGCTTCCCAGGAGAAGCCTCGTCAATCACATCCTCGCATTGCCGGAACAAAGACTGCAACCTCGAAAGGTGTCAGGTATCAGGCTACAAAGTCGATGGTCTTTTCAGATATTGCGGGAAAAACACAAACATCGGCGCAGCGGAGGCAGGCAAGAAGAGAATCAAGGCGATAGCAGTATCAAGGCTCTTAGAGATGGACTTAAGCCGATAGAGTTACTCAAGGACATGCCGGACGCTATCAATACTAATTGCTCAAACCAAACGGAGACCAGGGGCCAGCACCGCGCATATGTATTTATTATATCAAGTTTATGCGTAGAATTCGTTTCGCTGCGATGCATCGAAGGCCGTTTTTTATTATGTGAAACGAGAGAAGACTACCAACATCTCAGCGAAACTGACTGAGGATACGTACCTGAACCAATATCTGTAAGGATATGCTCTCGTCAAAGTTTCGCGACAAGGTGCCTCTTCCTGTGCGTCTATCACCCCGGGTTGTGCACCCTTACCGCACCTTAAAGCTCATCAAAGCGCCAGCGCGAAAGCGATTGCTAGATAGAATAACATTATAAACGTATACGCATGCTATACTGCTTGGTGCCTCGATTTGGGATAATTATTTGTTAAATTGGCGAATGAAACGCGTGAACTTGAGGATGGCGCGTTTTCTAAAGCGACAAATAAAGTTCGCAGCAAGTTGAGTGCTATAACAGAGCGCGTCTTAAATTTTTATCTTTCCTATTGCGTCTGGATACTCCTGAGCATCGCAAGGATGGATAGACTCGGCTAATACAGCCATTTCATTCAATGCAGACACAGCCATCCCATACCACTCAAAGACTCCCTTTTACCCAACGAGTATGAGGGTGTACTGAGAGGCATTCGTATAGGCTCATGACTATCGCTTCTGTAGATGAATCCTGAAGAAGAAAACAATGCAACTAAAAAATGAAAGTAGTGATTAATTGGAGGTGCTGGGCCCTATTTCTGGATGACAACTGAGTTTCACTTGTTCCCTTTGCCACTGGAAACGCGCACTGAGCTTTTTTTTCCGGTCCTCCTTCTTCTTTGCCATCATTCCATGCGCCTTTTGCAAACGGGCGAGATCGTAGATTGTTACGCACCAAGAGACAACGCTAGAAGCAAACGCTTTTGAAGGTAGGATGGAGACAGCGTCAACATAGGATATTGAAGATCGTTTATTTCAGCGAGGATATAAAACGATAGTTGATCGGTTGGCGTCTTCGGGGCGACATGCTCGATATGGGTGTTGCAGCCGTAGCCATCCGCTTACGACTAAATGAATCAATTCAAAAGTAATTAGCAATGTTAGGAGGAGAAATGAACATGGGATGCAGCACACGTACATCCTATCGCCTTGAGAAGAACGCATCTTACGTCGTTGACTCCTGACGGCAGGTTCCCCTCGGGCCTGCTGCCGCCAGAGCCGTTCCCTGCGTAAGGCCTCCTGTCGGCATTCCTTTATGATGTCTCTAGTGAGATTTGACGCGTCCTTGGCAGCGTCTCTGAGGGTCTGGCAGCTACTTGCACGAAAGTCCCTCATCCATGACGCCCACTCTGTGATAATGCGCTCCTGTTGTTTGCGAGCACCAGGGCGAAGCCGAGCGTAGTCTCGAGGGCAGCATTGCAATGTCCCTTTCTGTTGTAAAAAGTATTGTGCGCCGGCTCGCTTCGCATTAATGGCGGCTTTCCAGTTTTCGGTCATTACATCGAGTCCAGTTTTTGTCGCGTGGGTGAGGAGGAGGAGGAGGAGGAGGTAAGGGTAAAGGCGACAGGCGAAAGGTTGTGAGCACCGTTGGCCTGAGCACCCAGGGTCGTTCTCTATTCACAGGTTCAGGAGAAGTAGGACTGCGATTCGTTATGGAAGCCACAAATCGTATGTTTGTTATTATTTGACCCTCTGCTCAAAAAAAAAAAAGAAAAAAAAAAAGCTCCCATTGAACCTCTTTGTGCGCACTCTCCTCTGCCCATCATCGCCTTCTACCCTTATCCCACTTCTTTTTCTCTCCCTCCTCCTTCTCACCACACTCATCACCAACCATGGGAAAGCTTCATAAGAAGGGAAAGGCCGGAGCGGCCGTTAACTACATTACTCGTAACCAGGCCCTGAAGAAGCTGCAGGTCACCCTTGCCGACTTTCGGTATGAACAACATTTGTCTTGACGTTGATACCGCGGAATGGCTTTCTTTTTCAACTTCCGGGCAAACGAATATATCCACCATCCAAAGCTGAATAAGGTCTCTGAAGGACTCAGGCACTGACTATCATCCCTCTTCCCGCTTCAATGTGTTGTCAGTCGCCTCTGTATTCTCAAGGGAATCTATCCCCGCGAGCCCAAGAACAAAAAGAAGGCTAACAAGGGATCGACCGCCCCAGCGACTTTTTACTATGCCAAGGATATCCAGTACCTGATGCACGAGCCCATCCTGGCCAAGTTCCGCGAGTACAAGACGTTTGCAAAGAAGATGGCAAAGGTCATGTCTAAGGGTCAATACAGCACTGCCAAGACACTGGCCGAAAACAAGCCGATCTACACACTCGACCACATTATCAAGGAGCGCTACCCAACCTTCACGGACGCCCTCCGCGATCTCGATGATGCACTGTGCATGATCTTCTTGTTTGCGACCATGCCCAAGACGGACAAGATTAAGGCCGAGGCGATCGAGAACTGCCAGCGTCTTGCGGCTGAGTTCCAGCATTATGTCCTGCACACGAGGAGCTTGAGAAAGGTGTTCTTGTCGATCAAGGGTATCTACTATCAGGCAGAGATCAAGGGCCAGACCATTACCTGGCTCGTCCCATACCAGTTCTCCCAGGATGTAAGACTCTTTGCTTGAAGGGATTGCTGTTTGTATATGGTTCCAGCGATGCTCGTGCTTTTACTAACTTTTCTTTCTTTTTGCACCACCAATTCTAGGTTCCTACTGATGTCGACTTCCGTGTCATGTTGACATTCCTCGAGTTTTACCAGACATTGTGTGGATTCGTCAACTACAAACTATACTCCGATGTCAACCTGGTGTATCCACCCAAGCTGGATCTTAAGCTGGACGAAGGCGGCGCAGGAATGAATGCTCTGATTATCGAATCGACTCAGTCGACTGCCAACATTGCCAAGAGCATCAACCAATCTGCTGGCACCCAGTCCTCTGTTGACGTCGCCTCATTATCCAAGGAGGAGAAGCAACGCCTTCAGGAGTCAGAAAAACGCCTCCAGACGCTCAGCAACAAGATCGCACATATCCAGGAGTCAAACACTGATGAGCCCATGAACGGTTCGGGATCGTCAAGAGACAACGATAACGATGATGCAATGGACGAGTTCCCTGCACCCCTGCCCAACCTCGATGGCACCTCCTCTAGCACTGTGACCTTTTCGGATATCCAAAAGGCATCCCAACATTTGAGTCAATTCCAGTCCCTGTTCAGCAACTGCTATATCTTCCTGTCGCGTGAGGTGCCCCGCTACTCGCTCGAGTTCATCCTTCGCGCCTGCGGTGGACACATCGGATGGGATGCTGTCCTGGGAGAGGGTTCGCCCTTTGATGAGAACGACGAGAGGATCACACATCAAATCAGCGATCGCCCCACACAGGGACACCGGTTCTTGAGCCGTCAATATGTTCAGCCCCAGTGGGCATATGACTCTATCAATGCAGGCAAGATCTTGACGGCCGAGCCCTATTATGTCGGCAATACCTTGCCCCCTCACCTGTCGCCATTTGTCGAGGCTAAGGAGGGCGATTATGTTCCTGATCAGAACCAGTTTGAGGGTCAGACTGAGGATCTGGAGATCGAGAGCGGAGATGACGATGAGGATGAGGACGAGGACGAGGACGAGGATGAGGAAGAGGAAGAAGAGGAGGACGAAGATGCTGAGGTATGTACTTTTAACTGTCCCTATTTGTGCCTCTAGTAAGATTAGATCAAAGTGCAGCTGGCTAACTTTTTTTTTTTTTTTTTTTTTTTTTTTTAAGCATAAGGATCTTCACCAAAGAGAATTAGAGGCCGAGGCGAAGGGTGTTGCATTCACGGAATTTGAGGCAAAGGAGAACAAGAAGAAGAAGGTCACTAGCAAGGCTGCTGCTGCTGCTGCACCCGCAGCACCAATGCCGACGACGCGTACTGCTGGCAAGAAGCGTACGGCTGCAGAGGCTGAGGAGGCCGAGGCCAAGGAGCTGGCCAAGATCATGATGACGAACAAGCAGCAGAAGCTGTACAACAAGATCCAGTACGGCAAGAACAAGAAGGCGGCCGAGGTCGAGAAGCTGACCCAGAAGAAGGAGCAGTTGGCCAAGGACGCCAAAAGTGCCAACAAGAACAAGAAGGCCAGAAAATAGGTCTCTTGTTCCATCTCTCATCGCATTCTTCCCCTTGTTTCCTTCTATCATCCTTAGCATTCATATTTCCTCATTCCCGGTAGACTTTTTCTTCTTTTATTTCACTTCATAACAATACACCAACTTATTCTTCATGAGACGAAAAGGAAAGTTTTTGGGAATGATTTGGATTTTGTGATTTATTGTAATGCACTACTATAATATATGTTATGGATGTGTGGGAGTATGGAAATGCAAATATGAGAGGGAAAGAGTGGGGTGAGTGAAACAAGGCAGCAAGGATGGGATGAGTCCACCTAAACGCAAGCAGCAGCCAAGGACTGAGAGTTGACAGGGAGCTGAAACGGATCAGTGTCATTATTGGTACTACTTGGGCTCGAAGTACCCTCCGTCGATTTTGTAGCTCCTCCTGTCGCTGTCGAGTCTGGTAAGGACGACGAATGATTCATTGGCGGTGCCGCTACCGTCTCCAAGGACTCTAAACATACGCTATTTGTCGCACTGCCGCCACCGTTAGTCTCTTGGTGAAGACTTAGGGGTGATGATGTTGGCATCCCCTTCACAGCTCGCTTGTCGTTCTGTTCAGGCACCGGCGTCACGATCTCGTCGAGACTCAAGGCCACGGCTGGGTTAGCCAGGGATTCGATCGCATTCGCTTGCATCAGCGCCTCGGCGATCATCCTAGCCTTCTCTTCCATCGGCGGCAACTCGATCGATGTTGGCGGTGCGTCCTGTTTTGTAGCTGGGGCAGACACTGGCACCGGTGCAGGCGCTGACGCTGACGCTGATGTCGATACTGGTGCCGGTGCTGGTACTACCGCTGGCGCTGACGATGATACTGGTGCAACTGTTGCTGCTGGCTGGATAGAGATAGGGACCGAGTCTGCTGTCGGATAGACCGCACATCTGAAGGTGTTGGTCGTCAAACTCGACACAATGATCTTGGGGATCTCTGGAGCAGCTGTACCCTTCAGGGTCTTTGACTTCCTTTCAGCCTCTGCAATATCTGCGGTTGTCAAGGGTGTGTTTGGCAACATGACAGGCGCGATATTTATCAGGGGAGCGTCCTGTGCAGGATGGGTGTTGACGGGCGTTTGAGATCCTCCGACCGCAGTCTTCGGCTTTGGACGATGGGTATCGACGGCGTCAATGTCAACCTTGAACCTCTTTTCCTCACAACGATAGGCGCCCGGCGTGAGCTGAATGAGCGTATGCAGCGGAATCTTGATATACGGCAGCCGTTCATGGGACATGTTCATGAAGTAGGCATAGAGACATCGGAGGATGGCCTGGTGTCCGATGATGAGGATATCGTCCTGTCGCTCGAGATCGACGAGGACGGGTTCAAGGCGGGCAACGACATCGCGGTAGGATTCGCCGTCCTGGTATCGGTAATTGAACTTGTCGTTGTCCCGGTTCGCAAAGTCTTCGGGGAATTGTTCCTCGACTTGTTCGTAGGTTAGGCCGTCAGCCTTGCCGGCCTCGAGTTCGTCCAGAGCCTTCCAGGCAAGTTTCTTGTGTGGGAGGTGTTTCGCCGTCGCGATCGTGCGCTTCTTTGTCGATGTCCAGACCTGAGAGAGAAAGAGAGAAAGAGAGAAAGAGATGGGATTCTTTGGGTTAGCTCCAATAAAAATAAAAAGACAGGAACCTTAAAAATATTAAGCGTGGGAGAAAAAAATAAATAAATAAAAATAAATAAAATAAAAATAGAGGGCACCCATTTTTTCAAGCACATGTCAGCTAGTGGGTGTTGAAAATAGGCACCAGAAAGCGATTCCGCTCTCCGGCGGGGGCAAAATGAGTGGCAAAGGATGGGGGGATAAAAAAAGAAAGGTTGATTTCAATCGCAGCCAACAGAATCGGGATTGGCCCTGTGCTCTTGGTGGCCAGGTGAACCGAGTGACTGATTATGACTTGGGCATCTTTCTTTCGCCTGCGGTCTTATTTCCAGAGATGGGGATGGGATGGGATGGGATGGGATGGAATAGATGGGGCAAAGGCAGGCAAGACAAAACAAGACAGACGCTGCATACATGCGTGTATGCGTGCATATAAACAAACGCAACCGACCAACCATCCAAGACAACAGACTAGCATCGACACCAACTCATATCTTCATGCCGTTGCAACTTACGGTCAACCGATCAGAGTTGGGGACGTATGTCGAGACCACAACCGGTAATGCCCGTGCGTACTGTTTGCCACGGGCTGAGAGTTCAGAGTCGCCTCCGAGCAGACCCATCACATTAAATAATGATTCGCCGTGCTACAAGAAGCAACAAGGAACGGTTAGTTCAAAAGAACGGGCACAAAATAAAATAAGTCTATCGCTGTGCACACACAGAGGGGAAAAGACGTACCCGAGAGAAGTAAATGTTCCTGGACCTAATGCGGAGGTTCATGAGATAGTATACAATCCTCGATTGGAGATAGCCCTGAATCTGGCTGAGAATGACCTGGCTCCCCGCATCGATCAACTTGATGTAGGTCAAATCCTTCTCCGTCATGGTCTCGTAATGTCCTCCATAGTGTCCGACCCTCATCTTAAAGTCCTGCAGTGCCATTTCAGAATCCATCTGTGCATAGTCCGGTGAGGATCTCTGGATCTCAATCGCATTCAGCAGCCGCAGCCCTTCGTCCTCGCAGACAGACTCGATAAACATGACTTGGACATCGTTCTTTCGGCATTCCTGCAAGAGTACCTCTCGTCTGGCACGGGTCGCATTGGTGGCGTCATAGATGGCGACGATCCCCTGCTCGTTTCGGAACCAGCTCATCATCTCCTGGAGCGCATGGTCTCTGGCCTGGGATCGGAGACGCTCGCCCTCGGGATTGGCGGGGTCGAAAAAGGTGTGAGGCTGATGCGCACCAAAGAGCTTGCGCCGAAAGTTGCCGACGTTGAAGACCCTGGATGCGATTCCGAGCCATTGCAGATATCGGCAGACTATTATGGAGGGACAATGACAGTGAGTTATTAAAGGCCCATTCGTGGGTCCTTGTCATACATCGGTTCACACAAAAATACATTAAGGCGCGATGTCAAAAATGTTAGCGGAGTGCATCAAGAACGGATGCCCAACCCCAGGTAGGCGGGGCAGACAGGCAGGCCAGGGTGACGGTGACCAAAAGTGATGTCCCCATTTACGGAAGAGAACAAAATAAAATAATGTGCCCAGAAAGGAGTTGTCTCGGAACAGCCGAAACCGCAAATTCACACACCCACGCCCACACATCCACATACACACACACACATACACGTATATTCACACACTCACACACTCACGCATTCGCTCGAAAGTGTTGTTGCATTTCCCCCCCTTCTCTCTTTCAATGTGTACGTCTTATTGCTCGCGACTCCGTGTCTTTTTTTTTTTTTTTTTTTTTTTAAAGTGAGTCTAGACGCCCACACAAGAGTTAAAAAGGGGACCCATTACCACATCTCTCCTTCCACTCGCAGCGGATACTTTAACCCCGCAAATAAAGAAAAAAAAAAAAAAGAAAGATTTAAAATTCGATAAACATGTGCAAAGTTGCACCCAGGTGACAGTTGCAGGTGCAGGGACTGAAAGGAAACAAAAAAAAAAGAAAAAAGAAAAAAACAACGCAGGGAGAGGAAAAGAAAAGATGTCCATTACTTTTTTCAAAGTACATGTCCCCCTCCCCCCCCCTCTCCCCGCAGCACCAAAGAAAGTTGTTTAAACATCAAATCAAACAACAAAGAAGCCCTCGAGGGTCGAGGGTGAGCAAGAGAAAAGAGACAAACAAAGTTCTCACGGGTCACTCTCTTTCTCGATTCGATGTCTGTGGGGAAGAGGAGAGGAGGGGGAGGGAGGGGAGCCCAGGGAAAGGGCCCATTCCTCACACGATCAAGCAGAAGGATGCAATTGCTGGACGGGCTATACCTTTCTGTGCAACAAGGGTCTTGGACGTCCCCGGCAACCCAACCAACTGTTCAAGAAAACGGAGAGAAAGGGAACCATTGTTAGTTTGACAACTGCAAATTGTCTAGCACCGATTTGTTTCTCAACCAGCGAGCACGGTTCAAAAACGCCAACTTACAACGCAGGCAATGCGGGAACCTATCCACATGCAATATGAAAGGAGAGTGGGAAATAATTTAGTTTAGTTTAGTTTAGTTTAGCGTTGGTTGGTTGGTTGGTTGGTTGGTGGTTGGTGCTCGGATGGGAGGGGAGAGGGAGGGTGTATGTACCTGGGTTGATGCTCATGAGTATGGACGTGTCAGATGAAGAGCAGATGAAGAAGTGGATGAGGGGATGAGGAGAGCGAAGGGAGGAGTAGCGGTGGTGGTGGTAGTGGTGTCAAGTGTGTGTGTGTGTGTGTTCTGTTGGATCGAAAGAGGAAGAAGAGAGTATGGAGAATGAAGTATGAGGCGGGGGAGTGTGTGAAGAAAGAGGGAAGGAGAAAGGAGCGAGCAGAGTGCGCGAAAGCGATGTATTTTAAAGGTGTGCAGTCGACCGTGCGAGACCTGCAATAATGGAGAGTGTGGGGTAACGGAGTGTGTTCTTCGGTCCGTGGGAGACCAAAAAAAGACCAGCGCCGAGCGGTGTGAAAAAACAGTCGTCTGCCTCGTCTACTCTTCATGTAGTCTACTCACTGGTCGAGGCAAGCAAGCGCCCTTCCCTAGTCTCTCCCATACTCCCCCTGCTTCCCCTGCCTTCTTTTCCTTCGTTCCCAAACGATAGACTCTATTTGCTGCTCTCGCCCGTTCTATATTCTTATTCTTACTTTTCTCAGATGGACAAAATCACACCCTGCAATTGGTGCACACGACCCAGGGAAAAATGAGATGCAATTTATGGATCCGTGGCCACCATCGCCACGACACGATGTGATATGATGCAATGCGATCCATACCCGTTATACGTGGACGATTCCTTCATCAAGAGACGATCATAGCTCTTCATCTTCGCCTCTCCTTGTCTTCATATTTTGACGTATGTCGCGCTCTTGGAAGCGTCAGTTGAAGGCGTTGTATATGCTTGTGTGCCCTTTTGACAGAAGAATGGCATCATTTTCTGCCCCCCTGGTGCAGGCGAAGCGAGGCCAGGAATGACACTACAACTTTATTTTCAGCCCACTGTGAGCGTGACCTCATTTGCTGTTTTTTTTGCACAACACTTTATGTACGAGGGGTTCCAGGTCTAAGGATCATCGCACAGCACTTCGCATCAAGTCCATCACCAATGACGGAGCAGGATCAGACCACAACCACGACCGCACCAGGCAGGGCCACGACCGACGACAACAACGACCTCATCCAACAGATCGCCCTCACAAACCAAATCAGGTAGCAATAACACGCTGTTGCCAAACTTTCAGCACCTTACTAAAGAACTAAGTAAGAACAGTGCTAATCGTTCCTTATTATTATTATTATTATTATTATTATTATTTTTTAAAATATGTAGTGCGCCATGGGAAGAGTTGCGGACGGTACTGAAGCAGCGGCTAGATCAAGTCCTCGAGTCCAATGAATTGATCTACACCGCACCAACAGTTTCCAACCCCCTCACCACCAAGCTGGCACCCGCATCGCCCTCAAGTGAACCATACCAGCAGCAGGCAGGAAAACTCGCGTCCTCTGCAACTTCGATACCAGCTCCAACAGCAGGGACACCCAATTCAGTAGCCACGGATGAAGACGCCAGTACAGAGGCAACACAGAAGCAATCTGAGGATCGGGATCAAGCTCATGTCCCTGAGCAATTGACTGAGTCTTCTCAGGAACAAAAGAACCAAGAGACCGACCAGAAAGTGAACGCAGAGGCAACAGAATCTATAGCATCCAAGGAAACAAGCACTGACGGACAGGATGAGGGACAGGCACCATCGGAGGGATCCACTGCACAACCACAGGCAGAATCAAACTTCAACGACATAGTGTCAACACCTGCACCATCGACACCGTTCCCACAAGGGAACGCTGACGACAACGGCAGCAGTGCTTTGAGCGAGGATAGGCCCAAGCTGATCCCGATCTCCAAGGATACACTTCTGGTCGAGACCCCTGAAGGATACCATGAACGGATTAACGAGCTCTTGGATGCGTTCACGAGTGCGCCCTTTACGATCCAGCGAGTCTGCGAGTTGTTGTGGAAGCCTTCGGAGCACCATTCTAACCTGATCAAGTACCTTCGCGCGGTCGAAAAGGTATGCGTTTGAAAGCATCCTGCTCTTTCAATTGACAATCGTACGCAAGTACTATTTTTTTGTGTGTATCGACTAATTCCCAGAGGATCTCCTGAATGCCTCTTTTTTTTTTTTATTTTTTATTTTTTATTTTTTTTTGATACAGGTGCTGATGATTACATCGTCGATCAACGAGTTTTCAAACCCTGCGTACAATGGACCTAGTGCTTTGGATGAAGCTGATAGTGCCACGGAGGGTGAGAGGACAGCAACAGCAACAGCAACAGCAAATGGAGATTATGCTAGAGCAAAGGACCTGGATTTTGATCTTATCACCAGGGCTGTCGATACCAACGAAGAGGAGTCCTCTCTAAATGCAATTGCAACGGATGCTATTGAATCAATTCCTACGGAACAACAGCAGATCTCTAGTGAATCTATAAATATGCAGGATGAGGACAGTGTGATGGAGGTTGAAAAGACAGTGAGTGCAAGTGGGATTGACATGGAGGTCGATGCTGCTGCAGGTGGCTCGACCATGGATGGGATCGAGACAGAGACAGAGACAGAGCAAAGGGAAAGTCAGGGAGCACAGGTGGATAAGGAGGACAATCGAGGCATGGAGTTGGACCAGGCCTAGTGGTGATGATGAATGAAACGATAGATCCGCAAGGCGGGCGCATAATAAAGGCAACAGCCAAGGCAGCAGATAGAGTGAGTGCATTCAGACGTATATCTGCCTTTGACTATGAACTATGGACTGTGGATGGAGCATTGCTGCTGTGTAGACTATCACATCATGTTGTTGATGTGGTCGATGTGTGGTCGGTGTTGTTTGTTTGTACACCCACGCGGCCCAACTTATAGCTTGTTTAGAGCGTTCCTTCCTGCTCGTGTGCTATATTTCACACCCACTCCTCGCCCCCTCCCCCCCTTTTCCCTCTCCACCTTCTCCCTCCCTCCCTCCCTCCCTCCCTCCCTCCCTCGCCCCCACTCCTTCGCTCCTTCATTTCCTTGTACATAGTCTTCCCCTTTCTCTCTCCCCCCATCGCCATGGCCCCCATCGCTGACCTAGCTTCCTATGGCCCCAGCGCTCTCTACTCGGGTTCGCTCCTCGGTCTGATCGTCTTCATCCTCGACCTCATCGCCATCGTCCAGGTCCTCAACTCTGACAGGCCCGTTCTCTCCAAGCTCCTCTGGTGTCTCCTCATCTTTCTTTGCCCCATCGTCGGTATTGTCATCTACTTGTAAGTATTTTTTTTTTTTTGCCTTGACCAACAGTTATTCCTTTCCTATATATATATATGTATATGTGTGTGTGTATAGACTGTCTGTTCTGTTGCCTCCTTCCATCAGGATAATAACGTACCCAGGAACGGGCCTATATACTGAGCATACAGGCATGGGAGCACGGTTCACTGTTTTTTATCCCATCCCACATAAGCGAACTTATCCCATGCTGCAATGCTGCAGTCGAGGTTGTACTCATGCAGCCAGCTATTTCTCTTCCCTCCAAACTCCCCCCCCCCCCACATACACTTTTTTTTTTCTCGTTCTCGGCTGCGTGCCTGAACTGAACATTTTTCTCCACCCTAAACAACACATTCTCCGTCTTTTTTTTTTTTTTGTGCAACGTGCAAACTCGATCTTTTTCTTTTTTTTTTTCTTGTGCTCACTTGACGGACAACCAACCCTTCCCCAGCCCAAAGGTTATCATCTCTAATCTTCGCTTCCATTTTTTTTTTTTTTTACTAGATTATTTGCCCAAAGAGAGAGACACCGTCTGCGATATGTCAGCATCCCATGATCCCTCTCCATCAAACAACGACAGCCTCCTCCTGTATGTATACATCGGACACACACTCAGCAAACCACCAATATCCCCAATAAACAGGTTCGCTGCCTACGCACTGCAACAAAGCTGTCTGCCTACAGTAGATCTATGAATTCAATGCGATATGACAACGTTTATGCCGCCCCTCTAGGCGATCGCAGGAGGAGATATTACAAAACTCATTTGGAGCAGTCTATCACTGAATGGCTTTTTGAAAAGCAAGGAAAAAAAAAAAAGAAAGAAAGAAAGAAAGGAGGAAGGCTTGTAATACGAGGATTGGACTGGAGAGTCTTTTTTAGTTCGATAGAAAAAACTAGCAATTGTTCTACTTCTTCTGTTGCACCTTCAAGAATCCGCCGCTTCCAAAGTACTTCTCATTTGCCGCCTTGACCTTCGCCGCCATCGCCGTCGGATCCACCAACTCAATACCCTGCACCGGCGTAAACGCAATCGACGACGCAGTTCCCGCGGTCGCCAACCCATTGCTGTTACTATTAGCTCCATATTGTGCCAAACGTGCCGCGTTCCTGTTCGAGATCTTACCCCGGTTCCTGTTATTTTGCTGTGCTGCTCGGATTCGTCCTGCTCCCGCTCCAGAATGGTTTTGACCCAACATACCCAGTCCCTCCGTCGTTCCATATCCCATCACTTCCTCTTCCTGCACTCCAAATTCAACCCGGTTCTTCAGTTTCTGCATCTCTGAGACCGCATACAGTTCCTTCTCCTTTCTTGCCCTCCGTCCTCCACGCTTCTTCTTTGGTGCCTCCAGAGGTGCAGGCAGGGCCTTGATGTTCTTCTGCGGTGGGGGTTCCAGCAGTTTCTCGATCTTCTTCTCGATTTCCTCTCTGATTTTGCGGCCCCAGGATCCGTCTGGGTATGAGTGCATGCGATCGATTCGGGCCGCGAGCGAGAGTTTTGCAGAGATCTGTCGTTGGACCTTGCCACGGATCTCTGAGGGTTGAGACTGGACAAAAGGTGACCGGAAAATGTATCCCACATGCTTGACCTGCGATGCTGCAGAGAGCGCACTGTTCAGGTTCTTGTCCTTGCCGAGGACCATGATGTTGCAGGCGGGTAGTTTACTGAGCGCGGTTAATCCTCCAGCCTGACCCATCATCTTGGCCGCCGTTGCTGTTCCAATGATCGCTGATAGATTCGGCGCAATAAACGTCAACCTCGACTCAACATATTCCGTGATCTAGTGACATACAAGGAATGTTTAAACCACCTATTAGTATCATGATGAAAAAAATAAAATAAAAAAAGTACAGCAACGATACCTCGCAATAATAATAATAATAATAAAAAGCTGGGATGTGCAAATGAACTTACAGTTTGCTTGGCCTTCTCAAGTTCGAGTGCGAGGTCGCATGCCTCCTCACAGGCCTTCCACTCGCTGTCCGTCAACTGTCGACCCTCAGTTGTTGTTCCTGTGACGACGACGACCATGACCGTGGCAGAGGGCAGAATGTCGTGCAGATCAACCTTGACAATATCCTCTTGATTGGCAATCCGCTTGACCGTCCGTGCATAGTCCATAGGGTTCGCCACCAGCGTCTCCAGCTCCGGGAATTTGGGTTCGTAATGGTCTCGAATGAACTAGATCAAAAGCAAAAAAAAAAAAAAAAAAAAAAAAAAACATATATCCTCATGTTAACAAATGTTGCCTTAGGAGCACTATCATTGAGAAAAATAATAATATATATACAAGAAAACAAAGGGTGCAGGCGTTCTAAATGCTCACCTTATGGACGACAAGGATCTCGTTATCGATGGCGACGGTGATGGCGTTTGCTTTGACGATAAGCTGGTATTCTGGGTCATCCTCGACCATGCCCGACACATCTGATCCTTTTGCCTCTGCGGTTGATTGAAAATGCGCAATGTCCTATGCCATCATGAAAAAACAAGATCAATAACAGAGTTAATAAATCATAAAAGTAGACATAGACGATGCCAAACCCTCCCCTCCCCCTCCCTCCTCAGCCATGCCAAAAGCAACAACAACAACAACAGCCAACAAAGTGAAATTGCATACCTTCAAGATCCCTTTCATTTCTGCAGAGTCCATCAATTTGGCTGTATCCCTCGCGTTCCTGGCATTCTGGACTTCACGCATCATGGCTTCCAATGAATTGTCCGCCTCAGAGTCCTCCATATCCACATCATCAAAGTCATCCTCATCGATTTCTTCCGCATTGTCATCCAGGTCCTCGTCCTTGATGGACTCGCCATCGTTCATGTCGTGATCCTCTCCTTTCCGTTTCCTTGATGCAGAAACTGCTGGTTGTTGTGGTACTGCGAACTCTGGCTGTGTCGTCATGATGTCCTCGGCCTCCTCTTCGCCGAGATCCGCGAGAAACTCATCTGCTAAAGACATGATTTGTTGGTTCTTTGATGGGGTAGGTGGGTAACGGATGCTTTTTTTTTTTGGTGGTGGTGTGGAGGGGAAGGGAGATAAACAGCGCTTGAACCATTTTTCTAGGTGGTTGTGATCAGGTGATTTTAACATATCGATCTCTCTTTTTTTTTTTTTCTAAAGCTGCGCCCACGGGGATTTGATTAAGAGTAATCAAATGCTTTATTCAAAGGAACACAGTATAAAGCAGAAAAATGAATGCAAACTGCGGCAGGTGAAAGGTATTCTATCAGTCAAGATAATCCCATCACAGTTTACGGTCGTTCACAGATGGCGGGGTTGATGCTCGGCTGGCGGCCTCCGCAGGTGTGATCAGGAACGAGGACGATGATGAAGACACTGTCGAGGTCACATCGGCCTCCTGCGCACCCTCGCCATCATCATCAACTGATAAACCAACCATGCCTTGTTCAGGTATCTCTTCCCAAGAATCGTCCGACAGCACCCCCTTGTCGTCTTTCTCTTCCTCTTCTGCTGCTGCTGCTTCTTCGCTCTGCTCATCCTCTTGCGCTAGTGCACGGTTGTTAATCCTCTCAAGACCATCCTCATCCACCTCGATCACTGGGGCGGTCGCACGAGCCGCAGCCGCAGTAAACTCTCCAGATCCTGAGTTCTCGTCTTCCGTGGCATCGTCCAGACTTAACATCTCTGGTGTGATCCTCAATGGATCCTCTGCCATCCCATGGATTCCATTCTGAGGACACTTCTCCATCATCCTCTCCAGGTCCTTTTTCCGCCACTCCTCCGAAGTAAGGCCCTTCTTCATCTTTGCCTGACCAGCCTTGAAATCTTCACGTGGGTCCAATTTCCAGATAAGGGGCTGCTCCGATTTGCGCAAGTGTGTCTGAAGCGTGTATCCATCCTCATCAGCGTCGCGATCGTCCAATGCGGCTGCGGCGGCTGTGTAGGTGTCGTTGAGAACATCGGTTGAATGGCTGGATCGGTAGGCAGCATCGCGGGTATTTTCTCCCTCCTGCATCTGTTTCGCCTGTAAAAAGTCTTGAATCTCATCATATCTCCTGAGGGCCGTCTGGATCTGTTCATTGCATGAAATGAAGGCCGCTATGATTGTTTCCAACAACAACAGAAAAGAGAAAAAAAAGAAAAAAAAGAAAAGAAAGGCTGTTAGAGATCATTTGGTTGTCTGTAAAATGAATCAGAATATCTACATGAATAATAAATACATCCTCATCGTCGTCTTACCTATTTGCGCCTCCTCATCTGTAGTCTTTGGCTGAGGACGTAAGCTCGAGCTCTCAAAGGCCTGGTATGGGGACAAACTATCACCCGAGTCTTGCCAAATGCGTTCAGAGAGATAATCGGACATTTCTTGGCACTCTCGACGAAGAGTCTAAATAAGGCGTAGAAGTGATGTTACAAAATGCGTGTCCAAATTATTCCATGGCCAGAAAGAAAAAAAAAAAAAAGTGTGCGAATTGACTTTTATAAATGGTTACAGCGCTTTGTTGTTACCTGAATGATGTCGTTCTGCTCGAGCGATTGCAAGGTCTCATGCTCCTCGCGCAATGCAACGGCCATTTCAAAAAGGAGGCTGGCGCTGCTCTGCGCCTTTTCAATCACCTGGTCTGCCGTAAGCTGTAACGAGAGAAGAGAGAAAAAAAAAAAAAGAAAAAAGAGCGGTTGAGCAGACTGCGCCAGGCCTTGGTGTTATCGAAGACACTTTCGATTTGATGAATAATAGAGTACCTCTTCATTCTGGATAGCTTCTTCCGTGTAGAGCCGTGAGGCCGGTGTGGTGTTTGGGATGCCGTGAAAGAGATTGGACCAGGCGCCTGTTGTCGAAGTCATTTTCGGACAGAATACTTGCTTGTCTAATGTATATGTGCGTGTGGGGGTGTCGATTATTGATCGGTTACTGTGTCGATCGGCAGGACGGAAGCTTGTTGGTGTTGGCAATGGTGGTAGAGGTAAGTGCGGTGATAGGAAGGAAGAGAGGAAGAGACGTGGGGTTAAGAGAAGGGCGTCCGTCCATTTATGCGAAACCCTCCTCGCTGCGGCTACCGCCCAAAAGCCGTCCCCCGCAGCAAGAAGCGCATTCAGGCACAATCTTCGCATGCGGCCCAGGCTGCTTATGCACGCCATAGACTACAACATAGCGCCGGTTCAGTAGGTTGCATAGCGTAGAAAGTATTAAAGAAGTAGCGATAGAAAAGTATGGTACATTTTGTAGTGGCAGTAAATAGAATGGTCAAGCATGGGTACTCAAGGGCTCATTCCGCCCCCTCCTCCGCGTCCTCCTCATCCTCCTCGTCCTCGTCCTCGTCTTCGTCTTCGTCCTCGTCGTCATCTTCCTCCTCTTCCCCCTCCTCTCCTTTGTCATCATCGTCCTCTTCTCCACTCGCCTCGTTCTCAGCTTCGCTTTCGGCTTCATTCTCAGAGTCCTGCTCATCTCCTACTTTCTTGTCCTCTTCTTCGTCCTCTTCCCCGTCTTCTTCCTCGTCTTCCTCCTCGTCCTCCTCCTTGTCATCATCCTCTTCGTCCTCCTCCTCCTCTTCTTCCTCCTCTGCTTCGTCTTTATCTTCGTTTTCGTTATCGTCATCGTCATTGGGTGTGCTGGCTTTCGAGGTGGTATCCTTCAAGTTGACTTTCTCTGCAGCATTCGCCGTCTCGTCCTCGTCCTCGTCCTCATCGTCATTCTCGCTGCTTGATACTTCCATCTGTTCTTCCCGATCACTCTCTTCTTCTTCTTCTTCCTCTTCCTCTTCCTCCTCCTCCTCCTCCTCCTCCTCCTCCTCCTCCTCCTCCTCCTCCTCTTCGCTATCCTCTGGTGAACCGACAGCTGCGTTTCTACCTTCGTCCACCTCGGCATCACTCTCGGCTTCTGATGATTCGTCATCGCTTTCCTTCCCCTTCACCATCTCTGCTTCCTCCTTCTCGTCTTCACTGTCATCCTCATCATCATTGTCCTCATCCTCGCTACTGTCCGCCTCGCTCTCCTGGTCGTCTTCTTCCCCACTAGAATCAGTCTGCCCGCCTTGCTCCTCCTGCGCAGGTTTGCTATTGACTGAATCCACTTCCATGTCCTCAACATCCTTAGAATTGCTGCTTTCATCTTCTTCCGTAGCTTTGTTGACACCACTGGACGTCTCACGATCCTGCATATCAACATCCGATTTTTGGCTGTCGCTACCTGTTGAACCGTTGGTCTGTGATGTCCCTGTTGATGCAGTGCTAGTCTCAGGAACAGCGCCGTTGCCGTCAAGGAGAGTAGCTGATACAGCCGAAGAAGGTGACGAAGCTGCGGACAGAGAAGATGATGACAGAGGAGAACCAGCAAGAGACAGCGACGCAACAGAGGAAAGCTCGTCGCCCAAGACATCCTCCTCCTCGTCCTTGCCCTTACTACTCTTTATGCTGCGGTTCAATGGCCGAGATTTGAGCTCCTTGGTTTGGATCTTTAGTCCATCGCCGCTACCGACTGCATCACGTGCACCCGATCCTGCAGACGATTTTTTAATCGAACCATTTCCCTTGGCGACTTTGTGGACAGCAGTTGCAGTGCCCGGCTCAGATCCATTGGCACTATGCTTAGAGAGCGACGAAGACGTCGTATTGAGCGATATTGATGTATCGTCTCCTAGGCCATCATTGGCATCCTCATCTGCATTAGCCTTATCAACGTCCATGGAGGTGCTGTTGGTGCCTGCTGAGGCTTTCTCTGCATTTGGATCGCTCATCTCCACATCCGTCTGCTGAGCCCCTCCCTCTCCTGAACCCTTCGCAGCCTTCCCCACTGCCTGTAGTTCGCTTGGATCTGTACTCGATACTGGTGCCGCCGGCTTTATTTTTGGAGGTCTGCCACGTTTTCCGCCCTTGACTCTAGGTTTTCTTCCCGGTTTGTCACTCTTATTGACAGGCGGCTCCTTCACTTCCTCCTGGACTTCCTCATGGACTCCCTCCTGGACTTCCTCCTGGATTTCTATGGCGATTGGTGGTATAGGCGTGCCAGCATCGCTGTCTGCACTGTCGTCGTTCGGCAAGCTGTTGTCGGTCGAGAGGGCTGCCATAAGACCACGCTGGAGTAAAAACGGGGCCCACTTCAGTTTTGCAGGATTGATGACTGGGTATCCCTTCTGCGTAACCTTGCGACAGTATGCCTCGACCTCATCCCAATCCACCACGATCTCATGACGAAGTGGAGGAATCGAGTTAGCGCGACTCCTGCCGTGTTTTCCTTTTGATCGAGATTCCTGGGTCTTTGGTGGAGGAATAGCGCGGATCATGTTGTTTGTTTGAAGGGTAGTAATAATGTCGTCCACAGTCATGGCGGTCTCCTGGCTCAGTTCGTCAATCGAAACCCGATGTTTCCGACTCTCATCCTTATGAATGGCAAGCAGGCGCTGATATATGACCGTTTTCCAGTAGCTCCGGTATGAAAGAAGACCAAGTGATGATAGTGGTTTCTCTGGCGAGCCCGTCTTATTCTCCCGCTTCGAAAGTAGGTAACCTTTACGGAATTAAAATCAAGTCTGTTAAAACATATTACAAGGAGACGTTATCTCTCATTTTAGGCGCGAAGAGGTTGTGTATGTACTTACTAAAGTCGATTAATAGGTTGCCGTATCCTTTGCGTTGATGTATAGGTAATGTTAGAATGCAGGACACGTTGTAGTCCATAGCCGATCGTTTTTCCTACAATAAAAATAACAATGGTCAGATATCTATTCCTGAGCGCCGCTAATACAGATTCAAAGCGCTCGACTTGACATACCTTTGAGAAATAGCCCACGAAATGACAACCAAGATCCCCGGACTCCGTCATGATGTAGAAGAGGAAGGGTTCAACGTCGTAGTACAAAGTCTTATGGTCTAAAAACATTTTCGCCAATAAGCAGAGGTTCTGGCAATAGATCTTATTTTTACGTCCATCCACCTCAAAGATCGAAATGTTGCCCTCGCGATAGATCTCATCGCCAGGAGGATGCCGCATTACGCACTTCATCTAGAGTGAATACAGAAAAGTATAGCAATGAGATAATGGTTTCAATGTACCCTTACAGCATGACCGACAAAGGCGCTGCAGTATTCCGATCGCTCACCCTATGACGACCGGCCATGAAGGAGCTCTTCATATATTTGAGACAGAACTCGCATATATATAGAATTGGGTGCTGACTGTACTCTTCCGGATATGGTGCCTGGTACCAAGTGTCGATTTCCCAGTCCCCAAATTGGATTTTTTTGATGGCCGCAACGGGAGCAGAGTATGCTGAGGTACCCACTTCAGGTATGCTAATGTCAGTTGACATGTCTTTCGCAAGATTCTGCCATTTGAAATTAAAGATATGCGATGTATTAGCCATCGAATGGAAAACGAAAGGACTCAGAAAGTCCAAACACCTTACAATACCCGGGCAATAATTACCTCCGCAAGCTCCTTGGCCTTCTCGAATCGTAACTTGTCCCTTGCATCAGGAGTAGTATGTGAAACATCCGATTCTTCCTCCGTCAAGTGTGGCCCAAATGGTTGGGCATCTAGAGATTCATCTCGTCCACTGGTCCCTTGTGCACCATCGCCAGCTACGCCATCTGCATCGCCGTCCTCTGCATGAGCAGGTCCCTCATCGTGATCAGCCGTCTTCTTGCGACTCCTGCTCCGCGCCTTTTTTGATGATTTTTCTCCCAATGCAGCCTCGACGGCTGTAGCGGCAATTCGGATGGAGAGTTTTCCATTTGATGCGCTCAGTGTGAGTTGTTTAGGTTCCGATCCTGATCTCGAGTCCTTTCTGCGCGATTTCTTGTCCGGTATGGTATGAGGGTCGGAATCCGTTGAAGCGGCATGTGTGGGTGTTGATAGCAATGCTTTTGGTGTTCGACCTCTCCGCTTAGGCACATCTGTAAGCTTCGATGATGCCGAGGATGTAGGTGAGCCTGTGCTGGCGCCTGGTTTAGTGACAGGGATAGGGATGATGACAATCGCCTTTTCAGAGTCCTTCTTGATCTTATGAGGAATAATAACCTCACGCCTGGGCGGCATCAAAGTTGATCCCGACGCCTTCTGCTCATCCTCCGATGTGGTAATGCGTACTTTTCTCCGAGCGTCTGAGCTTTTGCTGCTCTTGTTTTTTATCATCGAGGATGGAGTCTCTGTGATCCCTGATTGCTCTGGTTCTATTATCTCCAATGGTTTCCCGCGGCCGTTTAACAATTTCCTTCTTTTCCGTGATGACGAAGAAACGCCTTTATAGTCTGTTGGTATCTTCTGAGGGTACCGCGCCATGCAATCATCGCAATAAAAGTCATCTATTGGGATACGGGCACAATAGACAGAAAGGCGGGATCAGATATCAGCACTTTGCGATCGACAGAATATTCACAGACGACCACGCATTTCACAACAGAGATGTCATTGTCAACGTAATCATTAACATACGCCGAGGGACGCTTGGAAGCGGGGTGTCCAGACAATAGCAATGCCATCCTCGATCGCAGTTTTCGCACATCATCATCTTATCCTGGAAGCATGGACAACAGCAATAACATTAACAGCGACAACAACAACAACAAAAAAAAAAAAAAGAACGATTAGACATATCCTCAGCCAGTGACCGAAAACAGCGCACGAGTTGATGAATGAGACGGATGACAGTGTCCAAACAAGTACCTCGTTGTTCGACAAACGGCATTTCTGACAGGTCTTGCAATTGACGCATTGCCACTGTATGTCCTCCCGCAACGCCAGTTCTGGCTCAAGGTGTATACAAGTTGGGTGCCCTACAAGGTACGATGAGTTATGGAAGGTCAGATATAGTATAGTGGAGGCAGGTACGCACACATCAGTGGTTAATGTGGGGAGGATCAAAGCTAGTTTTGTGCCTGGAATGGGCATCAGACTAGAAAGGAAACAAAATAAGGGAGGCGTGCAAGGTTCTGAGTGGGTACACGTACAGCTTTTGCGACAATCCGTGCAGGTGATGAGATCCTCGTAGACATCAGGCGAGCCATCTTTCTCGGGACCAAAGAGACAGGTTGCGCAGCCGGACAGTTTGGGAGGCTCTACGGTCGCGGACTGAAAGGAAAGCACGTTCTCAGTTCAGTTACGACATTGCTTCGGTTTTTCAGTCGCCCTCTCAGGGTCAAAGTCCGAGTAGTCATGCACGCAGCTCGTATGCCCTGAAAGCCCATTACCTTTCGCTTGGGCCGACTTGGTTTCCGGTTGGATGGCATTCGATCCTGTGGATAACTGTCGCGTTTGAATGACGATGGAGGGAGGAACCCTGTGTCCAAGAAGGTTTGAGAGTTGATTCGTTGTTGGTGATGAGTAAGAGATGGCAGGAAGCGCGGCACCCTTTCACCTCGCCATCAAGCGCCAGCTTTTCGAGAACCCAATAGATGGACGTTACACGTGACTGGATATGTTTCTCAAGTCACGGGGCACAAATGCGTCCACCAGATGAAAGTGGAGGAACGAGATATAGACTTCGCCCAACGTTGCCGACTGTTTTGCAGAATCATGTAACCACGAAAAATAAAAAAGGGTGTTTATTGAAGAATTGAGCATTGCCGAGGATTAAGAGAAGCACACTGATACGTCTGAACCCTCATAATCAATCCACGCGCTTCTCTTTATCCTTGTTTGACAAAGCGTGTATTGGAACCCGAACACTTGATATCCTCGCTTCCTTGTCGCATTCGAATCCTACCGATCGTATACTGCTCGCGAAGTGATAGGGGTGTGGAGGGATCATAGATCTCGTTGAGAATTGCTGCCATTCGGATCCCGCTCATTGCGATAAACCTTTGCACCATGAATCCGTTTTTCTCTCCTGTAGCAGCCTCAAAGTAATCGGTAGAGTAATCCCGAAGAGGGTCATAGTCCTTCCAAATGAACGAGCAGTCGACCTTGTTCATGTCCTTTGCCCACTCCATCGGACATAGCGACGTGAGCAGGTCCGTGCTGCCAGACCATGGGTTGTCTTCAGTGTTTTTTGTGGGGTCGCAGTACGTCCAGTTTGCAGCCTCTGGCTGCCAAACAGTCTGTGTCATATCGATGAGGTCGTCCAAATATGCCTTCGGGTCGTTGTCGTATCTGTCCTTGATATCCTTCTGTTGATCGATCGCCGGTGTAATACGAAAAGAAATGTGTATCGTCAGAATCAGCAGGGTATCCATCTGCAAAGGTGCATTTTCATTTGCAATAATCGCACCACGCTCTCATAGTCACTTACCAGAATTAACTGTCCGTCCCAGATCCTGTGAAGGTTGCTCTTGGCTCGCCTCCACTTGGTCGGTGCATCATTTCCTCCACGCTGTTTGCCAGAGGCATGCAATGGCTGATGGACATCGCCCATAAAGTGGACAAAGAATCGCAATGCGTCCTCGCGGCTCGCCTTCTCTTCTGGTGTGATGGGCTCGATGACCTTGTATTGCTGAAGCTGCGATGTCATGTTGAACAGGCCATTGACAAGGTCCCGGCCCTCATAAACGTACTCAAACTTGCAGATTTCGGGTGGGTTGTCTCCTGGAGTATTCACATAGTGAAACACAGATGCCCATCTATACAAAGAATTCTCTGGGTTAGCAGGAGGCTCACGAAAAAAAGGACACCATGCTGAATTCATGCGTACCAACGCTCTTTGATCTCTTGGATTGGACGTTTTCAAGAAAACCTTACCTATACCTGGCCTGGCCTTTGATTGTGTCTGCCCATGGCGCGGCCTTGGAGAGGAGACCATCATAGTATGGGGACAAGATCTCTTTGACCTGTCTGGCGGTCTCGGGAGTCAGGAAGCGCTGTGCAACTTGGCCAGTCAATGTATGCCCTGTAAGACAGCAATAGCAAGCCAGTTAGTACTTGTGTAGTGGGATCGATTGCGTGAGGGGCGAGGGGACAAATGGTGCGAAAAAGGCAAGGCGTTACCGAGAATGCCATATGCTCCCACGCTGTTGACTCCCAACAGCGATAAGGACGCTACAAGCGCAAGAGAGGCCGAGAAGCGCATGATATGCAGGATCAAGTGCGAATGAATAGAAGGTTGAGAGTGAGCAGTGAAGCAATGAGCAGTGAGGAGCGAGGGAGGAGGAGGGAGGAAGGAGGAGGGAAGAGCAAGAAATGAAGCGTGAATTGCGCGAGTGTTGAATGAAGAGAGATGAGGAGAATGGAAGAGGAAAGAAAGGGGGGCGGGAGAATCCATTTGTTCCGCGTAAAAAAAGGTCACTCCAATACGGACCACATGTACGTCCCTCTTCCGCTTCTTCCACAGCCGCTCCATTGCAGCAGCTCTGTTGCTCTGTTGCTGCTGAAGCCTAAGCGCAATAAGGGTACATTCGTGGCCTGCACTTGGGGGACTCCGGCCAGACCAACCACCAACCGGATGCTGCATCCCTCTCGACTGCCAGCCCGCGCTCCCCAGCCCGCCTCGAATCACGAGTGCGCCATCTGTCACGTTGCACTGTTGCAGTCGGCTCTGCGTGGTTGAGCCAAGAATGGCATGACACAAACTACGAACGCGCGTTCCTGTCTGTGACCGCAGCCCTATGCAGGCGGGGCGCCTTTGCCACTACCAAAGTAATCTACCCCAGCTTCTGTAGCTCAGGACAAGGATGTGTGCGCTGAACATCGGATCCGTACACGCATGTCTTTATGGCCTTTTTTATTATTATTATTATTATATTTGGTTCGAACCCTCCCCTTATGGTCCTGGTGATTGGGCTTTCCTTTGCTCTTCCTCCCATTTTTCGATACTGAATTCGGGAAAGAAGAACCCGATCTCCTTCTTGGCCGACTCGACCGCATCTGAATCATGCAGGGGTATAGGACGCAATACAAGATTAGTCAAGGTACGTGCCATTGTAAGTTTCAAAAAGATGCATTTACAAACTGAAGGCCCTGATTTACCTGAGCCATGAAAAGAATTCCTCGTGTCCGTCATTCCATACAAAGAACGCAGGGTATCTGGAGCAACAATACGAGCACTTCAGAGAATAAACGCATTCAAGAGGATCAGTGATTCGATCTGTATCAGTATCACTTACACAAAGCGATGTCAACACGATAAGATTAAAGGTTCAACTACCGAGGAGGGTGTGTGGGGCCGATGAGGGCTCGCCAGTCCGGGATGGCATCGGCTTTTTCGAGAACCAAGGCATGAAAGTGTCCACTACAGATCGATGGCAAAGATAAGATGAGTCCCTGAGCCATTTTCTTGATGGTTCGCACTTGTAGCAGTAGCAGCAGCAGCAACAGCATGAATCACTTAATCGAGGTCGCTAAACCATACCTTGTCATGTAGCCACATAGCCGCTCGAAGAAGAACTTGCCGCGGTGCTCACCATAGAAGGCCTCGGCATCGCTCTTTGACCAAAGTAGCTGTTTATGGGCAACAATGTTGAAGTCGTTCTGCTGAATGTGAGCAAGGACCTTCTTAACCTTGATGCTGTTTGCAGTCAAGTCTGGCTTAAGCAATGCCAATGTGAGCTGTGTCAATGGTCGAGAAGGCATGGAGATTGGTTCAATGAGAGGCGTTGCTGATCTATGGGGGGGCGAGATCTAGTCAGTTGTGCCTGGCCACTTTACTGAATTTGGAAAAAAGTTAAAAGTTGTTGCCAACAAAACAGAGTGCGGCCTTGAACAGCTTGCCCTACATCCCTCGTCTCATGCAGACGCTGCCACCTCAGGAACATGACAACGGAGCAATGGAACGGCAGCAGCGGAGCAGCACCGCGCACTGTCATATCGCCGGTACTGTCTGAGCTTTTGACCCTCATCGCCGCAGAATCTCATTCCTTGCGCCCAACCGCAACAGACAGTTTGGCGGCGTTTAGGAAAAAAGGGCAACAGGCACTCACTATCGAAGACCTTACCATCGCCTTTCGGGAATGCTTCCTAAGTAAGCAGCATTCTGAATTCCTGTCAATCATGGCCTCTTCCAGATATTGACCTGACGCATTATTGCTATCGTAGATTTCTATCCTTCGACACTTTCTAGAAAGATATTTATCACTGACTGGCTATCCGACCTCTTGGACTCCTCCAACCATGCGGAGGCGCCCACCGCCGTTATCCTAGGGCTATCAAATGTACGCAATCGCTTTCGACATATGTCTAATTGGTTGTGGCACTCCAGGATCTAACCTTGACCTTCCTAGGTCTTTGTTCAACTCAATCTGACTCGAGAGGAGACAGAGGAGTGGATGCCGGTATGAACGACGATATCTTGACTGTGTTTTGAGTTGTAAGAGTAGACGAGATGGCACTCATTCTCACCTCTTTTTTGATTCCCTTCTAGTTGCTTGTCAATCTCTGCAAGCTGACAAACTCATGTCTGAAAGCCATCCGTAAACTGCCCGACCCTGCCTTGGCCTCTTTTCTCGAACACAAGGCTTGCATGGTTCTCGCCTCCGTAATCCTCGGCTCAGGGACGCGCGTACTTCTAGTAGGTTCTTTATACATAAAAGGAGCGAGCAATCGAATTTATGCCACATATATTAACATATACCCTTTGACCAGCATGTAGATAGAAGTCCTAAACGAGAGCGATCACAGGGATACGTTGCATGGAACAAAAAAGTGCTAGATCTCACGAAGAACTTTCAGGAGTTCATCGGGGAACAAGTTCAACAGAATCCGAACCTCAAAGCACATGCGGGCGACGTGACTATTGGGCGTAAGTGAGCGGAGCAAATTCTTCACGTCTCTAGCGCAGGCGGCTGATCTATGATATGCTGAGCCTCACCTTTGATCGCAGTCTGTAATATACTTCCTAGTTACGCGGAGAAAGCAGGGTCAGATTATGCCTATTTGAACATGGCATTTAGATTTATTGTCATGCTCGTACCCAACTGTGAGGAGAACAGGGCCCGGCGCTTAGATGTAAGCTGTCTCAAAGATAGGACAGCTTTATTTCGGGAGATGAGCTCCAATCGACTAAGTACTGCCCTTTCAATTGCCTTATAGACGCAGAGCATCATTCGATTATTGCTCGATGGTATCCTCGGCGCATTTGGAGATATCCTCAGGACTTATGAACAAAGTTCTCAAGTGGCGGAGACTTACTTCGCAAGGCGCTCGACCTTGGCCAAGTTTTATATCGCTCATCTCCGTGCGCTCGTCGACCCTCTATTCAAGGGCATATATGGTTCAAGAGAAGATGCTGCGACTTGTCGGGAGCTAATCAGGTTTTTTCTCTTTTTCACGAGGAGGTAAGACCCTACTGCCTCAATCGACATTGATCTTCTTTATGAATTCTACTTCTCAGGATCAAAGCTGAATCGGTGGCTAAAATGCTCCCCTATTGCTCTTGAATCGTAGCCGCTTCATTTCGAGCGAGTCGATAAGGAGGAACCATCCCGAGATTCAGTCAGAGATAGTGAAATTCGTCGGCCATGTCGAAGAAATTGTCGTTTCTGCGATGATTGAATCCAAGAAGGTCACGGATGATGAAAAACGGGCACTTATCCACGAGTTTGCAATGGCAACAGGACCTCGCGCTGCTTTCGACTGTGCTGAACCACTGTCTGATTATGAATGGGATGTGGGTCGGTTAAAGTTTTTGCTCAAGACGATATCGATGTTCGACGAGATGACCGCTTCGCTTCAGCTGCAGCTGTATCCTCCGCATGAAGGCATTACCAGCGCCTCTCTGCTTAACCGAATCGTGGACTGCGTGAACACTGTCCACTTGAGCGACTTTGTACCGGGAGGCACAGATGGTGCTGTACAGGAAAATAGCGATCTTTACTTTCGAATCCTTTCTGAGCTGTGCACCTTCGCGTTCCTCATTCAACCAAAGCAGTTTGCGCGATTGCAAGTTGATATGGTCGGACTCCTCTTAGGCCGGTCGGAATTGTGGTCTTTGGTCGCCTCAGATTGGTGGATCTGTATCGCCCAGAAACTCGGTCAGGCATTTACCCTCAATCAAATCCTAGTGCTTTTGGATCTGGTATGTGGTCATTTTTCTTCAATCTGAAGATAGGGCTGTCAATATTATTTTCGCTCTTTAATAACCTTTTTTTTACACTCCATAGCTTGCGTCCTTGCCAGTAGGGAGAACCTGTCAGAAGATTGGAGACCTCATCGGTTCCCTGATCCCGCTTCTCAATGACCAAGCTCAGGTACGGAGCGATTCTTTAGTCGTGGCACTTTGTCTTATTAAATCTTTATTTTTTTTTAAATATAGGTTTCTAACTGTTGCTCTTCTCAATATCGTAGCTGAGTGTAACGCAAGCCTTAATGGCCTTACTTGATCAAAAGCCGCACCAAAGCGTACATACAGTTCTGTCCTGTTTCCCATACTCAAGTCTTGGCCAAACGGTATGTTGAGAGGTTGTCGTCCTTGCGCTGCTGGTAATATGCATTTCATCCTTATCGCGATCCCTCGTGTACACTTTATAGAATATGGATCTACTAGTCAGCAAGTGCACAGATGGATGGAGGAACGCCTGTGATTTTTTGAGCAACGAGCGTTTAGTGCTCGACGCGTTCTATACAATGGTACGACGACTACATCAGTACACTATTGCATGCTATATTATTTAAATCAATAGTGGCTAAACTCCGCATTTCTTATGCCATTAGCATCAATACGTCGCATGCTTGGCCTCGATATTCAGCAAGAAGGAACAGCATCGGACTCTGTCGGATGAGACAAGGCTCGATCTCGTTGGTTGGGGTGCAGAGATCATTGGAGGTGTCCATGAACTTCTGGTACTCGTACATGGTGATAGAAAGGCCCTGTTCAAGGTACGCGTATCCACCAAATGCGTGGTCTTTTTTCGACATCGCGGACCAAACGTTCTGAAAGCTACTTTTTTATGCTCTAGATATCTCGGACGATTGAAGACATCATCGCGTTCCTTCAGTCCATGCAACCACTCCAGAGTGCTGAGATGATCCAAGTGAGTTCGGTGGTAAACGAGTTTGTTTATATGCGAAAGAATAACGGAATAAACTAACTATAATTGTTCCATATCTTTTTAGGTCCTCAGTACTATTATCTCGTGGGAAAATTTACCCGTTGAGTCGCGACCTTTGTCGAGAGTATCGATTGCCAGGTTCTTGGAATCATGTGCTTGCGTAGACATTCAGAATGGTAGCCATATGGTATGTAAAAGTTTGAACGTCGTCTGGAACGGAAAAATCGTGAGAACTGTTTAATTGAGTGAGCGTATTCATGTTGATTTAATAGGAGAAAGCTAAAGGACATTTTCAGACCCTCTACAGCATCCTGCTGAGCGATACTGAGTGGAGTATTATGCATGCAGGTTTGATGAGTCTGGTATGTTGCATACTCAAAGCAACCATTCTTTGCCGATTCAACAATTTCAATGAAAGTGTGTACTTAATGTGATGTTGCTTCTATCAACGGTACTAGATCACATTATACAAGGATCCTCGGTACCACCAGGTGGCAGAAGCCTGCATTCCACATCCACTTCTCGATACGGTGCAGGAATTACTTCGACAAGAAAGTGAGAGCGGTGGCAGGATAATGAGTCGAGAATCGAAATCGTTCTGGGCGAAGCTCGACGTGTACAAAGAGCTCCTCTTATCTCAGAGCTATACCAGCTGCACATTATCTGATCTGCAGAGGATTTCAGGAATACCTCCCTCGCCATACGCGTGCATAACTGCGCTGTCGACCATAACACGATACCTGGAAACGATGGACAGCGAAGACCACAAGAGTCAAGAGTTCAGGAGCCGGCTGGCCGGCGAGTTGGACAATGTGCGAAGGATGCTTCAGAAGTAAAGAGAGTCTGCGATGCTTCAATATTACGGTGTTTGCTAGGATGTTCTAGACCCCGGGTACCATAATAAGTCGGCACCATCGTGCAAAATAAACGCCATATTCACTATATTTTCACTTCGGAAACTCGATCATTATAGATCGCCTGGTACTATTGGTACTGTTGGATGAGCAGATCGCAGATTTCGACTGGCTGACCTAGCTTTCGAGAGAAGGTTCAATTCGTTGATTAACAAACACTGAATAATACACCGGCACCGTTGTGTAAAAAGACAAATGTGCCCACCATTTGGTGTGCTCAACTGGAGGAGCTGGACCAACCTGGTTGAGCCCTCGCTCGACTGTCCTTGAATCAACCTTTCGAGCTGCAACTTGCTAGCTTGCTCAACATCTCCGGGGTAAAATGAGGCGAGGAAAATTGGTGGCGTGGGAAGTCTCATCCTTTGAAACGGATTTAAGAAGGTAGCATTGGACCACTCAGATCTCAGACTCCAAAGAAAACCGGTGCCCTGGCCCAATGCAGCACTCAATCGCATCCTTGGTTCCTCTCGCAATCATGACAAGAGAATTAGATTTATTTTGCTAAAAGTACAACCTGAGGCATGCACTGTACCTGCTTTAGGACATCGTTGCATCCTCCTCATTTTTTGAGTTGCGGCGACTACTGACCCGTTTTGACGGCGTTCTCGATGTTCTGCCCCCATCAGGACTCTCATCACCCTCTATCCTCTGTGAATACGGCATTTTCCCTACATCTGTATCTTCCTGACCGGAGTCGTCCTTATTTTTGGATGATTGTGCGCTCGGATCAGCTGGTTGCAGAGGCCGAGCTATCTTTTCAGAAGCTGGCTCTGTTGTCAGGGTGCTCTCTGTTGTCTTTACATCTGCAGAAGGATCCTGATCCTGATCCTGATCCTGATCATGATCATGATTCGAGCCCTCGTCGACGGCTTTATCTGCTGATGCCATGACAGTGTCAGCTCTCGATTCCTCACTGGGAACGCCAGTTGCTGACGCCTCGTCTTGAGAGGGCAGGCTATCGGGCCCCGCAAGTTTGCTCTGAAGTGTCTGAGGCGCCTTGAGCGAAGGAGGGGGTGCTTTGCACATGACAGTGGCCCTGGAGGCCAGCTCGGCTGCGCTGATCTTTTTTCGAGTTCTCCAATCCTCTATATCGGGCTCAACGTCTATAGTAGAAGCACCATCGCCTTCCTTAGCATGGGCAGAGAGTGCTGGTGATGAGGGCGCATCTAAACTAGAGGGAATATCCATCGTAATGTTGCCGATGGAATAGTCCGAAGCCTCGCGACGGCTTTCACTACTGCCTTGATCGGTTTCCAAGGCCTCCTGGCCATCAATGAGGATCGAAGGTAGAGGGATGTCCACTGCTTGGACGGGATGGGTGGGAGAGGCAGTATCTGTGTCTGCTTGACCTTCCGTTGTCAGCCGTTCTATCTTGAGTCGCATGCTATCTTGATCGTTCTCCTCATCCGTGGTCAGTGCGCTCTTGGCAGATGTTGCGGACTCATCTTGGGCTTCTACAGCAGGATCACCCTCTTCCATCAGCTTCTCTCCTGATTCTGCCTGCCCATACCTCGACGTTACATGGGGCTCTGAGTTGCTAGAAAGTTGACGAACCAGCTCCTTTGGGTACAAATCAGCGCCTCCAACTTCGATAAATAACTTGCTGTAGCATACAGCCAGCAGATGAGCCATCTGGCCCTCTGGTGCCATCCTGTCGTTCAGCTTTTTCAACTCGCATAGCCGCTGCAAGACCGCCAATCCGGGAAGCGTGGCCGCCTGTTCAAACATCTTGGCTTCGTAGATGGCAGCCTTCTCTCGAAACTCGGTTCTCGGAATCACTTCGGCGACAGCGAGCACTGGATCTGGTCCAACGAGATCAGCAAGAACTGACATGTACGAGTCATAAAGAAGCTCCCATATCTCCTTCAGATCCAGTAATAAACCGTGTGCACGCCGTATCTTCCTTGCAAGGCTGTTCAGAGTCTCCACGTCGCTCGTCTCCTTAGCGAGCACGATGAGGAACTTTGTATATTCCCCAACATAGATAAAATGTTTCCCGCTGCGCTCAAACTCCGGCTTCCAGACAGAGCTCACCAGAGTCTTGAGATTGCTTTTGATCTGGAAAAGACTCAGCATCTCGGCCTTGGCGCGCTCAACATCGTGGTATATATGATACAGAATCCATGCTTGCTAAAACAAGAAAGCCAGAGTGAAGCAGCATTAGCTTATTTCCTTTTTTTTTTTTTTTTTTTTTTTTTTTTTTTTTAAAGCGAGCAGTCCATGAGCTCCACAAACTGATTACATACTCTGAAGACAGGACGGTGGTGCCAGTGTCGCTTGTCGGTATGCCGGATTCTTGCGAGACCCTCACAAAGTAATCGAAATGCATGCAGCTTGTGCTTTTTCTGAAAGTCCTCTTCTGTAGGTGGGTCGGATTGGATCACTTGAAGGTATTCTTCTGGTGGATCAAATATGAATGACTCTCCTTCGGCAGCACTCAACTTGGATTTCGCCAGTGTTTTGGTCATTAGCGACTCGACAATGGAGGGCTAGTGTAACATAAGCAAAGAAAGCGTTAGTCGGAAGCCATGTGCATCCAGCGTAAAAGGAAAGCTCTAGGACCTCTACCACAGTACCTTAATCCTGTCTTCTGATAAGTATTTTGATAATGTTGATATAACCTTGTACGCTGCCTCAAAGATCTTTTCGTTGCCTGGCTGACCAGACCGATGGGGAACTTTATCCGCTGCAATCTTGTATAGAGTCAGCACCTGGCTTGGCTTCCCAGCTAGCTTCTCAATGCACTTTCCGAGCATAAGCGGCGTCCGCCAGTTCTGGTCGTTTAGCATGAGCGAGCGCTTGAAGCAAAATGCCGCAAACTTGTACACCTGCTCCTCAGTCGGTTCTGGGATAGAGATCGTTACTAGATCGCCTGTGTCCGACATGGCCTCCAGTCCTTCTGTACGACGCATAGCCTCCATCCGCATCGGCTTCGACATGATGCCATGAATGAGATAGCCAAAATCAAACCAAAACGCCGCTTGCTGCTGATACCATTCGTGGTCCGAATTTTTGCTCATCCCTGTGTGGTGCTGTTGCTCGCCTAGATCTGTACTCCCTCGCGGCTCACAGTCCTCCAAATCAACTCGCTCGTCAATGTCGCGTTCTTGGCTAGGCTCATCCCATGACAGACTGGTGTTATTCGTGCGCTGGTTCTCATGCTCTCCGGCAGATATGTCATTATTGCTGCTCCGACTACACCTCTTCGGGGTCAACTTGACCGCCTGTGAGAAACAATGGAACGCCCTCTTTTGCAGGTCTGTAATCTTTGAAAAGTTGTTCTTGATATCCGAGGCACTGAAGACCAGATTTTCGTCCGCCAGAAACGCATAGCAGGTCGCAAGGGAGTACCACGAGTCCCAGCTGTCGGGGTTCACGTGGATGTCAGTCCCGAACTGGTCGATCGCGTGCTGCAGATCCTCGAGAGGCTTGAATTGGTTGTTTTTCGCCTTGTTCCGGAACTGGGCGAGAAATATTTTGCCTTGGATAGCGTAAATTCTCCTGTAAACTGAAGGGAGTTTGCTTGAAGGCGGCTGCAACATAGTGGGCAGATGATTCTTTGAGTTGACTTGAATGGCTTCTGCAAAGTTGATTTCCGACGCAAGATAGGCGTCGATAAGTTGGCGATTCAACTCTAGAATAGAGTTGCTCTCATATGGTGGAGATCCTAATGCCTCTTCAACACGATCCACTGCATCCTTGAGGTCACCCCTAACTTGTCCTCGCAATACTCTATCAGATAACGATCGCTCGAGCAAGGGGAAAAACTCTGTTGCTGCTTTCTTGTCAAAATCCACGGGCTCTGAGGAATGCTCGATAGGATATTGGCCATCTACCTAAGAAAAGATTGTTTAAGAAAGGAAAATCAATGACTTGTGGAGCAAAATTTCGTATAATGAAGGCAGTTGAACGCAACGTACGCTGAGTGATATGCCATAAAAGCAGTAGTAACACTGGTTTTCCTCTTTCCGGTAGAACGCCCCTTGCATTGGAGATGAGACTTTGAGCGCTAGTTTGATGAGCTGATCTATAGAGCGATACGGATCAAACAATATATTGCCATGAGTGTTCTTGGAAAATCAAGGCACATTTCATGGCTGAAATACACCGGCGCCCCTGTCTTACTATCGTCGATTCCGCAGATCTCTCGTACACCAAAGTCGTCGTGGACCTGTGCAATGAGCTCCATGTACAGTTCCTGCGACGGACAGGTATAGAGGCCAAGAGCTGTTGAAGAGTTCGTGGTCAAAGGTTGGGAGAGCACGCGCTGCGTTGTTTCAAAGTCCAAGTCCATGGCCTTCAGGTCCAAGGGCGCCATATTTAACGGCAAGAGTTCCGACATCGTGCGATCTGTATTGTCAGACCCTGAAGTCAATCCTTCCTGGATCCACCCAGGAAGCAGCAGTAGCAGGACGAGCCATACGCGGACCAAGACCAAGTTGAACTGCTCCAGATGTGGTCGATTCTTCAGGAGATCCGAGTATGAAAGTTTGATATCATCATCCACAAGCCGGTCCTGATGAAGAATGTTGACAAACCCAAGTCTTGTAATCGCCAGAACACCGCACACAAGCTTCTGAAGCAGTCGATCGTCGAGCGAATGAAGAAGGTCGGAAAGAGGCGCCGCCTGCAGCGTCTCCCGCAACAAAAACAGGATTTGGGATACTTGTCCAAAGAGGAACCACACCTCCGTAGCCTCACTCTTGTCCGTTATCGTGTTCACGAGCGTCTCAACTACGAGGACAAACATCTCTGAGATGCAATGAAACTGCTTCTCCTTATCTCTCAGAGCCTCGCAAGACTATAACAAACATAAAGGACGTCGCATTAGTTGAAATACACACGCTCATGCATGAACTTAATGCGATAGATGCCAAGAATGTTGGGTTACCTTATAAAGTAGCCCCATGAGCTCCAATCTCTCCGATAACGATCCTCCAATCGAATCGGTGATATCTGATTCTAAATTTTTCTGGTTAGCCCCTCCTGGCATCGAATTGCCTTCTCCCTTCTTTAAGAAGATGGGCTCTAGCCTTGTCATTACGGCGTTATAGTCCTTCTCGTCAAATAGTCGAGCGGAATCTAAAACATACTGGTGAGTCTTCAAACGTCCAAGTCGCTCCTGTATCTTCTCCGCGTCCACCTTGGTATCGTATTTGCTATGTTGCGAGGGTCATACAAAGGAATACTGTTAATACCGTAGCTCAGACAGACGACATCCGCTGAGGTTGCACGCAATGCATACCAATTTGGCAGATGGACATCCAAAGAGGAGTCATCTTTGAGCTGTTGGAAACAGAGTTCAAATCGAGCGATAGCTTCCGAGGCATTACCAAGACACTGAGCATGTCTTCCTAACATCCAGTTAAATCTATTGATAATACATAGGTTAAGACTCAATGTGCCAGCTGTAGTAAATACAAGAAACAAAGCAGGTCAGCTCAAGTCGGCCTTGTTACCTTAACATTGCGGCTCTGACCCATGTTGTGGTCCTTGGCGAGTCAATTTTCCATTTTGAACTTGTCAATGGCGCCTCTAACCCCACGCCAACGAGATACATCCATCGCTGAAAGTTCTTGTCGACCCTGGCGACGTGCTCAGCATCGATCTTTCTGGCGCCCCTGCCTTTCCTTGAGATGACTGTGAATGGGTGGAGGATAGCGTGTACCATCTCGTCGAGATACATCTCGCAAATCGACAATTGAAGCTAGTTGTAGATAGTTAAAGTGATGTCAAAACGCTGGAAAAAGTTGCTTATGTCTCCTGGCACGCCCTCGCACTCCGAGTAGCCCTGTCTCAGCGCAGCTTTACCTCTAGTGTTATCCGCTGCTCGGTATCGTGGCTCGATTCATCCGACCGCGTCTCCTGGTTGAGGTATTCAAGTAGCTGGTCCTCGATCAGGCAGACGACGCTGCTTATCACAGACTGCAACCCGGCAGGCCATCGCTTTTGCCAATTCGATAAAGATTCTGAATTCGGTAGTCCAGAGAGAACAACCAGGGCATATTCGCAAAGATATTCCACGATACCTGAGTTTTGCTCGTTTGCTCTGTGAATAAAGTCGAGAAGCGTAACAGGGTCCTCATAGAAAGATGATATTGGCGGCTCGTCTTTCGCCACATTAAAAATCGCAAAGTGGTTTGTCTTTTGCCTACAGAGAAATCGGTGGTATAGTAGTTTAGGATGGGCCAGCCACTGTATACAAGTCGGTCCCCAGATGATGAAGGACGCTCTGAAAGATACGTTACTGTTGGACATGTTCGATTGTTGAGGCTTGAACGAGTGCGTTGGGACGCTCCAGATGCTTGTTGAAGGTGACCAAAAGTCCATACAGTCCGCTCGGGAAAATCTGCTCTGCCCGTAGTGACCCTGAGTTTGCACCAGATATATATGCATTTTCGATATCCATCCCAAACTTGGAGAGAACAATCCTGTACTTGGACAACATTTCTTGCTCCTCCTCTTCGCGCTTCCTCTTGGTCTCTTCGAACTGCTCGAGTTTGTCCCGCACTCGCTTCGACGTCCTAAACTCAGCGTGTAGATGGAGATTTGAAGAATTAGACTGGGATGGCGTGTAGTAGGTGCAGCTCCGTGACAACCCTCTCTCTCCTGAACCATACCTTAATCCAGATCGCTCCTCAACCTCTTTTCTTTTCCGTTTTATAGCCGCGTTTTGCTCTGTCTCTGCAGTATCTTTATCACCTTGGTCCCCAACGTCATCTCCAACAGTAGCTGCTGGCCCGCTTGCTTCTATGGGCTCCTGCGTGAACGGCTCCGCCATGGCCTTGGATTCTGGGGGCACTGGTTCTTCCGTAGCTAACTCTACTTCCATAGTAGCAACGGGTTCCTGGATTACCAAAGGCACCTCTCCCATGTCAATGTCCTCGCTGGTTGCCTTTTGTGTCCGAATCACTAGGCGCTGGTTGCAAAAGTCTGGGTCTGGGTCTGCTAGCATCGCCTTGTACTCCTCCAGCAGCTTCTCGCCGAGAGTAATCCAAGACGGATCCTCTAAAACCAGCTGCTTTACACTGGTCTCGATATTATTTGAAGGTGCTGTATCCAAAGCGATGCGGCCGAAATTAGTTAAGTCCGGTCCATCCTGAAGCTGGCTGTGGATCAAATTTTGGAGCTCTAGCCCTCGCTGAAAATAAGGCGATACCCTCAGCGCCTTTTGGATGTAGTCCTCGCATGCTATAAAGTCGCCAATCTCGTAAAGAACCTAAGCAGCAGACAAGAATAAGTGCCCAAAGGTCAGATACAAATGACAGCGCTGTAAAATAGAGCCTTGTTTTGCAAGAACCTACATTGCACAATGTCTCCAGGCATGTCCATTGAGAAGGCGTGAAGTCATGATCTGGCCAATCATTTGAGAATACGTTGTTGGTTGCTGTGTTGTCCACCCCGTCTGTGCGTTGTTGCTGCAGTCCGCTTTCCAATGCATAGCGTGCTAGCTTGAGCTTTTTTTCGTCTGCCGCCATCGTCCCAATCTTGATCCATAGCGAGTTATCCGAACAGTCAAATGCAATCGCCTAAACGGTTCAATAAACACAAGATCAGTCGCTTGTATGAGGTACCCTCCAGGGTGAATGGATGCGGCAGTCATACCTTTAGATAGTATTGGAGTGCTAAGGCGTTTTCTGCGACCTGCTCAAGAATGTACGCATAATTCGTATAGACCAGGTACTGCAAGCGACGGAGAGGCGTACCCCGGGCCGCTATCTCTGACTGTCACACATAGAATCTTAATGTTAGGCGGAATCCAGAGCGTGTATCCAAGACCGATCCATGATAGTTCTCGTCCGCTTACGTCGTTATCGATATTCTGGAAAAGATCAGAGTCTATTAGGTCCTTAAGCATCCCCTTCGATTCTTCTAGCTGCCCTTTCTGCAGCAATCGAATCGCGCCTTCGTATACGCCTAAACATTTCTCGGCCTACAAAGGCGTTTAGTATTGGTGGCAACTTAGAGGTGATAAGAATGCAATCCATAGTTGCCGCGCATAACGGATGGTTCTTAATTCTGCATACCTGAATCTCCACGGACTCCTCCTCCTTTGACTTTGACTGCTCCTCTTCGTTCAGTACCGCGAAACGAATCTAGTATGGCATGGACATGCTAATGTTAGAACCAAAAGCATCACAGGCGGTGCAATCTGTGGCATAGCTGGCGGAGTTCTACCGTACCATGGTATGAAAAGAGTGTCTGAGTTGAGCAGGGCAGGTCGAAACGAGGGCCGCAACTCAGTAATGGGTGAACGGCAGAAAAGTGAGAAAGTAAACGCGATGGCATGCAAACCAAGATGTCCTCCAATGTCAAGAGCACAGGAACACCGCGTTCGAATCCTAGGTGGCTTTTGGTCTTTATTGGTGACTCGTGCTTTTTGACTATAACCGATTTGACTGCGACAATCGAGCCCGTGGCAGGCGTCAAGCGCAATGGCGGAGATCGTGTTTCCTCGTCCAATATCAGCTCCAGTGCTTCATGCAGATTGAGCTCCGTATTTCCCACTTTACTTGGTCTTGACAAAACGCAATTTGGTAGGCGAATATTTAAAGTTGTCAGCGTAGATCTTCTTCTTAAAGACCTTTTCGTTGGGCTCCTGAAGAGTAAACTCCCATCCTAGAAGCAGCAGATCGTTCAAATATTAGTTCCGACGAATTAATTTCGCCCGAAATCCTGCGTGGAATGATATAAAGATCTCTTAATGCGCGCCGTAACCAACCTTGTCTTTCGGCGAATGCAATTGCGTCCTCTTTCGCGTTGAACTTCATTTGAAGAGCTTGCATATAATCCGAGCTGAATGGCAGCGAAATGACAAATGATGCGATATTAGCCAAAAGGTGCTTTCGCTCATAAAGGCAATGTGTGGCAAAAGGCAGAAGCTCGTAAGTGTGATATACCTGGAAGCCCAACCGATCAGCTCGTTCTCAAAGCGCCCGCCCTCGAGATCAGTGTCGAAGTCAAGTCTCCAAACTTCAGTGTTACCGACTCCGGACTGTGTAGCACTCTTGCAGGCCTTGTAGATGCGGCATGGATGCATCCGGACTTCCTCTAATAGCCAAGGACAAGAGCAGTTCAGAGTCCTGTCATGAATTGCCTCACCGCATCAGGGAAATCGAATGGGTTCATGTGTATCGCATATCATCGCTTCGGTAATAATGTAGCTCAGCAGGCGTCTGTTTCCTTTCTCAGTTCCAGGACTCACCTGGAGCTCCGCTAATGACCTCTGCCTGGAGTGCACCAGGCTCCTGTAACTCAGTAACGGAGGTCGATGTCGAGTAGAGATGTCTTGCGACAGAAGAGGGGGCAAACCTGGGGGTAGCAATCAGAGGCATTCGCAGGACCTGCTTGACAATCGTAGACGCGGACATGGTGAATAAATGGGTAAATGGGAGTAATGGTGAGAAAGTAATTCACTTTCCTACATATTTCACTTTCTCTCCTTTTCTCTCTCTAATTGCACCCTTGATGCATTCCGTAAATGCACTAGGGATAGGGTGTGCTTCGACGGCCTACTCGCGGCGTTATACAGACATCTTTATTTGATTCTTTCCTTCTATCTTCATTCATTTCATTCACCTCCTCATCCCATTCCTCTTCCTTCCAACTCGTCTTGGCTCGCAATGTATCGAGTTGCAGCCTCGTCAGAAGCAACCCTCCGCCGGTTCTACACGCCTGGCTCCTCGGCACGCCACAATTTCTCTTCTTCCCCTCTCACTTCAACGTACACACGATGTTTCAGCGCGACAACCGTTCCTGCGACCCCACGAGGCATCCGATCTGCACTAGCCATTCCCAGGTCCTATCGATCTTCCAATCCTACTCTCGTCACACAGCCAAACCCCTTCGCAAGGACAAAGAAGGTGCCCAATACTAGCTTACGGCGTGGGTTCACAACAGAGACAGAAGCCGCGGCTGCTGAGGAAGAGGTATGGAGTACGGGTTCGAGAGGACCTGCCTTGGTAGAATGATGAATACCTGTCGTCACTTCTGACGCGCGCGAATCCAACCTAACCTTATTTTTGCTACGAATTCATCACAATTCGCCCAACAGCTGCCGTTGAAATATGGACTGCTGTACTTTGACAACGCATATCCGCTCAAGATGGGCTGGTGGGACGTCCGCTACTCGTTGCTCCGTCCAGGCTGGCGATCTCTTGAGCGCAAGGCCAAGAAGGAGCTCGTACCCCCTGAGAACGGCATGCCATTTCACTTTAAGGTCGGAGGCATTGAACCTAGGTAATAGCTCGCTCTAAGTATGTTGCAGAATGCCTGCAACGCCTAGTCCCGCTCATGCTCTGTGCTTAACCGCCTCTCTGTTTATTTGTATTGATAGACTTAAAGATGGAGGAATGTTTCTCCATTTTTCGTATGTTCATCCCAGCTCGTACACAACCAAGGAGGCCTTGAAAGAGATCGAGAGTAGATGCGAGCAGCACCTCTTGGGTCACGGTCACTATATGTGGTTCAACCTTCAAAAGGTGCGCGCTTTCCTGGTGAAGGGCACCCCATTCTTGGAGGATTTGTCCAGTCGGTATCCCAATAAAAAGATCAGGATCGAATACTCAGGAGGCCTCGGCATTGAAGGCCTGTATGAGCTATTTCGAAAGTATGGCAAGATTGTAGACATCGTTCAAGTGGCGCCAGTCAAGGATATGCCACAGCAAGCAATTGTCCAATACCAGTTCATGCGTTCTTCCACCAGCGCAAAAAACTGTCTTCATGGAACAGAGGTCAATGGAGTGAAGATCCATGTCACGTACGAGAGGACGTTAAAGGGCAACGTTATCTGGACCTGGCTCTCGAACCACCCCAGGATCAGTGTTCCGCTTGGAGGATTCATGGTCGCAGGAGTGTCGCTCATCATCTTTGATCCGATCCGAGTATTCAGCATGCACGCCAAGATTATCCAGTTGTTTAACGTCAACGAATATCCAATTTTAAAGTGGCTGCGCAAGGAGACAATCGGACGTCTTACTCGAGCGCCTGTTGATTCCCTTCAGGCTACAGGATGGCGTGAGCGAGAGGAAGAAGAAGAGAAGCTGCGCGTCTGGTTACGCAATCCCCCAGGTACAACCTCTCCAGGATGGAATTAGCAACCGACCTAATGTGCGAGTATCTTGGTAGACATCTAACTGGCCAAACCATCTTACTTCTCGCATAGAAACATTTGCCATTGTTCAGGGGCCACGTGGCGCCGGAAAGACGGATATGGTGGAGTATGCAATCAAGGAGAAGAAGCACAGAGTAGTCCTCCGCTGTGAAGAGTTGGCAAATGCCAGGAGCGAGGGCGAAGTCTTGACCAATCTGGCCAAGCAAGTCGGATACGTTCCCTTGTTCCAATTCATGAACACGTTTAACAATATGATGGACATGGCCATCGCCGCTACCACAGGACAGAAGGCTGGTACGTGCTTGAAAGTATCAGCTGTTTGCGACTGATGTTACGACCTAGCCATGCTAAGCATTGCCTTGTCTTGCTACATAATTCGCAGGTTTGTCTGCAACTTTTGAGGGACAGTTGAAAAAGATCTTGGATACTTTGACTGTTGCTATCCAGCAAGCATCACCCACCAGGAACATGTCTAACGTCTCACCGGAGAGTATCATGAAAAAGATCGAGGTGACATTGGAAGAAAAGGCGCACAGAGCCGAAGTGACATCAACCTCAGAGGGCACCATGCCGACTCAGAACATCGGTCCGAGACGAGCAGCCAGGGCCAAAGCCAAGGCTAAGAAGGATGCGGAGAAGGAGGAGAGCAAATGGTGTGATCCAGATGACATTCCGGTGATTTTGATCGACGGATACATGTCGAGAGAGAAGGGACAGCATACCAAAGAGCTCTGGACTTTCTTGGCAGAGTGGGCTGCTGTGTTGGTGGAGAACCATGTTGCACATGTCATCTTCATTAGCAATAACGTCGCTGCTGCGAAACCACTTTCAAAAGGTACCATATCTGTCTGGCATATTTGGAGATCGCATGTCATCGTCCGAGACCGCGGGTAACTGATATTCACCTATCTGGATGCACCCTAGCGCTCCCAAACATGACCTTCGAGACAATTGTGCTCTCTGATGCGAGCTTGGACTCTGCAATGGAATTTGTATACAAGCACCTGGACAAGGAAGAGTACCCAAATCTGAAGAAGTCCGTCGAAGTCATTGGTGGCCGCTTGACTGATCTGGAGCTGTTCGTGCAAAAGGTCAAGAGCGGCATGAGCCCCGAAGGTATGTTCCCTTCTCATCGAGCCCTTATCCTCAAAATGTGCTGCCATTAAGCACTCAATACTGAGTACGCATGCATTGAACTACTGCTTTGACACATAGACTCTGTGCGTGATATTTTGGGGAGAGCCATCATTGAGGTCAGAAAGAACGCGTTCGATTTTGACAGCACTGACAACAAAACTCTCAGCTGGACGCCAATTCAATTTTGGGCCATCATGAAGCAACTGGCCGTGTCCGATTCTGTAAGTCGCGCTGGCCTGATTCGTCCATGAGCGGATGATTTCCTAAATGGGGAAAGATGGTTCGCTGACATGCGTTTTTCAAATTTCTTTAGATCAGCTACGATGAGCTCAAAATTGATCCGCTATCCAAAGGCGACGAAGCGCCGTTCGCCGGCATGGAACAGGCAGAACTTATTACCATTAGTCATAAGAATGGTAAGTACAAAAAAGAACTATTTCAGGTTTAATGCCGGGATTCTGTAAAGGCGACAGTTCCATGAAAAGAAGGAAGTGATTTGACCGCGTTTTTGTTCTCGTATCGCTGATGTCTAGGTCGACCATATGCAGTGAAGCCCGGCAAGCCAATCTACCGTGCAGCGTTCCAGCAGATTCTCTTGGACGAAGGGTTTGCTGCAGTTATGAACTTGGAATCGACTGCGTTCCTAGAGAAGCTCGAGAATGCGAACGTGGTCAAGTTGGAGGGCGAGTTGAAGGAACTCTCGAATCTACTGTACCGGGACGGTTCGTGGCTCTTTGGGGGCGGCCGTATTCCGAAGGAAATCGATACTCGTGCCAAGTGGCTGATGAAAAAGCTGGCAGACAGCCATGCCAAGATTGAGCAGTACGAGCAGGAGATGGGTCAATCCAAGAAGGTCGTCGCAGCCCAAGACGTACACACCTCGAACTAGTGAACAAAATAAACCTACCAATGAACATAGAGCACCGATCCAAGTACCGTATGGATTGGCAGTATGCTTTTATCTGCAGGCCCTATTGGCTACAGCAGTAAATCATGGACGGCATTCTCATCCAACCCCTGGATCCAGGTGCGAAACGTGTTTTGAAATATGGACACAATGGATGGTCAGGATGAACATTTGATTTGGTGAACTTGCAGCTCGGTTTGCAAGACATATTATTCATTTTGAGATTTTATTACAGGCCTGCAATTACGCATGCGGAAGAGAATGGTGATTTCCAGCCTTCGCGTTCCGACTTGATGCCTCGATAATCTTTAATCGAGTTTCCTCCGACCGCCTCGATTAGCGCCACCACTGTTATTCAGTGCATCGTTTGCTGCAGCCTCAGCCTCGAGTCTTGTCTGGCTTCTAGCTTGGGCCTGCTCGCTCATTCGGACAAAGTACGGACGGATCAGCAGCCACGCTGCAATCAGGATGCCAGAGAAGATGATGTCATTCTGCGAGTACGAGATGTAGTTGCCCATGGTTATACGAAGAGGAAACGTCCTTATCTGATAGTCAGGAACAGAAGGAGTCTGAAAGAGAAAGAGAAAGAGGGAGAGGGGGAGAGAGAGAGAGAAAGAAAGAGAGGAGGGCAAAGGTTGAAGGCGTGAGGCCAAGAGGATGGAGTGAGATGGGAAAGAATCCAAAAGCAAAGTATGAAACGGCCGTCCCATCATAATTCGATACCGAACATACCAGAAATTCCAAGTATTACATTCCCCTACTTGAAAGACATGCATGGAGATAATGCTCTTCTAAGATCTTTGTCTTTCATTGATGTCTAAAGAAGTACGTTCCTCTGTTCCTCTGTCGAAAATAATTTAGTGCCTTTAAATGGTGCTGGTCCTTCATCAGCCTACGATGTACCTGTCAGAAGACGACCATTGCACTGTACCCCCTCCCTCTCTCTCTCTCCTCATCTTTTTTTTTAACTGTGGTCAATGAGCCTGCCCCGCTATTTTGTGAGAATGGGCATGCCATGTGGGGGATGTAAAACTTTCAACGTCATAAGGTTGGTATAGAACCTGCTATAGTAGCGACTCTGAGAAAGGGATCTGAGGAAGTACACCTGTATTCGATTGATATCTTTTTTTCTTTTATTAGAACTTGGCGGCATGTGAATAATGGTACTGGTATAAGATAGTCAAAGGCATAGGGACCGCTACTCATGCTCCGGGCCCTGGTTGTTGTTTTCTTCCGCTCCATGGATTATTTAGCTGGCCTGGATGTCCAGCTTCGCGGCTGTCTCTTCCAACGTAGGCTCTGGTTTCGCTTCAAGACCTCCATTGGTCTCCGCCTTCTCCAAGTTCACAGTTGAAAGATCTTCCGCATTGGCCTGATGCTGCTCCTTCTCTTTCACTTCGTCTGATGCGATGGTGGCAGTAGTGCTTACCACGCCATTGGCAGAGTGACCATTCACATGGGCTGCATCCTTGACGGGCACTGCCTCCGTCGAAACCGCTGATGATACCGCTGTCTCGGATGTTTGTTTCTTTGTCTCATCTTCTGAGGGCACAACGATAATGTTGACTGGTGAAGAGGGCCCCTTCGTCTCCTGTGTGCCGTTCTCTGCTGTTGCTGCTGCCAGTGCTGCTGCCTTCTTCTCCTTCGCTGCTTTCTGTTCTTCCTCCGCTGCTACCAATCCCTCAAATTCGTTCACCTTGCCCAACAGATCGCCACTACCATTTACACCTCCGTTTAGCCATAGAAGACTATGAGAGTTGCTTAGTCGGAAGCTGCCTGACGGTGAAGATGTCTGGAAAACGTGTCCTGTTCCATAAAGTGAATCCCTCAGTCTTGGAGATGGTGGTGCGAAATGACCGAAGCGAGGCGAAGGTGGCGAGGAACCAGAGCGAGGCGAGGGTGGGACTGAAAGAGCAGAGCAGATCGAGTTGGAGCTGGAATCTGTCTGGTCTGCAAGGAACTGACTCAAAAAATCGACGATCAGCGGCTCTTTCATTGAGTTTAGCTTGTACTCTTCCAGCGACAGCTTTCCATCGTTGTTGACGTCCAGATCGTCAAAGATTCGTTTGACCAGCTCTTGGATTTGGTGCGTCTCATCCTGGCTGGACCCAGCGACCACAGAATGCTAAACAAGATGATAAAAATAACCCCAGCAAACACAGATTAGTAAAAGAGCAGAAAGCCCTCCTAAGGAAACCCCCATTAAACTATTAAAAAGAGCATGATGATTTCCCAACGGTAAGGCATAGATAACAAAACGATGGACAGAAGTGACTTTCTCTACTCGATCAATGTCAACACAAAAAAAAGAAAAATGCACACTTACGAGCTGGGTCATGGCCTTCTCCAGTCCTGGTCGAGTGATGTATCCGACGTGGTCAATATCGTACAGCTTGAAGGACACTAAATAAATAAATGGAACAGTGGAACACTTGATTATGCATTGGCCGCTTGTCGTGAAGAAATCTATAGCAGAAAACCAATAAAGAACGTGCGCGCACAAGGAAAGATGACCTACGTTCAAGTTTCTCATCCGGGGTACCCTTCATGAAGACACTTAATCCCTCGATGAACTCCTTGAAATTCACGCCCTTTGAGTTAGGATTGGTATCAAAGGCAGAATAGAGCCTTGTCAAAAAGACATCGTCCAGGGGCGACGAGTGCAAGATACGGCGGAAAGTCTAGAGAAAGGTGACCAAAGAAAAAAAAAAAAAAGACCCAGAGGGGGAGAGTGTTAGCTCGGTTTGTCTCCGAGGCAGCAGCTATATAGACTGTTGGGTAAGAAAACAAGAACGTGGCCCCTCTGCATTAGAATTAACCCATTTGCAATAGGCGGATGTCCATTGGTCTTAAGTAATCATGTATCATTTTTTTCTTGTGCTCTTGAAACTGTTCCTGAGGTCTCCTCGGATGTCACTCCAAACGTGGCCATCTCCGTGTTGTAGGGGCCCTGCGCCTGCACCTCCGCCAGGCCGGACTAATTGTTCGTGTGTGTATGTATGTGTCATCCATCCATTTACATTTCCAGTGAGCCCTCCATTTCTGTCGTGTTTCGAAAGACGAGGGAGGGGGACAATAAACCTATGACCAGTAACTATTCCAAGAACACGCCCCCGGTCCACCAATGTCTCGTGCGCCCATGACACGATGCTGCAACAGATTAGATAGCATTATGGAAGCTGAAGGAACAAATAAATAAGAAAACACGCCCGCACTGTGTCTTCCTTTGAACACAAAAAGATGGCCAGTAGCCCAAACACAAGGGAAGAAAAAAAAAGATCGTAATATGCCGTTTCGAACCATGCCAGCGGCGAAAGTTTTCCTCAGCAGACTCTTCTCTTTGTCAGATAGATGGTCAGAGTACGATAAAAAAAGGGGAGATGGATTGCTACAGAATGGTAAATTGGCTATTCGTTCAGCTTGCCTCTTTGAACTGTGCCTCCGTGAGGACATTAGACTTTGAGGCGTTCGAGGTCTTTTCGAACTCTCGTCTCAGCGTGTTGATCTCTCTTTTCGAGACTATTGGGAAGAGGCAGAGGAGAGAATGTTAGAGACGGAAAGAACAACAGCGGTGCGGATGGTATAGCGGTAAAGTAGGCAAAGTAATTACAGTGAGTTCGCCGTGCGAGGTCCTTGTTTTCTTTTGAGTGTTTGGCTCCCATGGCTAGTGTCGAGGGGAAGAGGCGATGGCAATAGGGTCGTGGCAGAAATAAAAGGGGAGACTGTTGGAAGTTTGCAGCCGAAGGGATGGATGGGGAAAGAGGAGGAAATGGGTGGAGTGTGATTGAGATTAGGATTCAAGGTGATGAGATATTATAAGCTCTGAATTGAGCACGGGAACCGACAGGCCAGGGGGACAATCGGCGTTGGGGTGGTGGCCCTGCTTTGCCACGAAAATTTCATCTCCAAATGAAAAAAATTCCGAGTCCGTTGATTGGACCAATCGCGTTGTCCTTGGGGTATGTGCGTAACTTTTTTACCGTCAGACGCGCTTCTTCGTGTTATTCATGGACTCATCGATCCTATCTCCAAGGGAGTGGACCCTGGCTGGAGGCCGGAGCACGTTCTCGCTTGTAAACAAGTGAGCTATTATTTTGGCTTGTATCCGTGTGCAAACCCTTTGCAAAAGACTTTCGTTTACTACGTAATGTCCTTCCGCCGCCGTGATATCATAAGCGCTTCACCAACAATCAAATCCGGTCTCAAATACGTCACAGAATTCATCCTTGCAAGAAAGTAACGTATCTGAACTGTAGAGTGTGCTTGCTGCTTGCTGACACAGATATTTCTACATAGTCTATAGTCGCTTAGCGCCAGGGGTTTCCATCCCTTCCAAAAATGAGGCTGCTCGCTTGCGTCCTCCAGCCCGTCCTTGCTTTACTCTTTCCCCGCCGCGCTACTGCTGCTGCTGCTACTCCCTCCGGCTTCTGCGCGTGGTCTTGCATCATCCTTCAAGGGTAGTGCCCGTCCTTATCTACTGGCTGAAGATAGAGCGGTCACTGTTGATGGAGTAAATGGCCGCGAACGACGTTGCAAATGTTGTGTCCTGCCATAATATCGCGGCGCATGGAAGTGCCGCGGGTTGAGCAGTATAGCATTCGGATCTCAACCTGCCTAAATCTCTCGCCCTTCGCGTGGCTCACGCCTGCCGACGTTCGAGAGCATATTTGTAATAAGGAACACAGGAGCTTTTCACCTAGGCCAATCGATTAGGTCTTGCTGAGAAGGAATGATATCTCTGTGCTCATAGTCCACCAGTACTAGCTCCTGGAGTTATTTCTTGAGCGCAGTATTTTGCCAAAACAAGATGCCGAGCCCACACCCAGAAAACGACATGAAAGGCTGCTCCGTGCCCGTTAGTGGGGCCGTCTGGCGATAACTTTTGTTGGACCGGTTCAAAAGCGCGAAATTCACGATCGCTGGGATGCCTTGGTCGATCTCTGTATGTGATCCATCTGATATGAGACCCTTCATCTCCAAAGTCTTAAGCTATTATAGGCAGATTGCCAATGTTAGTATTGTCGTTCTTACAGCTGGCCTCTACTAGCACACATGTAGCGATAGAACACAAATTTTGTACTCTACCTTTTTCTCGAGCTCATTGCTGCTCCTTCTGTATTATTTTTTGATTTTACTGGACAACTGCGATGAGCAAAGCCGCAGCAGGGTACGGCTTCCTGATCAAGCTTGCAGCTCTATTGTTCCTTCTCTGCAGCAGCCCAAGGTTCGCTATTCGATCAACGAACTGTTAAACGCGCTTAGCAACCACATTCGTCGTGACGGTGGGGTCGCCTGTGTAGAGATGCTGGCGCAGCACAGTATGGAAGCGTAGGTGGTCTGAGTCCTTGCGCCCCGTGTCATCATCATCCTAATCTTCCTCCCCCTGCTTTTCTTCCTCCTCTTGTTCATCATGATCACCCGCATCGACATCTCGCTCGACTTTGATCTTGGACAAGACACATGGACAGATATTGTGCAATATATCTCTGTCTGTTGCACCAGGCTCGCGTGAAGCAAAGAGACTCTCAATGAACCGCCCCATGAGTCGCTACCCCTGCCACTTGATGTCGGACGCAACCCGAACAACATCCCGGAGACACCTCTTGATTTCAGACACCAATTCCGACTCTCCCAAAGTCTGCTTCAGATTGGCATAAACGGTTTCGACACCGAGGGTCACTGTCAGATGTCCCCAATTCATAGCTCGAACCAAGTCAGTCTTTCCTGTCGAGGCGCTTACTGGCTTTGGCGCAGTCTTCTTTTTCTTTCTTCTTCTTCTTCTCTTTGAAAGAGCCAGCGTCGAGATCCAAGGGATTCTCGGGTGCTTTTTCCCATGCCTTCCATGTGTACTGCTTCATTGCTTCAGGCGGTTCATGCTCCTTGAGTCGAGTGCGCTGTTTGACAGAATATCGCGATCGGTGTTGCGGGGTTTGGTACGAGGCTGGGCAGGGTTCATCTCACCTGCAGTCTGTGCCTGGTGTGGAGCAGGGTGATCGATCGTGCGATACCTGTTGAAGGTCTGCGAAGACTTGTGCCGCCGAGTCTTAGTACCAGTTGACTCGCTATTAAATTTATTAAAATTGATAGCGATCATAATAAGTTAGAGTTAATTTATACATGCCTTCATGCAAGTGGGAAGTTCTTACTAAGCAAGGCTGTGTTTGACGTTGTATACCTTCTCTTCGCCTCGCGTGCCTCTCGCATTTCCTTATGCATTTGGGAGCACCACTGAGAAATACAATCGAACTGCTTCCGAAGACTGTTATGGGTCATGGCAGCTTGAGCTGAGGGGGAAAGGAGTAGGCCAATCTGCACAGGGGTCTGTAAAAGATCCATAAAAACCTTTTGCGAAGTGACAAACGTCTTCTGGGTAGTATTCTTGCGCAAAACTTGATTGTGTGCCAAATAATGCTTTGTCATTGTCGCAGCGTCTGCAATCCAAAAAAAAAAAAAATGCCGAGACGTTAGAATCGATAATACGTTTTCTGCATTAGTGATATACACGATGATCTGATTGATCTGTTTACCTACTCCATCCAGCTCCTTGATGATTTTGTAGTTGGTTGCACTTCCGAGAGAGGGGATGTTGCGATTGTAGTCGTTTTTTTTATACGACACCAAGTACAGTAAACTGGACCAGGATGAGACCTAAAATCGCATAGACGCTTGGAACGTTGTACACAAGGAGTTTTCCTTTTGAGATGGGTCGCCAAATGGTCTCGACATTCTTGTACATAAGCATGTCACTGTCTTTTGATACAACGATGTCGCCAGGCTTGCATTCAAGGTCTATTATGAGATCTGCCTCGGTCGAGCGCTCGACGACCCTCCATCGTTTCTTGCGCATGTATATGGCAAAGGCGCGTCGAGCGTCTAGGAACCAGTAGAAGGCTGAGCTCAAGTATTTTTTAATGTCGATGAACTGGTGTTTCGCACGCGAAGCTTTTTACCCACGCGGACCTCGAGCTCACGCAGACATTTGTCGGCGCAGTTAACAGCTTTCTTGCGAAGGTTCTTTCGGTGCAATTGAGCGAGTCCTTTTTCTTCCGAAGGAAGGCCGTCCAGGTAAAGAACCAAGTTCGTCTGGGTCCCAAACTTCAGTATCTCTCGCTCGACAATGCGATGAGCATCGTCCATAGGGTGCGAAGAATAACCGTAGCGAATGGTGACATAAAAAGATTCAAGGATATCGACTCGAATCACCGAATTGTGATCAATGGAACTGGGGAGGTTGGATAAGTGGGGGTACTGATAGCGAAGAGCGGGTTCATACCCTTTCTTAGAAAGGGCCACAGGCCCTCAATGTCTACGGTAGTTTACACGACGAACGATATGGTATTTTATTTCAAGGAATGACAGCGTGGGAAGAATGAGGATTTGAGAGGGAATTGACCATGGAAAGTGCGAGATAAAATGTATTGTGTGTTAAGGAAGAAAAAAAGTGTACAATAGCAAGCGAAAGATATGATGGACGTAGATGGACTCGTACTTGGATACGCTTCGCTATTTCTGCACCGAAGATGGAAGCAAGGCAAGCAAAAAAAAAAAGATGCGCACTTTTGAGAACTCCACTTACTTGAAGAAGGCGAATGCTCGATAACGCCAGTAGAGCCGTTTTTTTCAAAAACCTCGGATGGCTAGTCCACTTCTGGATTCTTCGTGTCTCCGACAGAATAGATCACTGGCGTCAATCCTTGTCATGCTCTCAAAACGGTCGAGGCTGCCGATCTGCATTCCTTGCACCCGACTCTTTAGTGTCTGTATCGAAAAAAAGGGGCGACGAAAATTACTTTCGTTAGAGGAACAACGCCCTTATTCATGCGCGAATGGTGGGCCAATCTGTGCCAGTTCGTTGAAACTGGTATATGCTAAATAGATCTTGGACGAGTAAACGCTGGGAGTTGCTGGCTTAGCCAAAGTATGGGATTGAGCGTGATGCGGATGGTTCAATCATGCGCCTATCCTTGTATGAGGCCGACTGGTCAAGATCAAATGACAACTCTCTAAGCAAGGCCATGTAAAACGGATCTGACCATGGCATTGAAATGGAGCACCTCCGTGATAAGGAGAAAAGCGGCATTTGTGCTTTATCAAGGAGAGAGAGAATGCTCGTAGGCCGCGTGTACACTTTTTTGATCCTTTTCTTTCCAACAGCAAAAGAAAGGAGAGGAGAGAATGTCGCACAAGATGCTGTTACTTCACGCGATTAAAGCATGCAGTGAGGTCAGATAGTCTACGTGTGTTTGTGCACCATAAAGCCAGAGGAAAGAACAGACGAGGAGATCGCAGCAAAAAAAAAAAAAGGAGCGCTGAACCTGCGTTTTGAACCAGGTGAGGTCGTGAGCAGCGGCGGAAAGGGGATGGAGTCAGAGTCGATATTCTATGGTTAAACATTCCTTGGACCTTTTTGATCTGTCTGGTCCATTGGAGGATTTTTTTTCTCAATATGCATGGGTGCATGCCGCCGTAACAAAGTCGTATGAAGAAATCGTGAGCACGCTGCTGTGTCTCCGTTGTTTCGTGCTTTGCCAGTGATCACATATGCATATCCACACGCACACAAGTGCGCACATGCATATCCTGTGTTGACCTTATATACATATTGTAGACCGCCACCGAGAATGCGCCTGTCTGTCGGCAGGATTTCTGACGGATCAGACTATTGGTCGCAGGATCTTCTGAATACGCGGACCAAACAAACAAAGACAACAGCCGTCGTTTGTTTGAGGAACATTGAACAATGTCTAGGTAAAGACGCAAGCATGGGAATGTGCCTTATCGCGTATAATAAAGCTAGTGCATCAGTCCTTGGGATGTTACCGCTGTTTTTCTTCAACTGCGCTAAAGGGTGCAGTAGCCGAAGGGGGACATTCTTCCCCCTGTCCGTTTTGTTCGTCTTTTTCCTGTTTCAACTCCCCTCTATGCGTCTGGGCTATCATACCTGCTCATCAGAGCAACTTCCCCGCCCGACCCTTTTTTTTTTCTTTATTGTGATAATGTCCTGCAAGTTCTTGCACGGACTGAGTTATTTAGTTGTTAATGGTCTGTTGGAGCTCTCCTTTTCTTCTCCTGCGCAGGGGAGTAGGTGACGAAGCTGGTTTTGGGATTAGGAAATGAGAAAGCTCTTTTCGTCCCTCATGATCCTGTTACGTTTGTTTGAGGAGGAAGAGATGCGGTTCGAGGACGAGGACGAGGACAAAAATGAGGTCGAGGGTCAATGGGGTCGAGACATTTGTTCTGAGTTCATTTCATGCAAACTTGTTTTTTTATTATCATCACAAAGTCTCCTTTGGCGTGTTTTCTTTGGTCTTTGGCTCAGATCGTTGGAATGAGGAGAGACCAGTCTGACCTGGCAGGACAAGCGGACAAAACATAGAACGGAGAAAGGCAGCTGTCGAATGCAAATGCTGCTTTGCTTTTGCTCGATGGGTTTCGCTCTCATGCTATGATCAGACAACGATAGCATCGAAATATGTTACAAACATACATCCTCGACAACTCTTCATGCAAATCATTTCGTAGGCATGGCATGGTTGGTCGGGCTCTTCCGGGTTCCCATCCATACCAACTTGTGTGCCTCGAGTCATACTAATATGGCCGAGCAAGGTACACCATAGGACAGACCACATACGCACACGCCAGAAAGCAAAATACACAAGGCGCATAGACAATGCATATAGCAAGGAATAGAAAGAGCAAGTGTCCACATTCAATCGTCGCAAGCCAATTCGATAATGTAAGAACAGCGTTCTCGTGCTCCGTTCCCTCTTTCTCTTTCTAATCGCTACATTGCCTCATTCCAGTTGGCATCCTGTCCTTGATTTCGTGCTAGCAATATGCCTAAGAAACTGTTCAACTGACAGCAGGGGGAGGGCGTGCTATGTACTCTATGTGATACATTCATACTCATATTGTCTGTTCATGACAAGCGGTATATAAATACCCTCGCCTTCTTCAGTAACCGCCCTTTGATTTCATTTCTCATCCTCTTTGACGACTTCGCCTTCTCCTTCCCTCTCATTGCTATAAAAGCATCTCCGAATCCAGGGCATCTTCTTCGCTTTTCTTTCCTTTATCACCTCCGTTTCTAGCGCCCTTCCTCTTTAGCTCGCACGCCTCTCTCACTTCTACTGAACCTCCTCTCTCCCCTCCACAGCCCTACCGCTATCGCTAACCAACATGGAGTACGCAGAAATGCCCAACATCGCTACATCGCTCCCCCATTTCCGTGAATCCTTTCCTTCACCCTCTTTCAACGTTCCCTCAGAATACACACCATCCAACACATTTATCGCACCTCTCTCGGCATCATCCCTTCAGGCCTACAACAACATGAATGCCTCAATGATGTCAACAAAGAGGAAAGTTCACGACTTTGACGTCCCCCTTCAGGACGAGTTCGAGACCATCCACGACTCCAAACGTCTGATGCTTGACAATCCCAGGGTCGGTCTCCCGATCTCAGGCACACGTCAACGTCAGGAATCCGGCTGCTCCGTATCCTCCACCTCGTCCTGGTCGTCCTCCGCTTCCTTTTCGACTGTCTGTTCTTCAGCGACCGTGCCTGATCTGTTACCCTCGCCTCCAAGCCGATCTGTGGCCTCGTCTCGCTCCCCTTCGCCCTCGGAATCTGCGACAGATGGGGATGAGTACAACCCATTGTGGCATATATGCGAGGCTATTGCACTGGCAGAGAAGCAGAATGGCCCTCTGGCACAGGTCAAGAAGACCGCTGCTGCTGCTAATGCTAAATCGGGATCATATTCTACGATCACCCCCTTTACTCCCAGGACTAAGCGAGAGCGTGATGATAGCATGTGTGGTCTCAAGATCGTGTTCCTTGAACCCAACTGGCTGGCTGAGCACATGGCCAAGTCGAAAAGGTTCGCTGCCCTCAAGAAGCAACAACAGCAACAGCAACAGCAGCAGCAACAATACCAACATCAATATCAACACCAATATCAACAACCCCGTTATTGAATCGGCGGTGTTTCCATTTCTTACCACGGAGAGGGGAACTTCAAGGCCAAAATGACCTTGGCCGCATTTGTGCATTATCCCAATATCTTTACCAGTCATTTGTACATAGCCATCCTCGCCCATTGTTCTTTATCATCTTTGTATCAAAAAGTAGTGCGTTTGTTTTATTTGCATAACTTACTTCCCCCGTCAAGTTTCAGTATCATGGCGTTGCTCATCGAAGAAAAACATAGTTCTCAACACGTACGCTTGATCCTGCACCTTGCGCGCGACCACTCAAAAAGAACACGAAATAAAACGTATATCTTGCGGAGCCAGCGATCTAAACATGGCCTCAAGACCTATATCTTTTACATCCAGATCGACATGGAAGGGGCTGTGAATACGACCAAAATTTTGTGGTCGAGCAAGATCGACCCGACTCTTTGTGTCTTTATCTTACCCGAGTAGGTCATCAACACTGCAATAGTCGATCCAAGGAAACCACATTTCCTCATGCTTCCTTTTCCTGCTTTTAATGTCGT